>NC_133416.1:138305833-138635000 GCF_049350105.2 Macaca mulatta | reverse complement strand
CCCATGGTCCCGCCCAGGGCTTGGGCCCCACACAGGCTCTAGGGAACTTGGGGAATGAGAAGCTACACTGTTTCCTTGTGGGTATCAGGAAAGGGCGGCCCCTCTGTGACCTCCCAGTTCCCAGGAACTCAGACAGCTGGGACAGTTAGTGAGGGAGCCAATAGTAAGCCTCCCCACCTTGGGACCCTTGTGACACCAGACTTGCCTCCCTGCAATAACGGCCTCTGATTGTCACATGGGTTTCCTGGAAGGGCCAATCAGAGCCCCGAGCCCCTGAACTCAATAGTGGTAGGTTCACGATGTGCACATGACCTGTGTGGGTCCAATCAGAGTCCTAAGACTGGTGTGGGTGGTCCCAGAATGAGTTCATTTATTGGGGAACAGAGCCCTGGGGTGTGGGCTGGAGATGGAGTGGCCACCTGCAAGGAAGCCCCGGCTCCTAGATAAGCTAGTGAAGGGACTGTCCTAATATAAACTAACACGGGGGCTGGAATTACGTAAAAGAACACAGGTGCTGTCATCACATAAACGAACCCAGGGACAATGAACCAGGAGATGGACCAGGAAAACTGGATGTGCACATTTTCGGCCTCTCAATTCTGCTCATTCTGGCTGGTGAGAGGAGTCAGGAAGGCTCCTGCATGCTCTAATACGGGTTGAATGGGTATTCCTTCTCTTGCCGCTGAGAGGCCCTGATGGACGTGTTCCAGGGGCACCCGGCACTGCCTCTGCCTCCCTCCGGTTGTACCCACTGCCCAAGCCTGGGCCCGCTGTCAGTCAGAGGAAAGTGTGGTAGGGATGTGGACCTGGGATTTGGGACTCCAGGGACATGGCCTGGTTGGCCCCGTGTCCTCACAGTGAGATGCCAGTGTGTGCAGCTCTAACGTCAGTCCTGAGCCCAGCTCAGCTTCGGGTTCTTTGATGAGTTCAGACCAAACGGCATGTTGCACAGAAGGCCGGGTGTATCAGGCAGAAGCCTTCTTCCTAACATGGAGATCTCAGGTGCGAAGGAACCAGAGCCTGGGCAGCATTGCAGACCCTGCACGGGGCTGTGGGACGGGATCGATCCCGGGTTGTCCCGGGAGTAGACGACTAGTCTCTTAGAGGAACTGCCAAGAGGACTGGGCCAGGATGCCCAGACACCTTGATGCGCTGAGACGCCACCCGAGAACGGTTAATTATCCCTTCCGGACAGAGTTGCAACCCTCCCCTGAGAACCAGGGCCACCGGCCGTGCACTCCTGGAATCTCTCCAGCTTTCCTCTGGAAGCTGTTTCCACTGTCTCCTCTCCATTTTGCAGCAGCACTTCTCCAGAGGCCCGGGCACCAAGACCTGCAGCTTCAAGAGCCTCATGGCCAAGCTGGCCCACGCTCAAAGGGCTAAGACTGAACGCTGTCCCGTCAGCTGACTCATGTGCAGGGCCTGGGGTGGCCTCATGTCTAGAGATCCACCATGGGGAATGAGGGGGAGTCAACCAGGGCAGCATCCAGCATGTGGGCCTGGCAGATGCCACAGTTCCTGGCCCAGTTCCTGGGAAATGATTCTAAGAAATGTGGGGGCCTGGCATGGGCTCATGGTTGGAGACTCAGTCTCACAAATAACTGAGAAACGGGGACAGTTAACATCCAGGGACTCCTGGATATTTCCAGGAGATTCAGCCTGGGTAGTCTGGAGTCAGCCTGGTTAATGGTTGGAGAATCAGTGTGGTCCATGAAGAGGAATAAATCTTCATACCAGGTGACTCAGTCTGATTAATGTTGAGAGACTAAAGCTCTTGTGTCCCAGACGGAGAAGGAAAAGCAAATACTCCAGTCTGTTCTTAAAAGGTAAAAAGGTGATTGTTAAATGCCTGCTCTAAAGTCTCCCACAGTGAGTGAGAGTCTGAGCTTGAATAGGTGCCTTGGTTCAGGTCCACTGTGAAGGGCCCTTCACCTTCCTGCTCCTGGGTCCATTCATTCCCCAGCTCAGCACACACCAAACATCTCACCACTTCCTGGATTTTAATTCCCCATTGAGCTACTCTGAGATCCACGGACTTCTGTACTAGAATTAGGAGAGACCAGTACTTGTTAAACTTATGCAATAAAATATGAACTACAATTAGAAACAGCCCTTGGCAAAACTCAGTCCAAGAGGATGTTTTGGAACTATAAGTGCAATTACTCAATGTGAAGCCCTCCAGGGACGGTCATCTGTTCATCTTGGTGAGATTATGAAATAAGGACTCCTCGTGGTCAGGGTCCTCCCAGGGGGAAGTTGCTGGAGTGTGGGAGTGGAGCTGTAAGGGTCACAGAGATGAGTTGGGACACTGCCTTTCTGAAGTCTCAGCCCCTAATTATCTTAGGGGGTAGGTGGCTTCCTAATGGTGTGGAAACAGTCACTAGCATCTATCCATCATCCACCCATGTATTCACCCATCCACATGTCTGTACCTTCATCATCCATTCATTCACCCATCCACCCATCTACCCATTTACTTATTCGTCCACCCATCCACATACTCATCCATTTGTCATTCACACATCTATCTACTCATTCACCCATCCATCCATTTGTCATTCATCCATCACCCATCTACTCATTTACTTATTTATCTATTTCCTCTTCTATCCATTTACTTATCCATCCGTCCATCCGTCCATCCATCCATCCATCCATTCATCATCTATACGTCACTGACTCATCTGTCCCTTCATTCAAACAACATGAATTGAATGTCTGCTCAATCTCAGACACTGCAGGGCAGCTGGTTTTGTAAAAGACCATGAACAGAGTGGTTGTGCTGCCAAAGGCCTTCATACTCCATCACAGGTAATCTTGGGCAAGGTCATAAGATGCCTTAACAAAGACACTGCCTAAGGGTGGGTGGCAGATGATGAAACCAGGGCAGCATCTATGTAACATTGATGGGGCCTCTGCAGGGCTTTCTCGCCTTCTTATCCAGCCATGCAACAAGCATTACTTAGCTTCACCTGCCCCTGTACTTGATTTAGTAACTGGCTTAAGAAACTTATTGTCTTTTGGGGAGTCGGTCACAGGAACAGGACTTTTGGAGTCAAATCAGAGGAATGCAAGTCAGAAATGCTAAGACCAATGGGAACATTTACTGACTCAAGGAATCCAAGAAGGGTTGTTTTGCACAAGTTATTCTCTGACTGCCCCTCTGCATCAATTCCGTGCCCTTCTCTGACCTCGCTGTGCCCAGCAGGCTGACCTCTATAAATGGCACCAGTGGGGCTCCCTGCCCTCTGGATTCTGTTGGATTTGGCTGATGAGAGTCAGCAGGAGAAGCCTGAGGGTGGGAGGAGACAGAAGTTGGAGCCTGCTTGACTGACGTTTGGCAGTGGAGGTTTTCCTTCAAATAAGATCTCCGATCCTGCCAGATAACTCCTCTCCCAGAGTTACAACCCTCCCTGCATTCCAGAAACAAAGCCCCACACCTGTGCCCTGGGGCTTACGGTGGATAACAGCTTCCCTGCGGTTCAGTTCATGGGGTGCAGCCTCCCCATCCCTACCTAGACCTCTGTAAATAGCCTCTGCTTTGAACTCTCTGCAGGGAGCCCTGTGGCTCTGCTCTCAGACTCAGGTTGTGCAGCCAAAGAGCAGGTCAGATGTGCAGGTGAGTGTCGGAGCAGCCGCCCTGGATGGTCCAGCCCCACCTCCTCAGTCTTCTAATGAGACTGGCTTAAGTCTTTGTCATGGTAGATCAGCCTTCTCCATAGGACAGAAAACATGTGGTCTCTTCCTCTTCTTGGCTTCATGTAGTTCCAGTTTGAAAAACCCCAGAGAATGCTTCCAATAGACCTGCCTGCGGGGTCAAGTGACCACCGATAGACCAATCAGTGGTGGCTATGGGGGCGGAGTCATATATGAGCACAGTATATTCCTGGAACCAGACGGCTGGATGGGAGGAACATCTCCCTTGAGAACAGAAGGTGCATTTCCACACACGGTGGGGGCTGCTGGAATGACGAGAAGTGAAGCCCCTATGTGGATTCCGTTACCTGTGGCCATCGTGATGTGTCATCAAACCGACAGCACTTACGAAAATTTGAAAACCTGTCCAATCCATTTTTAACCCAGGAGCCCAGATGCCCATGGCAGCAACAGCCCCAGTACTGAAAGGTGCCCTGAGCCCCAGATCTAAGAGGTGGAGGGGGTTGTCTGAGGGCTTTCAGAGCCCCAGGCACTGCAGGTAAACCCAGGACAACCGCCCCCTGAGAGGGTGACCCAGCCTGGATCTGCCCTCGAAGATCAATAGTGCTGAAGCCCTGCCCTTGTCCTCTGGGGCTCTGCACCCCACGCGCTGCTGGAGGACTCAGGCCGCCGGTCTGGATTCCCCCGTTCCCCCCACCCCCGCATGCACAGCAGTCCCAGGCTCGGCTCCCCACGAGGGACACGGGTCACTCACAGCGTCGGTAACTGAGAACCAAGACCGCCCACCCCACTCCGGGCCTTTGACATGCTCTGGCAGTTTTTTGTTCTTCTTTCTTTTTTTTTAGACAGAGTCTCAGTCTGTCGTCCAAGCTGGAGTGCAGTGGCGCAATCTCGGCTCACTGCAGCCTCCGCCTTTCAAGTCTACACCATTCTCCTGCCTCAGCCTCCCGAGTAGCTGGGACTACAGGCGCCACCACGCCTGGCTAATTTTTTGTATTTTTAGTAAGAGACGGGGTTTCACTGTGTTCGCCAGGATGGTCTCGATCTCCTGACCTTGTATTCCGCCCACCTCGGCCTCCCAAAGTGCTGGGATTACAGGCGTGAGCCACCGCGCCCGGCCCTCTGGCAGTTTTAAAGAGGTTGGAAGCTGCAGTTTCTCTCCGCACTTTGAATCTAGGGTGATTACTAGGTGGCCGGCACTCCTGAAATGTCTGACTGAGAGGTACCTGGGGTTTGGCTTCTAGATCACTGCCATGGACGCGTGTGCGTGTGTGTGTGTGTGCATGTGTGTGTGTGTGCATGTGTGTGTGTGCGTGTGCATGTGTGTGTGTGTGTGTGTGTCCAGGTCCTGCGGGAGCTATTTAAGGAGGCTGCTTTGCTGCTGATGGGGTTGGACGCGCGCACGCGCGTGTGTGTGTGTGTGTGAGTCTGGGTCCTGCGGGAACTACTTAAGGAGGTTGCTTTGCTGTTGATGGACAGACTCAGATGTCCGTGTCTGAAAAGCATGGACTCACATGCTGAACGCTGAAGGGGGGACGCCTCGGTGCTGAGAGTCACGGTTGCATCAGGGACTGCCTCTGGGTGTTTTATCCGACAGGCAGATGGACCATTGCTGCTGGAAACGGAAGGCAATGTGCAGGCCATTTCACAGGGAAAATACCTCATCAAAAACAAGAGGTTGGTTCCCCGCAGCACCCCACTTCAACTTCTGTGAGCACAGAAGTTGGGGGGACTCACATTTAGATGCCTGAGGCTGGCTCATGAGTAGAGAGAAAGTCTGGTTAATGACCAGGGCGAGCTGAGGAATATCAGAGGACTGAGTCTGGCTGAAGCTGGGAGCCTCGGGTACAGGTGACCCAGTCCAGGAAATAACTGAGGCTGAGGCTGATTAACGTCAGTTCAGGGACCCTGCGGGGTGATTTCGGGGAAGCTACTTGACCAACCTCGGGAGACGCAGCCCAATTACAGTAGAAGGGATGAACCTGACTAATGCCAGTGACTTAGGCTGTGTAAAGTCTGGAGAACCAGAGGGTTGGGTCAGGAAAGAGGGACAGGTGAGGATCATCCTAGAAATGCACACAGAGCCGGGAGACGAGCCTGCTATAAATGTCCCTGGGACACAGCCTCAGCCCGGGTGAGAGCAACGCTGGAGCTGCCGCCAACCCTCCTGCCCCCAAGTGGGGGCTCCTTCCCTCTGCTTGAGTTCATGCACTTCTCCTCACAGCACACACCTGACACCTCCACAAGTCCCAGGTGCTGGCTGCTGGTGGAGAGTTCTGAGGCCTCAGAGATGCAAGCTCTCGGGGTGGGGAGAGCAGCCCCTCTTCAGCTGATGGAGGAAGAGAGGAGCAGAGCCCAGCCCAGGCGTGTTTGAGAACGATGGGGCAGTCACCAATGGGACAGCCTCCGTGGGCTGCTGGGGTGGGACTCGTAGAATGAGTGAGCAGGGGCCTTGGAACCCTAGGCCTGATTCATGGTGCTGGTGTGGCCATGAGCTCTGAGGGCCATAGATGAGTGTTAGCTGGGCCTCTGATACCCCAGCCCCAGGGTGGTTCTGTGGGAGGGTTCCCCGGCTTCCTTCAGAGATGGTGGCAGTCACTAGCATTCATTCATTCATTCAATGCCCTGGCCAGTGGCCAGGCAGGGCCTCCATGGAAAGGTGTGGAGAGAAAGACTGAACTTTTTTCTCCCAAACACCTCCATGTGTCCCACACAGAAAAGCTTGGAGAGGTCACATGATGCATTTCCCACCTAAGACCTGAAGAGAAGATCACGTGACCTACCATGGCGAGCGTCTACATCAGCGTGGCCTATGGCCAGATGGTGGAGACTCTGCTGTGGACGTCACTATCATCCAAGGAACCACTCAACGAATATCCCTGAGCCCTGGCTGTCCAGCAGGGCCTGTGCTCAGCCACAGTCTCTTTGAGAAGCTTCCGGTCCAGCAGAAAGAGTCATGGAACTAGGACACCAGCATTCAAGCAACAGTGGATCCCTCACCCTGGGTCCCTGCAGCACCAGGGACTGGAGGCACAGAGGGCAGGTGCTGGCAATGGAAGGAGGCCCTGCAGCACCCATCTCCAGCCTCCTGGAGTCTCATGCGGACAGCGGCTGCCGCTTTCTGAAGGTGCCCTCAGCCACACTTGGGCCTCCTCCTGGGAAGGGAGGGTTCTGTGATGGACATGGGAGGCTCCTGTTCTGCTCCCTGAGGGCGGGACCTGGACATTGGAGAGGGAGAGACTCTGCAACCTCCATCCCTGACCGAGGAACCTGCAGGGAGAGAGATGGGCAGTCCTAGATGAGACCTGGAGTCCTCTGAGCAGAGCACAGGCAGCTGTGCCACGCTGGCCTGGAGCACCAGAGCCAGGAGACCAACCGACCTGGGAGGGCAGGCTCCTCGTGTGGCCGCCAGCTGGCCCCAAACCTTCCCGAATGCGCTGCTGTGGTCACTTGCATTCCCTTCCTGAGGTCTGGGTCTGCAGACATGCGGGCCCTCGAAGAGCAGCTGCTGCAAGCGCTGGCATTCCTCATGGAGAGAAGGATTCCTTTGATTTCACCCTTCCTGTCTAAGGGGCTCCAGCGTGAAGCAGGGTCTACGGGAAAGCCTGCGCCATGTTGGGAAGCCCAGGGTCACGTGGGTTACGTAACTCGGTGCTCTAACACTGGACCACAGGGGACCCGTAAGGCACTCCATGCCTTTTCACAGTGGCTGCAGAATCACCAGGTCACCCCAGGGCTCACTCTACCCCTGGAACCCTGACTTCTGTGGCAGCAACAGCTGACATACGACCAGCCCATGCCCTGCAGATCCAAGGGGGAGGGGCCTTGTTTTGGTGTCTTCTAACACCCTACTCACTGCACAGAGCCTGGCAACCACCCCTGAGCTCTTCTGCCCTGGCTGGTGGTCCCTGAGCCCCTGTCTAGGCCTCTATGGAGCCCCACGCCCTGGATAGCTCAGGTGGTCCAGTGCAAAGCCCCTCCATCCCAGACCCCAGCAGCTGCAGGCTCTGCCCCGTGAGGACCACAGAGCACCTCAGGGTTCACGTGAGACGACTTGCTGCTGCCACTTCCCTGACATCTTCCAACCCTTCCAGAGGAAAGACTAGACTCGCTGGCTGCAATTTCCCCCTCCCTGCACATGAGAGAGTGATGTATCAGGTGGGCAGCGTTGCTGAAACACAATTAGAGACAGACCTGGGCGTTTAGTTTCTGGATCATTGCCAGATTTGGGCACAGGTGCCTGTGTGTGTCTGGGCCTCCTGGCTCCCTTTCAGGGGCTGCCTTCCGAGCACAGACTCAGGTGTCCACCTGCAGACGCACTGACACAGGTTCAGAGAGCTGCAGAGAAACCCTCAGCACTGGAAACATGGTCGTGCTCCTGCACTGTATCTTGGAGATAATTCTTTCATCTGACACTCGGGTGGACAATTATCCCCAGAAATGAAAGACAAGTTAGTGGCTATTGTGCAGGAAAATTGTGCACGAAAAGAGAGAGAAAGACTAGTCCTCACACAGCTGGTGGTATTGTCTTCTGTGCATACAGATATGGGGGGTGTTCATTTTTAATGTCTCAGCAAGACAAGAGTCAGAATGGCTGTGCATTCCAATTCTCCTTTCAGACGGCAATTTTCCCATGTGGCGTCTGGGCCTTGTGTGCCCATGGAGCAGCAGTATTGCCCATGCCTGCTGACTGGAGCTCCACGGGCAGAGGGACAGAGCACCCTGCCTGCCCCAAGGTGAGCTTTCTGAGTGATATCAGAGACCAGGGAAGGAAATAGTTGTTTGGGAGATTGCTGTGTTTGAATTCACATTGCAAAGGGAAGATAGCCGACACATGGATTTTTATGAAATGCATTAAATGGCTTGTCCTCATGACTAATAATAAGAGCAATAACTGCTAAAGAGAGTCCAATAGCACAAAAGCAACTTAAAAATATCATTAGGCATTCATGGTAGGCTTTTCTGGCTGCTGTAGCATAAATGTTTTAAGAAGCAATTTCCACATCCTTCCCAAGTGGAGCTGGCTGTTTTCTTTTTCTTTTTAATTTTTAAATTTGTATTATCTAATTATTTCTAGGAAAACAATTACTCATGAACTTAAAATTCCAGCTTGTTTGAAATTCCCTCTTTTTCTCTCCCTAACTTTGTGGGTGATCACCCGACCCAGCTGAGATTTACCTCGAGTTCTGCTTTGTTCATCTCTAATTATTTGCAGTTAGAAATGGGAAGGACCCTCAAGGCTTTGAGACTTCCCCTGGGCACAGCCTTGGGACAGTGACTGCTGCTCCCAGTGTGCTTTCCTCCTCTTTTGTGCTGTGGTAATAGAGTTGCCAGGATTTAGCAGGATACATGAGCTCCCAGAATAAAGACTACAATTCCCAGCCTCCCTTGCAGCAAGGTGTGGTCACATGACCCTGTTCTGGCCAATGGGATGAGAGAGGAAATGGTGTGTAGTACTTCCAGGTCATGCCCCTAAAGCCTGCCCTCTTCTTTCTCTCCACTTGCCCCTCAAGAATAGTGGATGCCTGAAGCCATATTGGATCACAGTAGGGAAGGGGCAGCCAGGGCTGGTAGAGTAACCATATAGGAGAATTGGGGCCTTGAAATCCTGGGGTCAACACAGGGCCCTGGACAATTTATGCCTGGAGTGTGGATAACAAGAAAATCCCCATTTCATTTAAGCCACGCTTATTTGGGGCTGAACCCCACAGCTGAACCTTCCTGACTATGCACTTCCTCTCACACATGGAGCCATGGACTCCTCTCCCCTGTTGCTCAGCCGAGATTCCTGCCTCCTCAGGGACATGGGGTTGTTAGGTCCTCAGTAGTGTGCATCCCTTAATTCATTCTAACCATGTTCTGCTCACTTACTATGTGCCAGGTTTTGTGTTTCACAGTGGAGCTACAGCCATGGACAAATGTTGAAAGTAAAAAGTTCCTCTTCAAAGTTTCCCTTCTTGTTAAAGAATAAATCATAAGTGTTAGAAATAATAGTTTCTTTTAAGGCTAACTTTCTTCAAAGCCTTCTTACTTTTTCTTAATAACTCTTTGTTAAGCCCTACCCTATGTAGCTGTTAGACATAAGGGAATAAGTACATTCTATGTCCTTGTACTTTAACCAAGATGTCTGTGCTAGACATGCTCACAGTCATGTCCCAGCTCACAGTCTATGCCCCTTCCCTATTTAGAAATATTATTACTTCTCTAAGTCTTTTCATAAGCAATTTCCTCTTTTCCTTTGTTCTCTATTGCCTTTACCTATTTAAGAAAGTTTTAAATTATTAGCCAGTCGAATTTAGTTTAGATTGTGCAGTCTGGCTCCAGCCAATGGAGACAGGACACAGTAGCAGGGACAAGCTGCATAAGGGATAAAAATTGCTTCCCTCCTTTGTTCAGGTGTACTCTTGCCATTGTTCTATCTGCGAGGAGCACCCTTTCTGCAGAAAATAAAATTGCCTTGCTGAGAAAAACTTTTTTGTCTGAATGCTGATTTTTCCTTGTGGTACTGAGGAACAAGCATTCTATTTCTAAGTAAACATTTTACTTACAACAACAAGGCCCCTGGAGTCTGGTGCAGAGGTGTCTGCTGGCCTTCAGCAGCCTGCAACCTGTATTGGGAAGAGGGTGGGTAGCCCCCAGCTGGGGTGCTCATAGTGACTTCTGCAGCCCCTCCCTGCCACTGTCTCTCAATTCCTGAACTCTACTCTTCTGCCCCTCCCTAGGACAGCACAGGAAGAACCTCCTCAACATCCAGACTGCTGCAGAAGATTTAGGATGGATCAACAGACGAGAAATGTCTCCCCATCAGAATGATGTAAAATACTGGAAAATTGCAAAATCTTACTTGCACAGGCAGGAGAGTTTCTCCTGAACCCCTGTTTCTACCCCAGGCTCAAATTAAATTGTTAAACAGACTTTTATATGTATGAGATATGTGTTATAAAATGTTATTCCCAATTAAAAAACCTACATCAGATAACTCACAGTAAGACAAGTGAAAACGTTCATCTGCTGTCCATCTTTGTGTCTTCAGTGAACCCAATATAAATAACAAGCTTCAGCACAGAAAGCGTTAGGCATTTATATTAGTTATCTCCAGGCAAAGACTTGGGAAATATGAAGCAAGCCACACTGGTGAGCCCAGATAGTGAATTGCTGCATCGTCTGTTCTTCTCCCCATATCACGTCACAATTAGCAATGAGTTTTTTTCACTCACATCATCACAATTATGTTTAAAATAGTGCACAGTGCAGAGTGGGCACTGGGTGAATGGTTCTTGAATAGGTAAGTTTTCCCAGCTTGAGACACTGGCTCATGCTTCAGCTCTGATGCTGTGGAATCATGTGACTGGGGCAAAGGATGCCACTTCTCTCAACCTTAGTATTTCTATTTATAAAATTAAGGGGGAAAATGTGAAGAATAAAATGATTCCAGGGTGTGGCAGAGTCTACTGATTATACCTCAATGACCATTCCTTGCATCTTCTGTCATCTAAAATATTTAGCTAGGTACATTACTATTTAGAACACAAACTACGTTCTCCAGTGTTCCGTTTAGCTATGTGTGGTGAAGCAACCAGTTTCTGACTAATAGGTCATGAAGAAAAAACAGCACCCTTAACAAAAAGGGTTATGTGTGGTTTCCACTGAGGTTGTAAAATGCTATAAAAAACATCATTCCTATACTGACAACAAGGAAAATCTAGGTAATCTACAAAATCATACTGGATTTCCTTAAAGCCATTAGAGAGCTGGGGTTTCATGGTGCCTCCAAGGAGAGATGGGGAGGGAGCAACTGGCTTAACTTGGGCAGGGAGCGGGGGCAACACAAGGCTTCTATAAATGCTGTTAGGAAGATTACTTCCAAAATGTTTAGCAAGTTTCTACAGTCTGTATATGTATGTTCTATCCAGTGAGTATAGAATCCTAGTAGGCACAGATACATGGGCAGTGTGCAACCATTTTCAGAGGTTTCTCCGTGGAGCTTGCTATATACTCAAAAGAAATATTGGAGCTAGGATGAGAGTGGAGAAAGCTCCCTTCTGTGGAACCAGCCTGGGAGTAGGGTACAGTTGTCACTGCAGAAAATGGATAGAGCCTTCCTAGATCTTTCTCTCCAATCTCACCCATGGAGCAAAAGTCCTAAACAACTGAGGGCATTGGGGATGGGACAACAAGTCATGCTGCCTCCAGGCCATAGACAGAGACCCACTGTGACGAGACAAAGGGAACAGAGAAACACCCTCCCGGGGGAAAGCCAGAAATACCGTAGGCCCAGATTGTAAGAGATGCTTTCTGTTGAGGGAGGGCTGGAAACTCCCACACAAGAAACACCAAAACAACAAGACAGAGTTTGGATGCGGCTGGAGGGGGAGTAGGAGCACTAGGTGAGCCTCTCCCTTGAGTCTCAGTGACACAGAGCCTACCTAATACTTGTGCTAACCCAGGACAGCAGAGAATGTCCCAGCCCTCGTCATGAGGTTAGCAGGCATTGACAAGTCAAAACAGAACCCATGGGAGAGGGGTAAGCTGGTATAGAGAGACCCTATCTGAGGCACAGCCTCATAAATACAGTCTAAAGCAGAGCGTGAAGCAAGAACATTGAGAAAAATTCTCCATTGACTCAATCCCTACTGTAGACACAGGTAACACTAGCATAATTTGAAGCTTTATGGTACACTGAGAGTAACCACAGAATAGAGACATTTAAACGCAGCTCACTGTCTAGGATCATTTACCTCCTATCCCAAATAAAGGCTTAGTTAAAGAAGAGACATATGCCCAATTCAGGTACAAGTACTGTTACCTCAATTTCTATTATCTATCCCATGTCTAACTTTTTTTTTTTTTTTTGAATGAGACAGTCTCACTCTGTCACCTGGACTGGACTGCAATGGCATGATCTCAGCTCACTGCAGCCTCTGTCTCCTGGGCTCAAACAATTCTCCCACCTCAGTCTTTAAGTAGCTGGGACCACAGGCACACATCACCATGCCCAGCTAGTTTTTTTGTGTTTTGGTGGTGACAAAATCATGCTGTGTTGCCCAGGCTGGTCTCAAACTCCTGAGCTCAACCAATAAGCTTGCTTCAGCCTCCCAAAGTGCTGGGATTACAGGCATGAGCCACTGTGCCTGGTCCTCATGTCTAACTTCCAACCAAAGATTACAAAACACAAGAAAAGGCAAGGAAAAAAATCCAACGTCAAGAAACAACATGATAAACCCAGACTCAGATATCACACATGTTGAAACTGTAAGTCAGTGAATGTAAAATAATTTGGATTAATGTATTAAAGGTTTCAATGGAAAATATGAAAAATATGAATGAATATAGTAAATTTCAGCAGAGAGATGGAAATGACCACAGAAGATGAAATGCTCATGCGAGAGAAAAATCTCAGCAAAGGAGCTGCAGAATGCTTTCCCCAGACTGTCTGTTTGACACACAGGTAAGGAGACAAGAATAAGTAATCATGGAGATAGGTCAGTAGACCTGTCTCCATGGGAAACGGCTAAACCTGAAAGAGCAGGGACAAATTTTTAAATCTTCATTTCTCCAAGTAAGTTCTCAGCACACTCTAAAATGAGAGATGTTCTGTCCTATTTTGGACTGTGCTAGAGAGAACTGAGGATTCGATTTAAGGTAATTAGGGATGGACCAGGAAGGAAACACCCATGGTGAAAAGTGGGGGTGTGTCTTTGATCTAAACGCTGGCTCTGCCACTTGCTAGCTGCAGGCGTCGGCCTGGTTTTCTTTGTCTGAAAAAGGAAAAAGATCATAGTATAAATCTCACTGGGGTGTTGTGAGAATTAAAAGACAGATCACAATTGTCCCTAATACAGTTTTTGGCACATGGCAGATGCCCAAGACATGGTGGCTATTCTTTTTCAGCAGGGATTTCTCCTGTCTGTCTCCTTTTGTTTCAAATTTGACAAAACTTTGTAAATAACCAGGAGCCACAATCGAAATATTCTAGAGAAACTCTGTCTCCTGAGGTAAGAAAGAAATATAGAAAGCCAATGAAATGTTTAGAATTATAATAATCACAATAGTGACAGTTAGCATTTACTGAGTACTTGCTGTGTTCCAGCCAGGCTTGGTGCTAACCTCTGTATATTTAGTAACTCGTCCGTCGGCTCTATGTGACATGTCCTACAATCATTCCTAGAGGAGGAAACTGACGGTAACAGAGATGAAGAGACTTTTTTTTTTGAGATGGATTCTCTGTCATCCAGGCTGGAGTACAGTGGCATGATCTCGGCTCACTGCAACCTCCGCCTCCTGGGTTCATGCCATTCTCCTGCTTCAGCCTCCTGAATAGCTGGGATTATAGGCACCTGCCACCACGCTGGGCTAATTTCCGTATTTTTACTACAGACGAGATTTCACCATGTTGGCCGGGCTGGTCTTGAACTCCTGACCTCAGGTGATCAGCCCAGCTCAGCCTCCCAAAGTGCTGGGATTATAGGCATGAAACTCTGTGCCTGATGAAAAGATTTTATCAAGGCCACACATCCAGGGAAAGGAGAGCCAGGGCTCCACCACTGCTGCCTGACCAGGCTCTGCCCAGCTACCCACGAAGTGATAACCTCTCCTGGGGAAACGCAAGTTGACTTAAAGAGCCATCCAGGGAGGCTGAGGCGGAAGTGCACAAGCAGCAGGGTGGAGCTACAGTAGGTGCAGGGCTCTCAGGACCCACAGTGGGGCTCAAACAGAAGAGAAGAGAGACAAAGTGTCCTCCGCTATTGACAGTGATAAGGGACACCTCAAGGTGACATGTCTTTCTATGACAGCCTTCCTTGAAAGAAGAAATTCCTGTCCAGAAAACATAATAAAAAGAGGATTAAAGGTAAGTTGAGGGAAATGTTGCATCTTGATGTTTACCGATAAACAAGCTTTCGTGGGGCTGACACAGCAGCAAGGCCCAGGATTATACATGCAGACAGTTTATGAGCGCCTCTTTCCATCCAGAGTCCTCAAAAGTGTATAATTCAAATTCAGTGACTTAACGGACGGTGAATAAATACAGACCTAGAACTCAGAGCCCAGTGGAAGCCTGCTAAGAACTGGAGAGATGCAGATGAAATTGTTTTGCTTTTCATCAGCTCCCGTTGTGGCTTGTTTTTTTTTCAGACAGAGTCTTACTCTGTCACCCAGACTGGAGTGCAGTGGCACAATCTCGGCTCACTGCAACCTCCACCTCCTGGGCTCGAGCAATTCTCCAGCCTCAGCCTCCCAGGTAGCTGGGATTTACAGGCATGCGCCCTGCACCCGGCTAATTTTTGTATTTTTAGTAGAGACAGGGTCTCACCATGTTGCCCAGGTTGGTCTTGAACTCCTGACCTCAGGTGATCCAACCGCCTCAACATCTCAAAGTGCTGGGATTACAGGTGTGAGCCACCGTGCCCGGCCTCCCATTGTGACTTCTGACATACGGGTCCTACACCTGACGTGCTGGGCGAGGATTTACTCCCTGAGGAAAACAGGTCTTCCGCTTGGGTGCGAGCCCTGGGACACTTCAGGGCCCTATGACCCCACAGCCTCCCAGGAGAGGAGCTGAGCTGGGGGCTGGTGGTGTCAGCAAAAACAAACATATTGTTCTCATGGGAAGCTTTGGTGGACCAAACGCGATCATCAGACCCATCTCCAAAATCATCCTTGAGGCTCACGTCTTCTTGCTGCTTTTCCACTGGAATTCAAACTTTTAAAGCACAGGAATAAATTGTGGACAGAGAATTCCTTTTTTATAAGTCCTGAGAGCATAGCAAGGCACATCTTCTGGAGATGTAACAGTGCATAGCCGCAGCAGCTCTAGGGGCCAAGATCCCTCAGACCCTGCAGCAAAGGACACTGTGCTCTGCCTGGATTCCCTGGGCACCTGGGTGAGCCACCCACCCTTGGTCTCCCCCCAGAGTGGGCCTCACACCCCATCCCTGTCCAGGCACAGACTGTGTGTGAGGAACGCCCGGACATCCTGGCCAGCATGTGTCAGGGACAGTCCTGGTGGTCCTCAGTGAGGAGCCCAGAGGGGCAGAAGGTGGTGAGAGAGAAGGAGAAGAGCAGCAGGATGGGGTAGCGGGGATGGGTGAATTCTCAGGTCTGCCATTGACACAGCCATGCATCATGGGCCTCGGATGCCTCCGTCCATTCTCAGATCTGCCATTGACACAGCCATGCATCACGGGGCCTCGGATACCTCCGTCCATGCTGCCATTTCCACTGGCCTTTCCCACAGGAGAGCCTGGGAGCCCGTGTGACTGTGAGAAGGGGTTGTGTCTGGTGAGTTGAACTCAGAGCACACTGGGGAAGCTGCACCCTTGTCTTCTTTCACCTGCAGCCAGGACATTTTCTGAGGCCTCTGAGGCTGCTGGCCAGGCCCGGAGGTTTCTGCAGAGCAGGGCAGAGAGTGTCTGGCTCAGGTGAGAAAGGGGCTGTCAGGCAAGGGGCCAGCAGCCCTGAGTCTGGAGATGGGGATTCAGGAGCCCACCTGCTGCTCGGCTCAGAGCTGAGAGGAGAAACAGAGGAGGAACAGTGGCCTCCTCCAACCCAGCTCATGCAGAAATGCATTGGAATGTCAGGAAATTGGAAATTGTGTGTATTTAATTTACTTTACCTGTTTCCTAGAGAGCCCAACGCATTTACTCAGGTGCTTGTTTACATTGGCTGATTGCCCGGGCTTTGGAAATGCAATTATCCCCCACCACCCCCTCAGCCACTTTCTCCAGGGGACTAGGAGGGACTGAGTGGTGCAGCCTCTGTGAAATGCTTGGGCCAGGAGAAAGCAATTCCAACAGGGCTGTAAGAGCTGAGCAGGGAAGGTGTGGCTGTGCAGAGCCCATAAAGGCTTGTTACTGGAAATAGAGGGAACAAATGCCAGGCAGACAAAATGACACAGGACCAGTGACCACAGGCCTCTGTGGCTTCAGCAAATGTAGCTGCTTCCATTTGGTGGCAGACAGAGGCTGAACGCATGTCTGTGACCAGAAAGGGACCTGCCCCTTGGTGTCCATGACAACTGCCCCTCAAAAGCATCTCTGAACTAATCCTACCTGGCCCAGGTGTGGCTGTGGTGAGACATGCATGGCATGTGGGTGCCCCATGCTGTGACTATCCCTTTGTTGAATCACAGAAGATGAATTAAGACAACAGCATGCCTGGAGGCACCCTGGGACATGGAAGAAATAAGGATGAAAATTGCCAGAGCCAGGTTGGAGAAATTAATTTCAGTGTGTGAGCACATGGTCAGGAGGACTTATTAAAGCTGAAGGGAAATTAAATCCTGACATTCCAGGAGGGCAGTAAAGCACCTAATGAGAAAGAGGAGACACACACAGCCATGCGGCACTAACAGGAGCTGCAGGTAACCAGCTGCAGGGCGGTGTGGCCTGGGTCCTAGACCAGTGGACAGCTCTGCCAGGCAGCTCCTCCTGGCTGACTAAAGTCCCAGCCTTGCCCAGTCTGTGCCACCTGTCCTGACTCATGTCTCACTGCTTAACAAACCATCCAAAAAATGCTGTCACTTCAAACAAAATCAATAATCCATTATTTCTCACAATTCTTTGATCAGGATCTCTGGCAGGGCCCAGCTGGGTGGCTCTTCTGCTGTGGAGTTGCCTGGGTTCACTTCCTCACTTGCATCCTGCTGGGGACTGGGCTGAGCTGGAAGGTTCTGGAAGGATTTTATGCACCTTACAGCATTGTTTTCAGGATGATTAAAAACAGCCCGTCTAATCCATCATCAAGACCTCAACAATTACCATGGAGACCACTTTATTACCAAGAGGAGAATTCAGGGAAGCATCTGTCAAATGAGCGAAGGCTGTCAGGCGTTGACTTCTCCTCTGTCTGAGAGATGGCTCTGATCCTCAGGGCTGGGCTGTCTCTTCATGAAGTGGGAGCGGCCGCACCTCAGTGATGGATCAGGATCACCCCACACCTGAACCTGATGCTTTAATTAAACTTCTCAAATCTCCACCCTGTGCCACCCTCTGCCCTTCACTGTCCTTGGGCTCAGCTGGGACGAAGGGAGATTTGAGACACTGAAAAACACAGTGTTTGATTTGCTAATTCCCAAGAAAAGGGAGTGGAGAGAAATTTCTGTTCAGGGCTTTAGGAAATGTGGGTGTTGGCTCCGTCCTAATGCCTGAAACTCACTGTGCCCCTGAGGGAGCAGCAGGTTTCCTCCTGCGAATGACTGAGATCCCTCAACTAAACTCCACCCGGGAAACCTGTGCCCACGTGAGGCAGGCGAGAGAACAACAGCTCAGAGACCCAGCAGAAGCCCCTGCTGACCTTGGGGTGTCCTCTAGCACAGGACAGAGGACACACCTGGAGGACCCCGTGGCACTGCCAGCCCAGACTTAAAACACGGAACTAATCCCCAATAGGTAAAAAGTGGGAGATTTCCATGAACTCATCTGTTCACACATCATTTATCGCCCCCTCGCTCTGAGCTGGGCACTGCCGTGGGTGCTGGGAATAGATACTCGGGAACAAAGACCCGACCCGTGTGCAGAGCCCCTTCGTGGGCCCACGTTCAAGCCAGATCCCTGACTGGATCCAACAGCCTGGGCAGCTGGCACGGGGCTCTCCTTGCTGGAGCATCTGTGGGTGGAGCTGCTGCTTTGGGTGAGGACTGCACCCTCTTGGCGCCACCGTCCCCACCACGCCCTGTCACTCCCACGCTGGGGCTGATGCCACTTGCTGTTTGTCACCACATTGGGTGACGCTTCCTCGAAACGAACCAACAGAGAAAGGGAAGGTTTTTTTTTTTTGGTCTTGTTTTGTTTTGTTTTATGTTTACCAAAAATAGGAAAAGAGAAGATAGACCATGAGTGTTTCCAGAACCTCTGGACAAACATTTCCGCACCGTTGTGGAAAATTCGCGATTGAAAGTCCAAACTCCGAGAGCCGGTTGGCCTGGGCTCTCCCTCAGCCTCCTCGTCCTGGCTGGAGGATCGAGCAGCTTCCTGTGTCTCAGACCCTCAGGTTCCTCGTCTGTGAGTGGCAATGAGAACAGCACCTGCCACTTCTGGCTCTTTTTTAAAAACAATTTTAATAGAGATGGGGCCTCAATCTGTTGCCCAGGCTGGTCTCACACTCCTGGGCTCAAGCGATCCACCCACCTCGGCCTCCCAAAGTGCTGGGATTACAGGGGTGAGTCACCGCATCCGGCCCCTTTTCTGGCTCTTACGAGGGTTGGGTGAGCCCGTACACCTGAAGAACACAGATTGTTAAGTTTCCTCCTCCTTATTATCACTTTAACATGCAAATAAAACCCCATCCTGGCCCCTGGTGGTGGTTGATTTTTCAACCCCTGTGGGTTGGTGTCGGGCTCAGTGCTTTGGGCAGACGAAGCCTTAGCTAGTTGTGAATAACATCATTTTGTCTTCATTTCACATTCAAGCCACCTTCTGTTTATGGTAAGTGAGAATGATTTTCTGCTTATGGTGGTGAAATATGTTTCCTCTTTAGAGGAATTTAGTGAAGTGAAAGTGAGATGATTTAAAGAAAAACGTGGAAAAAGTAATGTGTATGGAAAATGAAAGGTGGGAAGTGAAGACTGGAGTTTGGGAAGCCAAGAACGAGTCCAATTTCCTCATTTTACAAGTGAGGAAACTGAGGCCTGGGGAAGGGACAGGACTCACCCAGGGCCACAGTACGAGGCTAAGGCAGAGGCAAGACCAGAATCCAGGTTGCTGTCCCCAGACTCAGTGTGTGGCTGGCCACTGCTGATGGCTCACCCACCAGGGACAGCAGGAGGAGGAAGTGAGGAGGAGGAGTTTGGGGGGAGGAGCAAGAGGAAGAGGAAGAGGGTGAGGAGGAGGAGAAAGGAGGAGGAGGAAGAGGAGGAGGAAGGTGAGGAGAAGGAGGAAGAAGAGGAGGAGGAAGAGCAACAGGAAGAGGAGGAGAAGGAGGAGGAGGGGAGGAGGAGAAGCTGTGTGACATCTGTGGATAATGAGGCCCCGGAATGGCCTCGTCCTCTGGGGAAGGCCCATGGGATCCTCTCGGGGCCCATTTGTCTCTGCTGGGCCCATGAAGGGGGGTCTGCATGTGGGCTGGCTCTTCGTTTCCCCAGTGGCTCTCACACAACAATGGCAGGTTTCAGTAGCTGCGTCAGAGCCTGCGTGCCCTGAAAACACGTTTGCAGGTCTCACAGGCTCTGGGTCTTGACGGAAGATGTTTGCTGGCCCAGCTCTTCCCTGTGGGGCCCTAGCATCACCTGTGTCCTTGCTCCCCCATCCTGAACAGTGGCTGCTGGGCAAAGGCCACACCAGAGCCGACTTTTCCCCGTCACAGATCAGCTGACGGGGCTTCTGTGGGCTTACTTCCGGCTCCCTGTTTCATCCCAGGGGTCTGTTTGTCTGTTCTTGCACTGACACCATGCTGTGGTGATTACTGTCGTTTTAAGGTAAGACTTGAAGTCAGGTATGTGGGTTCTCCAACTCTGTTCTTCCTCATGGCGTTGGCTGTTCAAGGACTTGTGCCTTTCCATAAAACGTTAGACTCGGTTGACATAATCTGCAGAATGCCTTCCTGAGATTGGCTGGGACTGCAGTGAATCACTGCTTGGTTTTAATATCCAAAATTCACAGAATGTGCAGATGTCTCCTTGAAAAAATGGCTGATTACATAAGAATGAATCCAACGCCCACTAACAAATCTTAATATACATGTGAAAACACGATATCCAGGAACAAATCAAGTGACTTCCGAATACACTTGTGGTGATCACGTAGACCTGTGTTGAAAAGTGCACCAGATGCCAGCAGGGATGGAGGGTCGCTCGCCCACACTGACGCGAGCTGCTGAGCAGGGGCTCCATCCGCACACAGGTGGCGGTCAGCTGACAACTGTGTTGATCGTTTATTTGCCGATCACGAAGGGACCCTGTCAGTATTGTGCACCCTGACATGATAGTTGGACCTTCATATGTAAGCATTTTACTGTGCTTTAACTGTTTTAGAGGATTGATCAGAAATTTTAGGACGAAGCATCGTAATTTTTTCCATTTAAAATGAAAATACGTCCTTGGTTGGCGGTTTCATGAAGCGATTCTGACTTTTTGCAACAGGATCCTGGTGATAAGAGAAAGCTCCCTGTCGTCTCACCGGTTCTGATGGGTCAGACCTGGACTCGAGGAATGGAGGGGCAGGGTTCGTTCCTCCAAAACCACGGGAACTGAGGCGTCAGGGGGGTCCGACTGATTACCCAAAAGAACACTGGGGTTGATTTAGCAACAGAATGGGAAATGGATACTGAAAAGCAAAATAACAGCTTTTAGAAAAAAATTCTCTATCCAAGAGCTAAATATGTGACACATCAATGTGCTCAATGTACTTAAACAGTGGGTTATACATAACACATCTGTGCACAGAAAGGAAGGCGGGAGAGGTCTGAGCACCTCCCCCCACCTCTGCCCTCCCAGCTCAGGAGAGCTGCCGACGGCTGCAGCCAGCCTGGCCCCCGAACTCCAGCCCTCACCTGCCCCTCAGCGATAAGAGGCCCCAGGCTTTCCCCCTCTCCAACTGTTTCCTCTCCTCTAGCTGCCTCTCCCCAGCCCACAAACACGCCCGGGCGCATTAGCGTTGAAAAGAGCTGTCCTTACCCCTAACATATCCGGTGTTTCTCTGCTGTCCTCACCCCTAAGCTACAGGCTACACCTTGTTTTCCACCCACAGAGACTCTTCTAGGGAAAGGAGTGCACAGGATAAAGCTTTTAACAGATTATCTGAAGTGTTTTTGTAGGAGTGTTTCCTGTGACCACGTGGCCCGCCCATCCAGAGTGACCCGTGTCCTGGGGCTCAGGGCAGACACAGAGGGGTCCTCCCTGCCCGCAGTCCCCCCTCCTCCTGATGGAACAGGCCCATTTGCTGGGAGCACTCCCCACGGGGTCATACTTAGAGGAAGAATCCTTCCTGCTTATCTGAAATTCAAACCTGCCTGCCACCTGGACATTTATTTGCTGCAGGGATCAGCTGGGTTTCCAGGGGCACTTTGCTCCCCTGGTGCCTGTGAGGAGGTTCCCCCTTCCGGAAGAGGCCTCTGTAACCAGCGCTCCACTTCCCAGGGTCTCCTCACAGCTCAGGATCTGAGTGGTCCCTGTGGTCTGCAGGGCGGGCTGTTCTCTGTCCCTCCAGCAGGTACAGCGGCTGCAGTTGGGGCCGAAGGCAGGCCGGGTCCTAGCAGGTAGAGGCCAGAGCTGGATCCTGCAGTTCTCTCTGCTCTTGTCCTGAGACCCTGATGTCAGCTCTGGAAAGAGGGGCCTTCTTGCCTCGGCCTTTCCTTGGGGCACAGGCCTCCCTCCCCACCCACCCCAGCAGTGAGGAGCCAGAGCTGTAGGGACACCTGCTTCCCACACAGGCTGGCCTCACAGCCTGGGCCTGAGAATGCTGATTTGCCCTGTTGGCCAAAAGTGCAGAAGGGCCGGTGTATTAGTCTGTTTTCACACTGCTAATAAAGACATACCCGCGACTGGGAAGAAAAGGAGGTTTAATTTGACATTCAGGTCCACATGACTGGGGAGGTCTCACAATCACAGTGGAGGGCGAAAGCCACTTCTTCCACGGTGGTGGCAAGAGAGAATGAGGAAGAAACAAAAGGAGAAACCCCTGAATAAGATCTCGTGAGACTTATTCACTATCATAAGAATAGCACAGGAGAGACTGCCCCCCATGATTCAATTACTTCTCCCGAGTCCCTCCCACAACACGTGGGAATTCTGTGAGATACGATTTAAGTTGAGATTTGAGTGGGGACACAGACAAACCATACCACCTGGGTTTGATCTTGGCACTGAGGGTCTCTGTGAGCTTGAACTCCTCTCCCCAGGAGGGGATGGGCATGGCTGCTGCGTTTCACGGTCATGGCAGGCTGATGGAACCAGTTTAACAACTGGCTCGTAAAACCCCTGAAAATGTGAGAGTCGGCTCCCACAAGCTGCTGTGGGACAGCTGCAGCTCCCTGATAACCTTCTAGGACCTGCCTCAGGTGGGGAGGAGAGGAATCCCGATCCCGGGGGCCTGGACACCAGGGGGGCTCCACTCAGAGCCTCTGGCCCTCACCATTCCCAGGACCCCTCTTGGGCTTCTGTGTTCTCTCTCCAGGGCTGGCTCCTGACACTCCTCTTTGGACAACTGTCCTTAGGCCACTGAGCCCGACTGGCCCCATCGCAGTGAGCTGGAGTGGCCTGGGGGCCGGCCTTGCTGAAGCTGCCTCCTCCCAGCTTGTGGGAGATGATTTCAGTGTTCACAGTTTTCAGGAATTATGTAAACCAGGTATGACACGGGCTTAACATCAGTCACGGTGAAATTATTCACACCCCAGGAACCTGGCAGGGGCTCTGCTGTTGCTGCCCCCGGGAGCAAGTTGTTCCACACTCAGCAGCTCACCCTGTCTCATCCTCCCCACCCAGCGAGGCCTTGACCAGTGACGGGGTGTGGGAGCCTCCAACAGGGCGGCTGAGGCAGGTTCATGCTCCAGGGCGCCCCTGCAGGACCACAAGGAAGTCATTGCGGTCAGGAGACCTGGTGCTGACGGCTTCACTTGTCCTAACCCCGTCCCTGTCCTGGCTCCCAGGCCCTCCCTTCACGCGTCACCTGTTCCCGAGTCCTCATCCCAGGATCTGCTTCCGGGGACCAGGCCTGATAGGCTCCAAAGCTCTGCTCTTTTTCTTTTTTTTAGACAGAGTCTCACTTTGTCACCCAGGCTGGAGTGCGATGGTGCGATCTCAGCTCACTGCACCCTTCATCTCCCGGGTTCAAGTGATTCTCCTGCCTCAGCCCCCTGAGGAGCTGGGATTACAGGCACGCGCCACCATGCCTGGCTAATTTTTGTATTTTTAGTAGAGATGGAGTTTCACCATGTGTTGGTCAGGCTGGTCTTGAACTCCTGACCTCGTGATCTGCCCTCCTCGGCCTCCCAAAGTGCTGGGATTACAGGTGTGAGCCACCGCGCCCGGCCCCAGAGCTCTGCTCTTAACCAGCACCGCAGCTGAGGGAAAAGCAGGAGGCATCTGGCTGTTGATGATGATGACTTTTTCCTTATTCTGTGTGGTTTGGGTTTATTTTCCCCAAGGAGCACAGTGCACAGAAAATAGAACATTTCAGGAATACCAACCAAGCTAAGCAATATGTTCACATGATATTTATTAAAACTATGATGAAACTGGCTCCACAAACAGTTGATAGAAGATGGGCTGTGTAAAACTGGTACTGGGAAAATGGGTTATCTGTGTGGAGGAAAGTAAGACTGAATCTCTAACCAATACTGCAAACAAAGGTGGAGTCTAGATGGATTAAAAGCCTGAATATGAAAAGAGAGAAAACAGGAAAACATATAGAGTCTTTGGGAGCCTGTGCCTGGGAATATTTTTTAAAACACATTTGGAAAGCATAAACCATAGAAAAATGGTTAGTTTTGTCACATCAGAACAAAGGATGCCTGCTTAATGAAGAAGACCATGAACAAAATTATTAGATACCTGGCAAAATGGGAAAAGAGATTTGCAAAGTTTAAAACTGGAAAGTGACCAATGTGTCAAATATACAATGTAACTTTATTAATCAACAAGGAAACCAGGAGAAATCCCAAAGAATGGACAGAGTGATGGGAGCAGCCAACACCCAGGAGAGGAAATCCCAACAGGCCAAGATGCCACACCCAGGCTGTCTCCTTTCACTCCTGGCGGTGATTAGGAAGCTGGCGCTGCCCAGCCTGGGCAGGGAGGCAGGGACGTCCTGCAGGTGGGGGTGGACGGAGGGTCCTGGACCCAGCGGTCCCACCTCACGTAGACACTCAGGGAGGGGCTGACCCAGGCCCACAGATGACCTCTGAGCCTGTCTGTGGGGTCCGGGAGGGGCACAGGACCTGGGTGGGTGTCCCTGGGAGAACAGAGAGGAAAACGAGCTGGACGCACACGGAGAAACATGCAGTAACGAGACAGCATGAGCTGGTGCACACGGAGTGATATGAGAGCATCTTTAAAACACGATTATATGTAAAAGTTTAAAAATACACAGAATGAAATTAATCACATGAGACCATCGATGTTCGTGCCCAGAAACAGCAACGGACACTCTCCAAGAACACGTCCCAATAAAAAGATCGTCATTAAACACGGCTCAGTGATTTCCTAAGGGCAGGGAGGGGAATGGGAGGAGGAATGGGAAGGAACGAAAATGCATCATAAAGCCTGAAGCCTGAAGGAATCCACGCGCAGACAGATGATATGTGACGTGTCACGCACTGCGCAGTGGGGTTCGTTCAGCCCTGACTCTTGAGGGCCAGTTATGAGGAGGAAAAGATGGACACAGTGAGGTAGGGCTGTGAGGCCCGTGGAGACCTCCCAGGCTGGGCGTCAGGATGTGTGTGTCCTCCCTCCCGTTACAGGACAGTGTGACTCCACCCCCTGCCTGGCCCCGCCCCTCCAGCCTGGCCCCGCCCATGCCTGACCCAGCCCCCTCCAATCTGGCCCCACCCCTAGGGCCTGACCACACGTCTCCACCTTGGCCCCGCCCCTGGGGTTTGACCTTGCCCCTCCATCCTGGCTTCCCCCAATGCTTGACACTGCTCCATGGTTAGACTATGCCCTTCATCCTGGACCCATCCTCTGTCTGGCTCCTCCCCTCATCCTGGCCCCACCCCTATCTCCACACCCATGGCTTGGCTACTCCTGTCCCTCCTATCTCTACTCCCTCTTTCTAGCCATTTCCTTCTCTGATCCCTCACCTCTACTCTGGCCCTGCCCTTACGGTTTAACCGCACCTCTCCACCCTGACTAGCCCCTGTGGCTTGACCCCGCCCCTCCGTCCTGGCCCCACCCCCCATGACTTGACCACACCTCTCGTTCCTGGAGATCGACCCCTCCCCTCCACCCTGACCCCTCCCCTACAGCTTGACCACGACCCCACCGTGGCCCCACCCCTGTGGTTTGACCCCGCCCCTCCAACCTGGCCCTGTCTCCTGGTTTCGCGCCTGGCCCCATGGCTTCAGCACAGCACACCCGCAGAGGGCGGGAATGATCCCAAGGTGGGTGTAATGAGCTTTTATCTGGTGGAGTCAAGCCCAATGCTTTGGAAGCCCTTGGGTCTGCACAGGCCTGATCCTGGCGTCCAAGGCCCCTTCTCTAATCCAAACCCCGACTCCCTCGGGTGGTGAGCGGCCTGTGCTGGCTCTGGGCCCGGGACAGCTGTGCTCTATTCCCACCTTCCCCGGCTGTCCTGCCTCTGTGCACCTGTGTCAGCACCCGAGGAAGGAAGCGCACTTGGTCTGTGGGGAGGAGCCTGCAGGGATGGGGTCCCTCATAGCTCCCCTGCTGCACACACCCAGCCTGCCCAGTCTCCCCACCGGGAGCTCCCCTGAGCACCAGGACAGTGACACTCAGTGCACGAGGACCCCGCTGTGCAAACTGAGAATGGCGAAGGCGTTGAAGCCAGGCCAGCGGTGCCAGCAACTTTCTTCCGCATTTCTCATGTTGTTTCAATGTTGCCTCAGACAGGAAGATTTTCTAGAGCCAGGATAACGGGGCTGCCATTGGTAGACGTGGCCTTGAGAGGAGACTTCAGGTCCGCATATTTGAGGTCCCTGGACTGGAGGCCACTTCCCTTCTCCAGGCACCCGGGCTGGCAGCGGCCGAGGGAGCCATGTGCCTTTCTGGCCTCGGTTTCTCTTTCTGTACAACGGGCCTCGTGGAGCGCCCCTCCCAGGGCCCTGGGTTTATTTTCTACCTTTCATGGCTGCGTCCATGTTTACCCATCCCCACTGCCACTGCCACCTCTTTCCAGGAGAACCGCAGTCCCCCAGCCCTGCTGCTGCTCACCCACCAGGCCATTCTCTGCAGGTGGCCAGAGTCACCTTTTACTACGTTCACTGAATGGTCACTTGCTCCCCGAAAATCCCCTCTGTGGCTGTGTGTTAGCCCCAACCTGAACCACAGGATGTGGCCAGAAGGGAGGCCTGGCCCTCCACCCCACAGGAGAGCAGAAAACACAGAGGGAGGGCAAGGACTGGTAGAGGGACTGGAAAGAGGGGTCAAGGAGGAGGGCGCAGGTTGGAGGGCGCAGGTTGGAGGGCGCAGGGAGAAGGGGGCAGAGAGGAGGGGGCAGAGAGGAGGGGTCAGGGAGGAGGAACAGGGAAGACAGGTGGGGAGGAGAACGTAGGTTGAAGGGCACAGGGAGGAGGAGCAGGGAGGAGAGGCCTCATGGGCAGTGGGCGCAGGGAAGCGCTGTAACCTCTTCCAGGCTGGGGCAAGGGGAAGGAAAGTGGGCAGGGCTCAGGAGTCCCCTCAACTGCTGGACCAGGGAGGGACCCACCTCCCACCCAGTGAGGTCCACCTTGGCTGGGGACAGATAGTAGGGCAGGAGCCCCACCAGGGTTGGGACCACATGGAGGCACTGCAGTGGGAGCTGGGGGCTGGGGAGTGCCCTCCTCTCAGGCTCCTCCCACCTCGGTTCCTACCCACTCCTGCTGTCAGAACCTGGCCATCTTCTGCCCAGGAGCCTCAGGCTCTCTTTACAGGGCAGAGCAGGGGTGGTGTGGCTGAGTCAGCAGGATACACACACACACACTCACATACTAAAACACACACGCTCACACACTCATGCACACGTGCACACACACTCATGCACACACAGCTTACGGAACACACACACACTCACACAGCCATTTATATACTCACTCACATGCACTCACACCCTCACATTCAGCCCGGAGGCAGACAGGGTCTGGCAGGCTGACAATAGAAAACCCAAATTCTACCAAGATATGGAAAGAGGTTTATTCTGAGCCAGTGTGCGTGCCCACAGCCCAGCGAACACAGGCTGGGGAGTTCCTGAGAGTGCCCCAGGGCTGGTTACAGCTGGTTTCATGCATTGCAGAGAGGCAGGGCCTGCAGGTACAATCACGAATCCATGCAGGAAAGGGATGCACTGGCTCAGCCCGCAAAGGCGGGACCTCGGGAGGCCGGGGCTTACCAGTCACCGGTGGGTTTCCGGGATTCTTTAGCTCAGAGATGGCTGAGAGAGCCAAGCTTTGTCTGAAGCCTTGGAATCCGGGGAAGGGGTGCTGGGGTTAAGAGGAGGGGTCTGCTGTCTGTCCCATGAGCTGCACCACAGTCAGGCTGGAAGGTGAGCCCCATTATACAGGTGAATAGAAAAACCCGTTTCATGAGATTCTGTGGTTTGTAGGATGTGACTCCCCAGGACTCTTAGGAAAGAATTGGGCAAGAGAAAGAGCGGGCAGAGTTCAGTCCTCAGGGGACTGACCCTTGAGCCTGGGGTCCATCTCCCCCAACCTTCTCCCAGCCCTGCTGGACCTCATTAATCCCAGGACACCGCAGCCTCCCCACGGGCCCTGACCCCTGTGCCCTCTGCCAGCGAGGCTCCCTCCGTGTCCTGGCTGGACCTGCTCACCCTGCCCCTCTCTGCCCAGCCACTCTCTGCCCAGCCCCTCCCCAGCGGGGTGTCCCCACCCACATCCCCAGGCCTCGGCCCCTCCTCCACCACTCAGCACTGCAGGACTGCGTGGCGTCCAGTTCAGCTCCGTCCCAGACACAGGACCCTGTGCTCAGAGACTGCCCAGCCCTGCCTCACACACAGTAGGCGCTCATTAAATGACTGCGGAGGGATAGTGGCCTGGAGAGGAGTCTGGGTGTGGCCAGAGGGTCTCAGCATCTCCATCCCACCCTGGAGGGTTTCCTGCAGGAGGGTGCACTGACCCCACAGGGAGCGCCTATCCTAATAGAATAGAATAGAAGGAGGGCTCTTCTTCCGGGCTCCAGAAAGCGCTTAGGAGCCTGAGCTGGGGCTGCCTGCGGGACCGTCCACACTGGAGATGGCACAGCTCTGTGCCAGCCACACAGAGGACCCTGTGCTGAGCCAAAGAAGCCAGCACTTCTCTCTTGAAGAGCTGGGGCTGTAGGAAAAGGGGGGCTGCAGGCCGAAAGCTTCTGTGACACTGAGCACACAGTGGGGGGGGGGCGTCCCTAGGGTACCAGGAGGGAGAACCATGGCCCAGGAGTCACCGCCCATCCCACCCGGCCCCACCTGGCTGTCCACCAGGCCCCTGGCTCTTCCCCAGACCCACACTGCCCTGGGCCATTCTCCCAGGTCCCTACCCCTGCCCTGGGCCAGGCCACTGTCCCTGATCACCATGTTGACTGCAAGGGCCCTGCCTCTACAGATGCCAAACATAATCCCATTACATGGCAGGACCGAATTCAAACATGGCTCTTGGAACTGAGAGACCTGCACAGGACTCTGTGGGGACTGAGATGCGGTGGAGATCCTGCCACCCTGGAGGGAGGGAGGGAGGAAGGGAAGAGAGGAGGGAGGGAGGGAGGGAGGGAGGAAGGGCACTGCCAGAATTCTCATTTCACACCTTTATGTTCATCCTGAGATAGGAACGGAGTCCTTGTTTATGGGGCAGAACCACACACCATATGTGGACTCTGTCCTAATGCTGGCACAGAGGGCAAATTGCTTGGTCAAAATTGCCCTTACAAATCACCCCCAAACACAGTGCCCAATGGTTCTGCAAAATATATACAGAACAAAACATATACAGGAAGCAGAATACAGACTGAAATGAACAGTGGGTGATAAATACTGTATATGTTCAATTTAACTTGGCATTCAATTTGAATTATTTCTCTCATTTTGTCTTGCGAAATACTTATCTTGGAATTCCTATAACTCAGGTGTGTATATGTTGAGAATCCAAAGTTGCTGAATCATGGAATGGCCAATCAGAGCCCAGGCTCCCTGAACAGCACTGGGCAGCCTCTACCTCGCAGGTGCGGAGTCTCACGTCAGCAGAACCAGAAAATCAATAACCACACGCCTCGCAGCTCCACAGTGAGGACTGCTGGGAGCTGAGGGGCCTCCTGGGCCAGGCCCTGCTCTGAGCACCTTCCACGCAGGACTCAGTCAGCCCAGCAGCCCCGGGAGGTGAGCTGGCTGCTGTCCTCATTTTATAGAGGAAGAAATAGAGACATTAAGGAACCTGTCCCAGGGAACACAGGAGTGAGAGGGGAGTGGGGAGGGGCCTGTGTGGTTTGGATTCCTGCTCTGAACTGGCCACAATTGTGTTCAGTCCCCCACGAGTCATCTGTGCATGGTTCCTCTCGGTAGCCTCAGTGACACACAATTCATGAGTGAATGAATGAGTGAATGAATAAATGAATGAATCAAAGAACAAACCAACAGGTGTGGGTCACTGTCCCCAAGTGATGCTCTTTGAGCCAAAAAGCTCAACCTACTCGGCCCGGGTGGTCAGGGGAACGTTCACTGCTCAAAGAATCCTCTGACTCTGCCAAAGACCCCCTGTGCCTATAGAAGCCATGCCCAGGAGCCCCTCTTAAGGTTCACAGTGGCTGAGTTCCCCCAGGTCACTGACTCCCACGCGGCCCTGGGCCCATCTTAGGCCATGGTGGGACCAGGACCTGAGGGCACTGGGACAGCCCGGGAAGCCAGGCCTTGGCGGGCGGAGAGGCCACCGCCCCGGGCTCTGCTCAGAGTCCCCTCAGCCTCCCTGACTGTGTCCAGCAGGCTGACCCTCGGGGTCCGGGCTCCGAGTCCACTAGCTCCTGCCTGGGTTTGGCCAATGGAGAGCACAGGCAGGAGCAGGAGGAAAGGAGGGGGCACAGGGTGGGTCCCATGCCCTGAGGTTTCCTGCTGCGTCCTCCATGGCCCAGCCTCCCCGGGACAGCCCTCTGCGTCCCTGCCTCCCACTGACCTAGGCAAGACTCTGCATATCCCCTCCCTGCGCCCCCACCTCCCGCTGACCTGGGCAGGGCCCTGCGTACCCGCTCCCTGCCCTCCAGGGCCGTGGCTGTGGCTGCTGTCTGGGTGGCCCCAGACCCTGCACCTAAACCTGCAGTGAATTCCCCCTGTGCCCTCCTGCCTCCCGTCGAGTCACCCTCAGCCTCCCAAGGAAGTCAGAGCCAGTGGGGCCAAGGGGGCTGGCTAGGGTGTGGCTCCCCGTGGTCACGGCTGTTCTAAACCATGGCCCTGGGGCAGCCTCACAAGACAGAGGAGGATGTGGGGACAGAGGGCAGGACGTGTCCGAGGCTACATGGTTTGGGGCCCGTGAGGCGAGAGGCCTCTCCCCTTGGTTTCACCTCATTCTTCCACCTGGGAGGGGTACAGCTTTATTCCTGCTCCCGCCTGGGCCCCACAGGCCACAAGTTTCTGGGGTAGTCTGTGGTCTTCTTCCTTCTCCCCGTGTGGGGCCCGGGGGCTTTGATGCTGTTAAGCTGCCCTGAAGTATTTGTCCTGGGCTGTGGAGGCCAAGGACAGGGCTTGACCGGGGTAAAATGCAGTTTCCTCCCAGGTGTGGGCGTCCCCTGGTCTCCCTTTCAGATTTAATTGTCATTTCGGAATTCCAGTTTTCAGCACAGATCAGTCCTCGCCTCAGGGCAGCCGCTCCTCCCGGTGGAGAAGCAGGTTCACTAATTACCAATCCCAGAGAGCCGCCCCGCTGCCTGGGGGTCACCACTGTGCTAAAGCCCAGAAGCCAGAGTCCACCTGCTGCCCCTGCATCTTGGGCTGCTGTTTAGGGCCACCATGCCCTGGCCACCTGTTTGTCTGCAAGTTGTTATTCACAGGCAGCAAGAAACAACAGAAGGCTGGGTCCATAGGGAGCCCGTCCCCCAGGCTCAGCCAAGCTGCCAGGGTGGATGGAGGCTGGACTGCGCCCTGCTTCGGCACAGCTGAGGGACCCTGCAAGGCAGCCCACCCTGGGCTACATGGCTCAGGGGACACGTGACCAGAGGGTGAAGCTTTGAAGGGCATCCTGCGTGCAGCAGAGAGAGGAACAAAGCCCTCACTGTCCCAGGAAGCTCTTCCCTAACTCAAGGTGCTGCTTTCCCCAGAGGGACAGGGGCAAGTCCTGGGGGGCGGTTTCAGGCAGTTCCTCTGTAGCTGAGGGTGCTGCGTTCCTGCACATTCTACAATTACTCTTGAGAACTACAAGTGAGAAAGGGGAGAGAACCGAGTCGGTCCAGGCCACCCACAGAACTGTCCCACACCAGGACCCAGGGCAGATGGCCGTGGGTGGGGCTCTTGCTGGCAAGGATAGGAGCTTTCGCTGCAAAGGTAAGTTAGCAGGGAGGTGAACTTCCCCCAGGCCACTGTGGCAGTGAAACAGGGAATTGTCCCACCATCCGAGGTCCAGGGGCCAGAAGCGCTCACGGAGGATTTCAGTGCCTCTCAGGGGCCTGGTCCTATTATGATTTGAGAGCTAGAGGAGAAAAAAAAAAACCCAAAAAACAAAAAAACAAAACAAACCGTGATTCATTTAACAAAAATCAGATTAACGCACTAGGAAGTCTCAGGACCAAGGAAAAAGTGAACCTCAGCTTTCTTCTAGCTAAATTTTCAAGTTCAGCTACTATGTTCTCAGATAATTTGTCGTGAAAACTGGATATTTTAGGTCAGAAGCCTATTAAAACTTGTCCTTATCATTCAAAAAAAATGACACATCAGTGTTAGGGTAAAGAAATGCTGGGTTTTGTGACCTGAGTTAGATCATTTTTAAACAAACCTGGGAGCCGGGGAGTGTAATTATAGTAATCCATTAACTAAAGTTTCAGAGTCTGTTAGGGAAATAAATGTTTTCTTACAGCAGTTGTAAAAATAAATCCAGTTAGCACAGAGCAGCAGGATTGATGATTGGCTGCTCATGGTTATGTATGAATAAACTATTGTCAGCCTCAGAAAAGACATCGGAGAAAAATATCCTCATATATGTTGAATTTATCTGGGGATAGAAAAAGAGGATGAGAATCCCGAATGCCTGTGGCAAGTAACAGGTGCCTCCAGTGAGGGAGGGTAAGAAAAAGCTTTCATTGGCAAAAGGGAGAAGTTCGCCTGAGCTGCTCGGACACAGTTCACTGGTTACAGGGACCCACAGCCAGACCTGCTGTCAGTTTATTGAAGGAGGTGTTGTCACCGGGAGGTGGTCTTTTGAGAGCATCTGATCAGAATCACTTCAGTCCTCAAGAATGTCTGGTAACCAGATAACCCTGGCCGTAGAAATGCGTATACGTGTGAGCTGTGCAAGCCCTGCCAGGCCAGAGATGCGCGACGGACGTGGAGGGCCTTCTTGTGGGGCTTCAGAAAGTCCTTGGAAACAGCTCTGATCTCAGACACGCAGCAGCGTCCTCCCCTCCCCCAGGCCTCCTGACCCTGTTTCCTCTGGGTCTGAAAAGAATGACTTCATCCTGGTGTCTGCCACTTTCGTGCTACCGATAGTGTCAATTCAATTCCAGGATCCAGAAAAATACATCAGAGCTGCAGTCAAACCGATCAACAAAAGCAAACACACAGAGCCTCCTGTGCTGCCGCAGTTCTCACCGTGACTTTCTCCCGGTGTAGACCGCTGTGTGTGGCTGCCTGGGGAATCCAGGGTCGTGACTTGAGACAGAGGGCAGGACACTCCGGACAGTTCTGGTGTCTAAATGGTGTTGGCCGCCCCTCCTGTGCCGTGCTGGGTCCCAGTGAGGGGAAGACGGAGACGGAGGACCGTCCAGAGTCCCACCGTGCGGCGCTGGGACTATAGGAAGAGGAGGGTCTGAGCAAGTCCCCACCATCCAACCTCTGCTCCCCACACGGGGCTGGAGCACCTGCCTGGGGCCCCCTCCCGTTCCCACCCACCTCCTGCAGAACCCACAGGCTGGGGTGCTCAGAGACCCAGAGCCTCCGGGAGGGATGGAAACCTCTCAGGACAGACGTCCAGGAAAACGTCACTTCTCTTAACAGCTCTCCTTTCTGGGGCTTCCTCGATTAGGATAACGAGGCTCCGCAAGCTTCCCTGCCTGCCAAGCACAGCAGGTGAAATTTTATATTAGAAACATTCATTTCCTCCCATAGTAGAATTATTTTTAAATTTTACTTTGAAGTGTGGTCTCTGCTTGAAATACAAGCCTAATTAGATCACTGTGTAATGTATTCAAACCGTAAGAATGAAAAGTGATTTGAAACCTCTCTCTTGTTCCCACACCCTTTATAATTCAGCAGTAAACAGCATATTTATGGGAGTGGGTGAACAGTTACCGGGTGCCCCACCGGTGCCAGACATGTATCAGGGACCCTGGGGCTCTGCGAGGAGCCAAGAAACCCAGGACATTCAGAAGCTCCTGCTTCAGGGGTGAGCACGGCTGGGGAGGCGGGGACGGGATCCAACACCAGAGAGGAGCTGGGGTCTTGCTGAGGACAGGGATGTCGGGGGAGAGCAGCGGGGGCTCATCAGAGCAGACAGAAACCTGGGGAGGGGTGTCCATTCGTGGGTGCCGCGGGCACCAGGATGTTACCAAAGGCTTCGGTGGAAGTAGCGTTTCCTAAACATCGGCCCACCTGTGTGGCGGGAGGGGTGCAGCAGCCACAGCCTCAGAACCTGGCTCTCCACGGCCCCCGCATTTCTCTCTGAATTTTCCCAGGCTGCTAAGACTGAAGTTGGGGTGGGAGGGACAGAGAAGGGTACCAACTAGGACTCCATTTGTCAGGGACAGAACCATTTCAAACTGGCTTGAGAATGAAAGGGGGCTGAGTGCAGTGGCACACACCTGTAATCCCAGCACTTTGGGAGGCCGAGGTGGGCAGATCACAAGGTCAGGAGTGCGAGACCATCCTGGTCAACATAATGAAACCCCATTTCTACTAAAAATACAAAAAATTAGCCAGGCATGGTGACACATTCCTGTAATCCCAGCTACTCGGGAGGCTAAGGCAGGAGAATCGCTTGAACCTGGGAGGCGGAGGTTGCACTGAGTCAAGATTGTGCCACTGCACTCCAGCCTCAGTGACAGAAAGGGGATTTGTTGGTTCATGTAACTCAGAGGTGCAAGGGTAACTACCTTCAGGTGTGGCTGGATCCAGGGGCTCAGGTGATGCAGCCAAGACTTCCCCCAGCCCTAGCTCTGCCTCCCTCCATGATGGCTCCACAGTTGGTCAGGCTCCCCTTGGCATCTTCATCTGCATCCAACAGGGCCGGGGCTCCCCCAAGGCAAAGCAAAGGCCATTACTGGAGAGCGGGAGGCACCTGACCCAGAAACCAGTGCCCTGGTGGACAGGAGGGTGGGGCTTTCCCTGAGATGCAAAAGGAAGACTGAGGGACACAGGCTGCCGTGGCCCAGAGTGGTAAAGCCATCGCCGTCTGGTCTGCCTGGCCTGTGGGGACCCTCCTGGGCCTCAGTGCCCCCTCTGCAGCAGAGCCCACCCACCAGGGCCCACTGATCCCCATTCCCAGGGGCACAGGGCTCCTCTGCTGGAAGAGAGTTCTGGGCCAGTTTGTCTCTGGGGCACTGGGGAGGGCAGGGGCTGCTCCACCCACCCCGCTTCCCCGCAGAGATGCCCTGGAGCTCAGCTCAGGTGAGTTTCCGCCTCACGAATGAGGGGTCAGGTTCTCTATGGAGACGGCGCTGGGGATGCTGTGCAGCCGCTGAAACAGAGGCCCAGGAGGGTTATTTTATTGTCGTGAAGAACCGTTTACAAAACACCATGCCGTGAGAAAGTCGGGCTTAAGAATAACCTGGGGCCAGGCACGGTGACTCACACCTGTAATCCCAGCACTTTGGGAGGCCGAGGCGGGCAGATCATGAGGTCAGGAGATCAAGACCATCCTGGCTAACACAGTGAAACCCCATCTCTACTAAAAACACAAAACATTAGCCAGGCATGGTGGCGGCGCCTGTAGTCCCAGCTACTCGGGAGGCTGAGGCAGGAGAATGACGTGAACCTGGGAGGCGGAGTGTGCAGCCGAGATTGAGCCACTGCACTCCAGCCTGGGTGACAGAGCGAGACTCCGTCTCAAGAAAAAAAAAAAAAAAGAATAACCTGGACGTGGTGGTTACATTTTTTTGTTAACAAAGAAAGACGTATCACTTGTCTGTATTTGTGCAACTTGGGAAAGATTTGGCCATAGAGGAGGACATTTTTCTTTTTATTTAATCCTTGTGTACATTCTCTAAATTTTCTCCAATGAGTTGTGCTTAGAATAGGAAAATGTTGGGAAAGTTAATTTAAAAAGGAGAAATGGTAGGGCAGGTGGCCCCTCTCTGTGGGAGCAGGCTTTTTCTAGAGATGCCAGAGAGGCCATGTCGGGCTGGGGGCCTTGACCCGGGGGAAGGTGGGGCTCCTGGGGCTGGGACTGGGGACGCCTCTCCAGGCGTGGCATCTCAGGACAGGAACAGAACTGACCCAGGTTCCTGAAGGAGAAACCAGACACCTGGGATACCCAGGGGATTAGGCACCAGAAGACAGCCAGGGAGGGACAGATGCTGTGCAGGAGAGAGCCAAGCCCAGGAGAGGAGCCCGCACCACCCCACACTAGCCACCCACCGCTGCCCTTGCCTCCCTGTCCAAGGAAGAAATGAGGAAGAAATGAGACCCTCATTCTGGCCTCCCAGGCGCAGGGGCCTCAGAGGTGGGGGCTGTTTCCTGCTACCCCGAGTGCAAACACTGGGCCTGCCCTGCCCATGCCTGCACCCCCAATGTGTCCAGTCGCTCAATTCTTTTATCTTTTACACTTAAAAACTTAAATATCATTCACATACCATAGAATTCACCATCTCAAACTGCACAAGTTAGTACTTCTAGTATATTCCTAAGTTTATGCAACAGTCACCACTATCTAATTCCAGAGTATTTTCATCACTACCTGATATGCTTGGGCTCTGTGTCCCCACCCAAATCTCATCTTGACTTGTAATCCCCATAATACCCACATGTGACAGGAGGGACCCAGTGGGAGGTGACTGAGTCATGGGGTGGTTCCCCCCGTGCCGTTCTCGTGATAATGAGTGAGTCTCTGATGGTTTTATAAGCGTCGCATTTCCCCTGCTGGCACTCATTCTCTCTCCTGCAGCCCTGTGAAGAGGTACATTCCGCCATGATTGTAAGTTTCCTGAGGCCTCCACGGCAATGTGGAACTGTCAACTAAATCCCTTTCCTTTATAAATTACCCAGTCTCAGGGATTTCCTTATGGCAGTGTGAGAACAGACAAGTACCTGACCCCACCCTCAAAATTACACACACATTCCAGGTCACTCCCCATTCTCTATCCCTCACCTCCAGCTCCTGGCAACCATGAATCTGCTTTCTGTCTCTGTAGCGCTGGCTGCTCCGGACGTTTTCTATGAATAGGATCATAAAACACATGGCCATGGAGTGTGGCTTCTTTCTTTTGGCATCATGTTTTTGAGGTGCAGCCACATGGTGGCCTGTGTCAGTGCTTCATTCCCTTCATGGCTGAGGACACAGTCACGTTCCGTGGTGTGACCACACCATGCTTTGTTTATTCATTCATCTTTCAACGGGCATTGGGGTTCCCACTTTTTGGGTACTGTGCATAATGCTGCTATGAACATTCTCATACTAGTGTTTGCGTGAACATATGTCTGCAATTCCCTTGTGTATAAATACATAGGAGTGGAATAGCCTGGTCAGATGGTAGCTCTGTTTAATTTTTTAAGGAACTGCCAAACTGTTTCTACATTGGCTGCACCATGGTACTCTCCCATTAGCAATCTATGAGAAACGCAGTTTCTCCACATCTTCACTGCACTTGTCATTTCTGTTTCGTTTTTTATTATAGCCATCAGTGTGAGTGGAAAGTGGTATCTCCATAGTGAGTAGCTGCTGAGTATCTTTTCACATACTCATTGGTCATTTGTGTATCTTCTTTGGACAAAGGTCTCTTTGAATCCTTTGCCTACTGTTTAATTTGGTTATTTTTCTTTATGTTGTTGAGTTCTAAGAATTTTTATATATTCTGGATACTTGTCCCAGATGTATGATTTGCAAATATTTCACTCATTCTCTGGGTTTTCTTCTCACTTTCTTGATCATGAACTTTAACGCACAAAAGTTTTAAATATTGACAAAATTCAATTGACGTATTTTTTTTTCCTATGGTTGTATGTGCTTCTGATGCACATCTAAGACAGTGCTACCTAATCTAAGACCATGAAAATTTACACTTATTTTTTATAAGAGTTCTATACTTTTAGCTCTTACACTTAGGTCTTTGATGCGTTTTGTGTTTGTTTTAGTCTAAATCTCTGACATGAGTAAAGCAGGACTCACCTGAGAGCAGGTGCTCTCAGATCCCTGCCAATCCACTTCCGGCCAAAAGAGCCTTCAGGATAGGTCCAGCAGTGCCAGGAAGCTGAGGAGGAGGGTCATCGTGACCACAAGGTCTGGAGATGGGAGGGCAGGGGTGTGTGTGTGTGTGTATGTGTGTGTATCTGTGTGTGTCCCTCTTGCAGCTTCTTAGTGTACCTGCAAATGCCGTGAAGAGCAACCCGCATGCCTGCCCTGGGCCTGTGGCCCTGATGCCCTCCCATCCATGCCCTGCCCTGCCCTTCCTGCTGTGCTGTGAATTTGTGGGGGCTGGGGGAGCAGAACCCTAGAACTGGGCTTCCCACAGCCCTGGTCAGCTGGCTTCAGGCTGGGTTGAGACAGCAAGAGGCCCTGGTGGGCGATGGGGCCAGGGAGGACCTGGGGTATTTTCCCACCCTACTCCAGAGACTTCTACATTCTAGAGCAGGGCTAGAAGCTGACATAGTCCCCACAGCCAAGTACCCCAGTCCCCTTTCTGCACCCCCTGCAAAGGAGAATGAAAGTATTTTCTTAAAGTTATGGTTAATTCCCTCTTGTTTCTGGCAAAGCCCCCACACCCATACCTTCTACTGCATTACTTTGAACTTGAGTGAGTTTTCTTAGAATTGACTAAATTATGTTTTCTGCATCAGTCAGAATATTGGGGCAAAAGAGAGAATAACTCCAGTTACATAAAAGTAATTGCATTTGGCACGACTGAGCTTATGAATTCTGAAATGTGAGCCCTCCACAGCCAACCCGAGAAGCTGCTGTTGGGATGTTTGTCACGGTGCAATCTGTCCTCGTTCAGCCCAGTCTCACCCCTCACCATCCCCTAACCAATGGACATGCAGGGCACTGGGCCCAAGGACAGCCTGCTCTAAGTGGGAGTCCAGGGAGAAGGCCTCCCTTAGGAGCCCAGAGCAAAAAGAGGTCAGCATGGTGCCATGTCTACGGCGTGGCCACTGCTCAGCCCACTGATTAGGGGACAGCTTCCCCCACTCAGCCTCCCATACCCTCCAGGTCTCCTGCAGACGTAGGAACAGAGCCAGGCCAGCTCTGGCCCATGGGCTCGAGTGGTGACAGCTGGGGCTCCTGGTCCACACCCCACGCCACCCCGGCAGCTCAGGGGTTGCTGGCAGAAGGGAGGACACAGGACTGAAGGGGCTGTAGCCACTGTTCAGCCACACGAGCCTGGGGGAGAAAGGCAGCCCCCAGGCATGGGTATATTCTCTCCTCTGCAAGAGGACTGGGCTGCCTTTTTCTGCCGGACCGAGGGTCTCCAGCTCTGAGAACCCTGGGGCCGCCTTTCCAGAGAGAGTGAGAAGGCAGCTGCCAGCTCCCCTACCCAACTGCCCACAGGCCCACAGCCCCATCCCGCACACTCCTCCCCAGGGAGAGCCAGTCACCCTCCCACCCCAGCCCTCCTGCCTCTGCTCTTCCCAACACCATTTTCCTCTTCTTTGGGGAAAGTCTGCCCTCACCCTGTGTATTCGGCCAGGCTTAGCTGTATCAGCACACAAACACCTAAAACTCAACAATCTCATGAAGAAAACACTCGTTTCTCTTTCACAGGAATGTGGAGTGGTCATGGCAGTTAGCAGGAAGACTCTGCTCCATGCAATCACTCAAGGACCCAGACTGGTGGCTGCTCAGCTACCATCAACATGTGGTTTCCAGGGTCATCTGGGTGTCACCATCCCAGTCAACAGGAAGAAGGGGGTCATGTCAGGGGACCATGGGAAGTTTAGGGCCCAGGCCTGGACGTGATGCACATCGCTTCTGCCCACATTCCCCTGCATGCAGGTGGTCACCTGACTATGCTCATTGCAAGGCAGACTGAGAAATGGAGTCAGCTCTGGTCCCAGGAGGGAAAATGGACTTGGGGGATAGCCAGCCACCTCTGTCCAAGTGTCTTCTCATCAGGGAGCTTCACAAACCTCCCTGAGGTCACCTGTTGGTTTCCAGGTCTCCATGCCTGTGTGCCACGTGTTCCCATGTCTTCAAGAGGAAATTGGAAAATTCAGAAAACTGCTCAGAGATCTCTGGCACCAAGAACCCCAGGCCTGTGTACTTTGGCCTCTGCATGAGTTCAGTGTGGACTTTTCTAGCTGAGAATCTCATTGATGAGATTCGCCGTTTGGGAGCCAAATGAGTGCATTGAGGCCATGGACTGAATTCTTCATGTTTTTCTTGATAGTTGAGTCTCAGGCTGGCACTCACCAGTGTGGATAACGCTTTATGGTACAGGAAGTTCAGGACTTGAATCTGCTATTGGGAAATGCAGTCTCCTCCGCGTGGGTGAGGTTTCTGCACAGACTCGGGCGTGTGGGTGGAAGGATGTTAAGTGCCCAGAGCTCTCTAGAGATGCAAGCAGCAGAAGCCATCGTTCGCAGCACAGTTTTAAAAATTGCGTTTCTTCCTCCCAGTGCCCTTGCTCAGGATGAGCACTGGGTGGAGATGTCTCCTTGGTGGAGTGAGAATCTCCTGGAGGTCTGCTTTCTCTGCTCTCCGACGGAGGGCAGCTGGGCCCGGTCGTTGAGGGGTGATTTTCTGCCCAGCACTGACAGTCCCTCTGGAGGGAGGACTGAGCTGAGACCCTCCAAAGTCATGGTGTTGTGGGTGACAAGGGAGGGCAGGCTCCAGAGCTGCTGCACAAGCTTGAGGCCAGGTGTCTCCTGGGCATTTGTTAAAGTTACAGAGCCCTCGTCATGATCCTGGGGTGGACAGTGATGCTCCTCCACTCCTCCATTTGTGGGTGTTGTCCAGTGACTTCATTACAGGCGCTGCTGGAGGGGAGTGGAGGGCACTGAGATTGGGGCAGATGGAGATAGGAGCAGGGTCTGCCCAGTTCATTTCCAGCACAAATCACTGCTTTTCCAAGAATAAGTGTTAAATCCTGACAACAAACTCTCCTGGAGACTCATCCCTCCTATTAAAGGCACTGACAAGTTCTGCAGTAAAAAAAGTAATGCATTCACTTTGCTAATCCACGGCTTGTAAAAAATAAAAAAAATTATCACAGAATACTGTTTTCATGCAATGTCTTAATAGTCTATAGAATTAGTGTGTGCAGGAGACACTGTGAAAAAGGAAGGCCTCTAAAATGAAGACAAAACTCCTGAGACTGGCAATCAAGGCCTTCAAAAGTTTGATTCCCCTCCTTATGGTCAACACCAACACAGTGACTGTATTTGCCACACACTGTTCTAAAGCTTTGCTATGTTAACTCATTTACTCTTCACCATAAGCGAATGAGGTTTGATGATGATGCTTCTCACTTTAGAGATGAAGATGGTAATGCTCAGAGTTCCCAAGATGCACTGAGCGAGGAGGAGGCCCAGGTCTGGGACCCCTGGGACAACTTCTCCAGTAGCAAATGTCTGAAATCCCAGCAGCAGCACAAAACCTCAGTTCTTTCTCACCCACACTCCGTGAGCACAGTGGGCTGGGGCTCAGCTCAGCTCCACAGAGTCACTCGGGGCCCTGATGACCAAGGCTCCGCTCCTCATGCCACACTCAAGAGAGCATGTAGCCCCTTAGGGCGGCAGGAAATATGCAGGCTGGAGGGGCCTGGGGTTTTTCTCCACCTCAGCCGGATGTCACCAGGTCCCTCCTGCCCTCAGCCCATTGGCCAGCACCAGTCACATGACTCTGCCCATCAGCAGGGGGGTGGGACATATGTGGACAGAGGGAAGGTCAGGTGGGCCACACCTCCACCCATCCTCCTGTTTAGACCACACAGAGGAGTCTTAGAGGGTCTTTAATTTATGATCCTGTTTCTGAGATGAACACAAAGACCTCTTGGACACCAGAGACCAGAGGACAGAGTGTGTTTGAGCAGCCTTGTGATCGAGATTGTTTTTCATGCCTTTGATTTAACTTGCACAGCACCCACCCAGGGGGCAAATGCACCCAGGAAAGCCCCTGCTGAATCCACTGAAAATGGAGAACCCACACCCCAGGGGAAGCTCAGAGCCTGCTTCATGGCTGGCAGCCAAATGCACACGGAGCCTCTGGTCAGTGTTACAAGGAAGGTTTTCACTTCACAGAAAACTCTCTTCTCTGGACTTGAGAAACAACCACAGTGATGGCTCGTGGTGGATCTCAGCACCGTGAAACCCAGGAAAGGGGAAGCTTCCAAAACCAGGGAGCGGGGGAGCAACTGGAGGCGCAACATCCGCACCTGCTGCAGAGCAAAGGGCCACACATCCCAGGGGTGGAATGCGGGGCTTCCTTCCCAGGTGACTGCAGTTTGGCCGCAGTGGCTCAGATCTCAGCGGGGCTGGCTCAGGGTTCTGAGGGCCCGACGGGTGTCAGCTGACCTTGCGCCACTCAGATGAACAGCGCCCGCAGCTGCAGTGGGGCCGGCTCTGCTCCCGCACCGCGTGTCCTCCCTGACCCCGGAGGCAGCCGGGCAGGTCCTTCTGTGCTGATGGCAGAGTCACAGGGAGTGAGCCTCAGGGAGGAGCTCCCTGGAGCCCGGGCAGCACCTATCCACTGACGTTTCCCTAGACAAAGCAGGTGACATGGCCTCCAAGCCTCTGAATCCCGTGCTGCTCACGACGCTGAGAACGCTCTTGATCAGGAACAGACCCTACCCGCACGCCCGGTGCTTCGCCAGCTCAATCAGGCCATCACCTGATGATGGCTTCCAGGTGTGCCCTGCCTTCTGAACATAAAAGCTGGTTAAAATCCCATCGCCCATTGTGAGCAAACACCATGTGCATGGCTGCTCAGGAGGAGTCTGTAGGGAGAGAATCTTTCTCCTTAATCTTCCGGTAAGAGACCTATTTTCCCCACTGCAGTCGTGAGACACCCATAAGCAGTGATGCGGTGTTCCTGATGAGCTGTGAATTATCTTGTGTCTAAAAAGCACCTCAGCCCACAGCAGCCTGCTGCCTTCAGAGGATGCCCTAGAGAACGGTTTCCCCAGCTGCTGGCAGGAGTCCTGTTCCAGTGCGGTGAGGAGCCAGGAACGGTCTCCCCAGCTGCTGGCAGGAGTCCTGTTCCAGTGCGGTGAGGAGCCAGGGACGTGGACACGGGAAGCCTGAGGGATTCTGCACTGTCCCCATCCCTTTCTGCTGGCCAGAGCCACTCCCAGGCTCAAGCCCGAAGCCAAGGGCAGAGAGTGGGGGCTCCGCAAGAGGAGTGAAGCCCTGGGGCCACGAGCTGGGTCTATCGCAGCCCCACAGAGGGTTATTTACAGGTGGGGGCGAGAGAGGAGCTGAGACATCCCCGAGGGGCCCCGGGGAGGAACAGGCCCTGCAAGGTGACTCCAAGTCAACCTCTTAGGAGGACACCATCTCCCAGGATCCCGGAGGCAGCCACACGTTTCTGAACAGGGCCAGACGGAGAGTAGAAAATATGAGTTCATGAGGCTAGAACTGTTTTCAAAGATACAGAAAAAGGAGGGATTAACTCCAGGACCCTCTCCCTACTAGAATTCCTGAAGGAAACGCATAAAGAAGATAATTTGCTGAGAAGCAGTTTGAAATACAGTTAAGTTACGGTGAGAAAAGAAAATGATGCATGTGGTACAATATTAAATAATTATTAAATAATAGTATTGACAGACGAAATAAAACCAAGCCCAGCTAAAAGGTTGTATGTTAACAGCCTGTCAGCCAGAGGGCAATTGTTGAAATTAATAATCATAATTCAGAAAGGAGGCAGAGATGGCTATTAATGAAAGTGTAATGAATTAAATGCACTTGTCTAAAGGTAAGCAACAAGAGATGCAGAATGTCCATCCTAAAAACCAGTAGGGGAAGGAAAAGAATGAAAAAATTATGAAGAAGACAAGTCCATGCTGTGCTATATTGTCTGAGAAAACACACACATCTCCATGTTTCTGTGTGTGTTTAACATCTCTCTGGAGGTTCACAAAAGACAGGGTTGCCTGCAGAGAGAACTTGGAGATTCCTATCTAAGTAGTAATTGTTGAGGGAGACGACATTTCATTTAGAATCACAGCATATTCATGGTAAAAATAAATTTATTTTTAAAGCCCACCATTTAAAACAAATTAAAAAGCAAGGCTGTAAATTGGAGGAGAACTAAAGGGCGTGCTGGGAGAGAACATGGGCTTAGGGAGGAATTCCCTTGAGATGGGCATTCCTGGATGCCTCTAGAGATGGGACAAAGGAGGACGTGGGTGGAGCGGGACAATGGAGCATGGCACCTGCAATGTCAGAGGGACCTGGGCAGGAACACCTGCCACAGTCATGTCATCTTGTTTGAGCCTCGTTCATCCTCCCAGAGCCCCTCCATCACCAGGAGCGAACTCCGCCCTCCCTATCATAATGGGCCGATCAGGGCCAAGTTGGTTTCATGAAACAGGAGACACCTGCAGGCAGAGCCCAGCGGACACTCGGTTGTCTGAAGTTGCCACACCTGCTTCATTTTGCGTATCGAGCTACTCCTGATGCCCAGAGAACTTTCTAACAAGAAATGAGCATCGTGGGAATGGGATGTGGCAGGTGTGATTTATAGTTTAGTTAACTTGAATGAGCAGAGAATCACACCTGCTGAGAGATTCGGAACCACAGCCTCCACGACACAGGGCTCCTCTCAGCAGGAGTCTTTCCCAGCAAAGGCTCCCCCAGCACACCCCGCTCCACACCAGCACGCCCCACTCCACATCATGGAGTGCCAGTCCCGGCTCAGCCCGGCCCATCCTCAGGGAGATGGACTCAGCAGGGCTGCCAGAGCCCAGGCCGGGGCTGCTCCCTCCCTCGCCATCCACAACCACGGCCAACTCATCTTCACAGCTCGACCCCGTGGCCTGGTCACTTTTCAGCCCAGTGACTGTTTCGAAGGTGTCTGGCACAACTCAGGAGAGTGCTGTGGAGTCACTGGAGGTTCCCAGCCAATGAGAGCGCCCCCTTCAGGTGAGCTCCTTCCCCCATGGGGGCCGCAGCACGGGGTGGCCGGCTTTCCCGCATCAGCCCTGCCTGAGCTCTGAGTTCTGCTGCTCCATGCCCCGCACGGCTGCTCTAGGGACCAGCATGGTGACATCTGGCTTCCGTGTCTGGGGAGCCTCTGGTCCATCAGCAGAGTGGGGGATACATGTGTGGCCCTGCTGTGAAGACAGGAATGTGGCTGATTACACCCCACGACACTGGGACTCCTACCTGTCAACAGCAGAAGTGGACCTGCTCTGTGCACAAGGGAGCTGCCTTTGACCTGATTTTGGCAGTGATGGCGGTGACCACAGAGGTCAGGCTTTACTGAGTTAGAAAAGAAATGACCTGGGTTGCAAACCATGAGCTGTGTGGCCCTCAGGACCACAGGTGGCTGCAGACCTGGACTGAGAGGCCCCAAAGGCCAGGCAGGAGGGCCCCAGGTCACCCCAAGAACACACGAGCCCAGGCCTGGCTGCTGACCTCCTGCTGGTCCCCCCAGCGCCACCTCCCTCCCAGAGCCTCAATGTCCCCATCTAGATGAGGAGACAGGGGTCTCGTCCCCAGAACTAACCAGGAAGGCCCTGGTGGAATGGTGGGAAATGGGAGTGACCCACCCACGCCTTCCCAGTGAGACTCCCAAGAGCCGCTGTGGACCTGGGACTGAAGTCCCCTGGGCAGGGCAGCTGTGGGCTGCGGCAGGGATCGGGGCTGGCCTCAGGGAAAGAGGCACGTGGTGAGGATAGTGCCCTGGACATGGGAATCAGGGCCACTTTAGGAACCAGCCAGGGCAATAGAAGCATGTCCAGGTGATTTGGGCACGAAAAAGAGGATCTGTGGGAAGAACCGAGGGGTCTGTGCAGGGATTTGATTTTTCTGTCCCCACATCCTGCTCTGTGACTGCGACACCAAGAACACTGGCTCCCCTCCCCGAAGTCCACCCAGCCTCAGCAGGAGGGAAGCAGGGGGCAGGTAGTGTGGAGACCTGAGCCACACTGACTGCCACCCTCAACAAATGTGCTCTCTCCAGGCACCCGAGGAGGGGCAGCTCCCCGTAGACAGGGGCGCTACCTGGAGAAACAGGGGCCCTACCTGGAGCATCCTTGATTCATCTGAAAACTTGCCGATGGGACCACACTCAGCAAGGAGGCTGACACTGAGCAGGGACAGGATAGGTGGTGGACGGGGCACCTGCCTGTGTCCCCATTTGCGCCGATGGGAGCTCACACACACGTGGCCGCTCCGGGGCCCCTCACTCAGATACAGTTCCATGGTGGCTGCTGTCAGCACAGGTGTGCGGGGCTCCTGTGGGAAGAACCTGTGAGGCCCCCTGATGTGGATGAGCACGCAGTGTCCAGACAGGCCCTGTGAGAGCGTTCTCCGGTCTCCAGACAATCTTCCGACAACTGTGTGTGAACGTACATTTTGTTCAGGTGTGAATTCATTTATTGAATACATTTCCACAATTGGAATTGATGGGGCTAAGGACAGAATTGGTTTCGACTTTGGTCAACAGAGGCAGTTTGCACCAAACACCCTGTAAAGACCCCAGGGCAGCCGCCCCACGTAGGCGCTGCAGGGAGCACATGCTTTACGCTGCTTTTCCAAGTAGGTATTTGCCCAAATTGAAGAATAAAGAAATAAAAGAAAAAAAGAGAATTTTCCTGGGACAGCCAGGCGTGAAACATCTGGGTAGGTTTAAAATTCTCAACGTTCCAAGCTGAGAGGCCATGAAATTCCTTCGGCCTGGTTCACAGCAGAGCCATATCCCTCCCGACAGGGAACGCCAGTCCCTGTGACAGCAACTGCGGCAGTGCCCTTAACCACCAGAGTGTTTTGCTTTCTTCTCTGTGCAAGTCGGCTGCTCCTTCCGTCTCCCCAGGGTCAGCAACACCCGAGTGAGTGCTGGTGTATCCCCAGGCTGTGCTGATGTCCTCACATGGCCACGGACAATCCCTCCAACCCCGCGGGAGGAAGGCACCCTTATCCTCGTTTTACAGAAGAGGAGACTGAAGTCCCACAATCTGAATTGGTGGGAGCCCAGACTCACTCTCCACAAGGCCCCTGCTCAGCCCTGGGCCAAGCCTGCCAGGGCACAGCCAGTTTGTGAAGAATTTTAACAGAAAAGCCACAAATCTGATGTGAAGACGCCTCCCTGAGAAACGGTGAGCCGAGGGATGACCCGGGGCAGGAGCAATGAAGCCCCTTGGAGCAAGGCCCAGGGAGCCGGGCCGAGGCGGGTCTGGCAGGCACGTCAGACTCTGGGAGTCTTAGGAAGCTCCAATGATGACACAGGCCGTTCCTCACCTGAAAATGCACTGACCGCGTCCCTGGGGAGGGAGGAGAGAAGGCTTCCGGGGGTGTCCATGCCTCCGAGTGCACGGAAGAATGGATCGGCCACTGAGCCAATGCTGCATTGGATGCCCGGCCCTGTGTGACTCTGGGGAACGTTCTGGCTGCCAGTGCACCAATATTTCCTGAAGAGTGGAGAGAACAAAAAGAAAAACAGTAAAAATTTGTTTTCTTCCTATGTCCATCCGTCTGGGGCAAGCTCTCCCCTCCAGCTATTTTATCGAGGGCAGAAACTGATCACACCCAAGCCCAGAGGCCCTGAGGATATCGATCAAAACCAGACTCATTTCCACGGTTCAGCAGCGTGAGCCAGAACTCGTTGCTGGTTGTAACCTGCTGCTGGGGCCTCCTGGGTGCTTCAGGCTGGAGCAAGGAGCACGCGCGGCTCTGGAGGCTCTGCAGGGGGAAGGAGCCACCCAGGGAAGCAGGAGCAGCGTGAACAGTGACTTGGGGGCTATTTGTTGGGTGCCCTGCAGACTTGGCTCTGTGGGGAAACAAGCCCCAGAGATGCCCAGGTCCTGGTCCATGTCAAACACACACTGTGTGTGTAAGTGGGAATCGGCGGGGACATGCTAGGCTGCCCTGCGGTAACAAACATCCCCGATCCCAGCTGCTCACGAAGGGAAAGGCTCGTACCCCGCTCACGCTCCTCCTCCATTATCCCCTGACTGGGCGTCTCCCCCTCGCCATCTGCACTTCGTGTGCTCAGAAGGAAGAAGAATGTGACGAATAACTCATGAAGTACTAAAGCTTCTGCCCAGAAGCGACGCCCCTCACTTCCTCTCCAGTTTTATGGACAAAGGGGGCCACAGGGCCCAGCCTGATGTCAGTGGTGGGGAAGGTCCTCTGACCACGGAGGGGCTGTGAGTGTTTATGAGCAGCCGTGCTGTGGGCTGTGCCAAGCGTTGTCTCTTCCCTCTCCCTGGTGAGCGCAGGCCAGCGCATCTCTGGTGAGCTGTCCCTTCCCGCTCTCAGTCCTGTCTTTTGGAAAAGGCTCCAGAAGGCCTCAGACAAGACCACGTGACTTCCCCAGGCCTAAGTCAATCGGCATTTATTCCACCAGCCACTGTGATTGGCTCAGGGATGGACACGTGACCCAATCCGACCCAGTGGGATCCAATGAGATGATTGCAGGGAATGCTGGGGCCTAGGCAGGTGGCTTCCCAGTGGACTTGAAGCTGAGCAATGTGAGGTCTGGAGCTGCTGCAGCCATTTTGCATCCATGAAGGAGGAGCCTGTCAGAGAAAGGAGTCAACGTGAAAGAACCTAGGAGACAGTGGTGTGGGGAGAGAGGCATCGGGCCCTGATGGCGCCACGGAGCCTGAATCCAGTCTTGCAGGAGCCAGCTCTAGCCCTGGACTGTGCAGGAGCTTCAATCCAAAATCCTGTTGTTAAAGTTGGCTTTTCTGTCACTTGTATCCCAACGAGTTCCAGCTGCTCAGAGCACTTAGGGCCCTGTCTGGCCTTCCTCACGACACAAGGCAGGGACGGGGAAGGGTCCTCTGACACGGGGTGACCTCCTCCCAGGCTGGGGCCATGGACTAGTATGAGAGTTCGGGGCTCAACCCTGGATTCTGATGGCCTGGGGTGAAGTCCGGCCTCTCCTCTTGCTCACTGTGCAACGTCCACCTCTCTTTATCTATGTTCCATTCAGGAACAGAACAGAACACACCTCGTAGGGCTGCTGTGAAAATGCAGGGGATTAGACGAGTAAATTCCTGGTGCCTGTAAGGGGTCAAGTAATGTCGGCCGGGCTGTCCCTATGTCCCCAGTACCCAGCCCAGTGTCTGGAGTGGGAGGGCCTCAGGGCATGTGTGACAAGGGTGTGGGGTGAGATCACATATGGGCTGTAAACCCCCTGTGAGGAAGAGGATCCCAGAGGACAAGGGAGTAAGGGTCTCCTGGAAGGTGTAGGTCAGGGGCTGATGATCAAGGAACAGTGGGATGAAGATGGAAAGAGGGAGGTGGGGAACAGAGCATTGTCCCACTGACCAGACAGGTGGGAGGGGCTGGCCATAGTCATGCCTGAAGGTTCCCTATCATGAAGCACCTGTACAGGGACCACAGTGGCAGGATATGGCATGATGTGTTATGATAGATCACCCAGTGAGGGAGGGTGGTTGTGAAATAGCATGGACTGCATTCATACCTGTTTGGTTTAAAAAAAAAAAAAAAAAAAAAAAAAGCATATCTTTTCAGAAAAATAAGACTGAAGGAAAGCTATAAAAATACTACTAGTGAGAATGAATGACCAGACTTTTTCTTCTTATTTTAGACAATTACTTGGTTTTAATTTCACAATATCTGAACATATTATCTGTGTAAATCTCCAAACAGTGCCTGTATGTTTACGAAAAAAACAAGTTAATCAAAACCACAATGAAAAATGACCTCCCTTTCTCAAAGAAATAAAAACATATAGAAAAAACAATCATTTACAAAAAGAAAGGAGGGAAGGGTGACTGTGATGAGGATGAAGATGGTGATGAGGATGAGGAGGATAACAAATCCCAGCCCCGTTACTCACGCACTGTGTGCTTGGGCAACTAACCACACCACTGAGTGCCTCAGTTTCCTTGTTTGCATATTGAAAATAAGGCAATCCCCACCTGTTAGGATGATCGTTCAGTGTGCAGGTCTTATAAGTAATTCTCCCACAAGTGTGGTCAGCACAGAGCAAGTATCATTAATACTGGTTCTTCCTATCAGCACATTGACCAGGGGTGGTTCAGGGTTCACATCCTGGGGTTGGAGTCTCCAGGAGCCCTTACAGAGGCCACTCCTACTCAGGCATCCCAGATTTTATTTTACAGTACAGGGAGTGCCTAAGATAATGAACTGTGGGGGCAGATTGCTGGGTGTGAATCCAGACTATGCCAGTATTACCTGTGTGACATTAGGTGAGCTCCGTAACCTCTCTGTGGCCCAATTTCGTTATCATTAAAATGGGGATTATGATGACACCTACCTTCTAGGCTTGGGATAATGATAGAGAAGTAATAGATGAAAATCACCTAGTGCAGTCACTGGGACGGGGGAGCACCATATTTCATGATGGCTGAGATAATGGTGGTGGTGAAAATGATGACAGTTATGGCAACAGTGATAGTGAAGGTGATGAGAGTGATGATGGTAAAACATATGATTATGATAATGAAGAACACAGTAACAGTGATAATGAAATGACAAGGATGGGGGTGCTGGTGATGAGTATGGTAAGAAATATGATGATAATGCAGAAGATGACAATAATGACAGTGATGATGACAGTGGTGTTGATGGTGATGATGATGGTAATGGTGATGGTGATGGTGATGGTGAGGATGATGATGTGAGGATGGTGGGGATGATGGTGATGATGATGGTAATGATGGTGATGATGGTGATGGTGAGGATGGTTATAATGATGCTGGTCATGATGGTGATAGAGATCATAATGGTGACGATGAGGATGGTATGATGCTGGTGCTGGTGACGGTGAAAATGATAATGGCGATAGTTATGACAATAGTGATGACGAAGGGGATGTTGATGGTAACAAAGGTGATGATGGCAAAGAACATGATGATAATGAAGATGACAATAATGACGACGATTATTACAATGACAATGGTAAATGGTGATGGTGATGATGAGGATGATGAAGATAATGATGATAATGGTAATAATGATGGATAACCAGGAGGTAAGAATAAAATGGACTCCTCCTCCTTTGCCTTTCAGACCTTCCTCCTCAACTCCATTTCCATGTATATCCTTTCATTTCCCTGAGGCAAAAGAAAAAAAGGAGGGCATGCTCAGCACCCACACCCCTATCCATGAACTTAGGCAACTTGCTCACAAGCCAGAGCCAAGATGGTACTGAAGACTTGAAGGGCTGTAGCAAGTGGCACAGGCTCTTGTTAAATCAGACATGGGTGTAGACATGGGCCCCACCATTAGGAGTTGAGCCTAGCTCCTGCCTCTGTAGAATGGGGATAATTTTCATGTCTGTGCCACAGGATTACTTGAAGTATGCATCAGAGGATGCATAAAACACACTGAGTGAGCTTCTGGCACACATACACCAGATAAATGGTGCGTGTGTGGTCTTCCCTCCCCTCCGTCAGTAGTTCTTCCATCATGAATGTCAGTAGGAAGCCATTGCAGATCCTGGAGCAGGGGCTGTGCGTGCTGCATCTTGTACATGTATTCCCTTCTCCCCTGCCCTATAGAAAAGTAACCTTGACTTTTTACCCTCCCAGGACAGCGCAACAGCGCCCACTGCCTGCAAGACCAGGATCTGCGGGACTGGCTACCCTCTGAAGATAGTTCTTCCCTTCTGAAGCCAGGAATATGTCCCCGTTAACCACAGGAAAGGCATTCTCCGCTACAGGGAGGAAGGGGACTGTTTATAGACTGAGAGTCCATGCTGGTTTATATCATCAATAAAATGCTGCAATTATACAAAGCTATAATAATAAAGAAGCTCTTAACCTTATTGTGTTAGAAAGTTTTTCCAGCAATCTACTGAGGAGATGCAATAAAATCATACACTCTCTGCCAGTCATGTGACAAACATCACGCTAGATAAGAGACATTCTGCCTTCAGGGAAATGGACACTATGTTTTTTTTTTTTCTATTTTTAAAAATCAATTTTAACTACACAGAGATGCATGAACACATTCCTAGTCCACCATCTTGGGAAACTAATTTCTAGTTGCACACCAGTGTAAGAACATTTTCTCCTCTAAAGCTAACGCATAACTCACGAGGCTCTGAGTACCTCCTCCAGTCTAACCACACCTCACGAAACCCCTGTAGCCTGTGGCCTCTGTGGCAAACATCTGCTACCCTGTGCGGTGTTCTTGCAAACACACTGATGCATGCACAGAAGCCTATGGCGCATCTGACAACACAACCAAGAACTATCTCTGACATTTTGGCTGGGATGGCCACCATTTTTCCACCTGACAAGACCTCACTGGGGATGCTCTGGCTGTGATATTGGGCCATCATTTTGCCAGAAGTTACCACTGGGGAAACTAGGTAAAAGTTGCAAAAGGTCCTGTATTACTTCTTACAACAGCACATGAATCTACAATTTTTCTCAAAATCAAACTTTGAATAGAATATATGTAATCTTTCATTGCTTACACATATATACTTCACTTGCTGGAAACTTACGGTTGGTTCATTGGGCCTGTGTGTCAGGCACAGACAATCAAACCCCTGCATTCCCCTGGCCACAATTATAGGAACACAGATGGATGTGTGACCCAAACCAGACCTTCAGGAGACAAGGAAACTAAATTTTGCAACTCTTGTTTTAAAGGACTGGAGAAATCAAGAACTTCCCCTTCCAGCAGGGTTCCTGAGAGGCTGAGATGCAAGACTCACGACCCCTAGAAGATATTTTGACACCACAGTGAGGGATTCTGTCTGAGGATGCAGCCAATACAGAGGAAGCACAGTAAGAGGCAACAAGAGAGAATTCTGGAGATCTCCTGGATCCAGTCATGCGTGAAGATAAACTACCCCTGGGTAGTTTTTTACATCAATAAGCGATTAGGTGTTTAAGCCAATTCTAGAGATTTCTGCCACTTTGAACTGAAAATAAATTCTCATTACATTGTTGTAGCTCCATCACCAACGTGAAGAAAAGCAGAGCCAAGAGGTATAAAGAGATAGCCTTCGGAGACCTCAGTGGATCTGCTAGATCCAGCCATGCCTGAAGTTGACATTGCTATGAATAGTTATATGTCAGAAAACTTTCCTTCTTACTCAAGCCAATTTGAGTTTGGCTTTGGGTCACCTACAATGGAAAGAGTCCTGATTATCCTGCTGTATCACAGTGGTTAACACATAGTCAGCATCAGTGAATACTTGGTGAATAATTAATACATAAAGAATGAAAGCGAATGTGGGTGACCACCCCAGGATGTACTCTTTCTAAGCACCCACAAGGGAACAGACAAGGGCTCTGGAATGTCCCAGCAGATCCCATCTGCAGGTGGGAGGCTTAGGAATGGTGACTTCCACAGGTCACACATAAGCAGGGACTTCACAGAGGGGCTGAGTTTATAGTGGGGACTCCAGACAAGCAGGCAGCAAGAGCAAAGGCGCTGGGGCTGGTGTAGAGGACAGAAGGAAGTCTGGGTACCAGGGCAGAGGGTGTGTGAGGATGAGAGGAGGATGAAATGGGCTGGGGTAGAGACCCGAGTGTCCTGTTGAGGGGCACATCTGCACCAGGCTCCAACCAAGGAAAGGGGGGTCACTGCAGGTGCTTCAGCAAGGAAGAGACTATACAGGGATCTGCATGGAAAGCTGAGAAGGCAAACAAGGGCCTGTGAGGCAAAGATCAGCGACAACCTGTCATTGACCCTGGGGTAGAGGAGCCAAGAGAGAGGGCTGTCTTCAGCTCAGGGCCACGGAGGGGACTGGCGCCATGGTGGAGACATGGGCACTGCAGATGCGGCCCAGGCAGAGGGGGACACCCTGGGTCCTCCTGCCCCCACTCTCCAGCACAGCCCCCAACTGCTACTCCAGGCAGAGACCAGCCCTGTCAGAGTCTGGGAAATGTGACCCAGGGGGGTGAGCCCAGAGACTCGTGGGAAGGGGGATGAAGGGGCCTGAGGACAAGCAGGCCCAGGGCAGCCCCCATGTCCCTCCAGACCAACCCTGAGTCCCAGAGACTTCCAGAAGCCCCTCATGGTGCTGCTCTGAAAACACCACTCTTCAGGAATGAGACAGTCGGCCCTTAGAGAAGCATCATTCCTCATCAGAGCAACAGGAAATGTAGTTAAATAACCAAAACTCAATCTCTTTTAGTCTAGACATAAATAATGAAATTTCGCAGAATTCTAATTTCAAGTGCAATATATTACACAATTACTATCCCTCTAATGCGATTTTATTCCTTTGAAATGGATTCATGGATAGATTTGGCCTGGGTATAAATCTGTGTTTACAGCTGGATCATGGGCACAGGCTGATGTCCCCTGTCTCTGTGCCCAGTCCCCTGCTGCTGCACAAATGGCACATATCACATTGTGCCAACCTGGGTCTCAGCAGGTAGCCTGAGACGCCCTGTGGAGGGCGAAAGTGCCCCCAGCAAACACACTGCCCATGGTCCTGCACTGGGCTCTAGCAGCCCCAGCTGAAAAGCCATTAGCATTTGATCCACATCGATCTGCGGCCCTCAGCAAGTGGGCCGAGGGACCCTCCCGGACAGAGGCTGGAACGCCTGCATTTCATCTGGCCTGGAGCCGGGACACTCATTAAGGACCCATTCTCCAGAACCCCAAGGTCACGGGCTTGTGGATATCCAATTTCACTTTCAAGGTCTAGTGGTGAGCGAGGGACCAAAGTCAGGCAGGCTCGGCTCCTTCCTGCAGATCCAGGGAAACAAGAAAGGAGACGTTCTGGGGTGAAGTCGCCCCAGCCCTGCTTGTGTCTTTGTGGTTCTGTGCGCCTGTGTAGATGGTTGCTTCTGGGTTTGTGTGTGTGCATGTGTGTCTCAGTGTCACCTGCAGTTGTGTGTGTCTGGGTCTTTTCACAGGTTTTGTGTGTTTGTCTGGTCAGAGATGTGTTTTCTCTGGATATACGCTGGCCTCCTGTCTCGCCCCTCTGCAGTCAGCAGCAGGATGGATAAAGGATGAACCCGATCATCTCACTCCCTGGTCACATCCCTCCCGTGGCTTCTGTACCATCTGGTTCTCTGCTGTAACCACAGAAGCCCACCCCCCAGCTGCATTAAGCAGGAGGAGCTCGTTACAGATCACGCTTCTCCAACTCCCATTACACACAAAGCCCCAGGGGTCTTGATAAAATGCAGGCCCCGACTCAGAAGGTCTGGGCTGGGGTATGAGATGGTGCCATTTCCAACGAGACCCAGGGGAAGCAGATTCCTTGGGGCCAGTGTGGACATCAGGAAGGTCCCAACCCTTTGTGGGGGCAGAGACTCAGTGGCTACAAGTGTCCAGCCCACACCAGGGGCTGCTCTGAAAAATGCCATTCAACCAGACCCCACAGCTTGCCCTGATGGCCCCAGGAGGGGACATGAACTTCCTTCCCACTCCCCCTGAATCCACGAGGCCCTTCCAGCCCCAGCGCCCACACAGGGATCCGCCCAGTGCCATCTTCTTTACACCCTCTTCCTGAGCAGAGGCTCAAAGGAGACTTCTGATTGGTTGAGCCTGGGTCACATGATGGGACTCAAGTCACATGAAGGGCCTGACTGCAAGGGATGCTGGGAAATGGAGTCTGGTTTCCACCTTGGAACTGTGCAAGGCAGCATGAGGGACGTGTGCATGTAGGAAGGGCACTCACAGGGATCATCAGAGGCCACAAAATGCCCATGGCAGCTTCTCCCAGAGCCTGAACTCTGACAGGACCCCAGGCCCCTTCCTGTGCATCTCAGCACACGCCTCCTTCATACCAACCAGGCCCATCCCCAACTCACGTCTGGAATATTCTCCTCACACATCTCCATCCAGGCCTCAGCCAGAATGTCACCTCCTCAGAGAGCTTTCCTGACCATCCCAGTCATTTCAGAACATGATACCCAAATCTAAGGCAGCAGACTGAGAAAACTGCCCAGAAGGTTCCACAATGCCCTCCCCCTTTCAACATGAGACTCTAAAATGTCTTTCCAAGGCCATCCCAGCCAGACACCATGACCCCAGTAGATCTGATCCATGGATGCCCCTAGGCATCTCCCAAACAGAGGCAGGGCTCCTCCCAGAAGGTATATTCTGGAGATGAATCTGAGTCTGCGCTGCTACCTGTGTCTGTGCACGTGGCCTCTTCAAACGTCTGGATTCTTTGCCAGTGCCCTTCTCTGCCAGCGTGATCAGAGTTCTTGGCCCCAGCATTTAACAAGAATCCACTGCGCATGCTCCCACACTGGACTTCTCCATGCGTGGCACTTTTAAAGGGTCTACCCCTCAGCAAACATGGATGCTGGAGGTGATGCAGGTGCCCAGGGTGGGGAGAAGCCTCAGGATTGGGATCTGTCTGTCTGCCTTCCTGAAGCAGGATGAAGGACATGTTCCATGATTAAATGGCAAATAATTTCCCTATGCTCCAAAAATGAGCCCAGTAATTCAGGGAAGGAAGGAAGATAGAGGCCAGTGGTGCTGGGCACGCTGGGGCTCTCAGCTGCTGCCTGTTGTGGGAGGGGCTGTGGTGATCGCAGTGAGCCCATCCCCACAGCCACTCTGAGGAACAGCTGAACAACCATCTGACATCTCCTGCACGAACTGGAGACCTCTAGCCAGTGTGTCTCCAGGAAGGGCACTGGCTCTGGCAGGATGTATCCAGGGGCCTGGAGCCCCTCTGTGTGCACAGAATGGATCACACTTGAAGAGCATGGACAGTGGGTGGAAGAGATGCCTGCTGGGGCTGAGCCACAGGGACATCTGGGGTGGTGCTGGATGCTAAGGGACTCCTGGAGGGTCCCCTCATCTGTCCATGCTCTCCCTCCCTCACTGGGTTTGGGTAAAGTGAGTCATGTCTCAGGAACATGGAGGACGGGATGGGCAGGGTTTTGGGGAAAGAGAAGGGAGTGGACAGACGGGGAAGTCACAGCATCACCCAGGTGTATTGAAAGTAAGTTTAGAAGCAGGTGAGAGCCATGAAGATGGAAGCCAGGAATAGGGAGGGGGGAAGGTGAGGGCAGAGCTGTTGGGATGATAGAGAAGTCAAAGTTCTTAATCCCAGCTCATTCAAACACATGTGATCCCACTCCCCAGGAAGCCGGGGGCAGTAGTAGTGAGGTAGTAGCAAGAGATCAGAGGAGTGAACGGGAAGATGCTGGATCCCTCAGCTCTGTGGCTGAAATGAGGAAATTCTTCCTAACAGGCAAGCCTGGACATCAAAGCATGAAAGAGAAAAATCTTGGTCCGCAAAGTAAGGCTCTGTTTCCTTTCATGCCTAGGATCTTCCCATTAGAGTAGGCCGACCAACTCGAATAAAGTGGAGAATCATGAAGAAACACCTATAATTCTTGAAAATTATATTTTACCATAAAACATATAAATGTACACTTTCTTTGCTAGTATTTTTAGTGTGGGTTTGATAGCTGGAGATCTGCCCCCTATCTCTTACATCTCTTGCACCCATAATATGTCCAAGAATAAGAGTTTTATTTTACCTTTTTAAAATTTTATATGTTATTGATATATAATAGATGTACATATTTCCAGGGTACCTGTGGTAACGTAATACATTCATGTAATTTGTAAGTATAATTGGGATACCCACTACCAATTACATGACGGATATTTGAGTACAAAATTTACAATTTGGATACAAAATCCTTCAGACTTCTGTCAAATACTTCATAGTTCTTTGATCCCAATGTACTCTAATGGTTTAATTTTTAATGACTCTCTTTATTAAATAATTCTAAAACTAGCAATTCAAGTTTTACAGAAATAACCCATTTTGTCCTTTTATCTCAGTGGGTTATGATGGTTTGTAAAAGTACCTAAATTCAATAACACATATGACTGGCACAAGCAGATTTCAGATCAGTCAGCATTTCTCCCAGCAGGAGCACACATGTCTGGGGACTGGAGAGGGGCTCAGCCTACACGTGGTCCGCACCCTCAGGCTGTGGTCAGTGTGTGTAGAGGGAAGAGTAAGTCAATATGGGGGGTTCACCATGTGGATATAGACCAAAACACCTTCTACTAAGTTATTATATGGCATAAAATGGGACTCTGGTGCCCACTCATCTAGCTTTTAAAATGTAAATATATAGAGTCAACAGAGAGAGAGCAAGAGCAATTTAAAGCCATTTAGGTAATTCCAGTCAAGGAGCTAAACCTTGACTGCAAGGGAGTTGTGGGTTGGAGTCTGCTGTCCCCTCATCAGCCTCTCTTGTAGGTGAACAGCTCACCATCCTCAGGGTGATCCCAGTGTTTAAAACTACATTATTCATTTGAGAATCCTACAAACAAGGCATTCATTTCATCTGCTGCTCAACAGACAAGAAAAACAAAAAACCAGTTATCTCTTACAATGCTGAACAGTTCCAGTGATGTCTAAAGGAACTGAGCTTAAACTGTACACCCTACACCACGTAGTTATTATTTTTCATACTGTTTATTGTGCTTCACCACACCATGCTGGGTCCTGGGTGTGAAGGGCCCAGCTTAGACTGGAAGAGACTTGTGTGGGAATCCTGGATCCACCCCTTGCTGGATGTGTGGCCAACTCTGTAATCTCTCTGTGGCCTCAGTTTCTATACTGGTAAAAAGCACATGACGGTGGTACCAGCTTCACTGGGTAAGCATTAAATAAAATACTCCATTAAGAGCCCTTAGCACAAGGACTGTCACACAGTAGGGGCTCAGTAAATGCTATTGTTATCAATATCACATGCACAAGATGGACTTTACATTAAAGGATGCAGAGGAATATAAACATCCATCAAGCTGTGTTTCAGGGCACTGGCAAATGAAGCACTAGATTAGAAGACTTTTTATCAAATACATCCTCATCTCTCTCATAAACAGGTCCCTGGACTCAAATAATTCTTTATGTTAAATGTACATATTTGTTCCTAAACCCATATTTCTTATTGCCTCAGTCTTAATCCTTAAGCCTACATTTTAGAAGAATAACAGGAATTGGAACCACTATTATTTTTCGAGATTAAAATTGATTTTCAGATTTTATGCAATATTGCCTTTTTCACACTGCCTATGGGTTATTAACATTTAGTCAGAGCTTCCATTTCACATTCTTCATATCTCATTTCTCCTGCTTGCCATCCAGAAGAAAAGAGTCTCCCTGAGTTTTTAGGCAACTCGCTTTAGATTATTTTTAATTTACTCCTGACAGAAAACTGAAATTGCTCACACTTCAACTTTCCCATTTTCCCTCAGGCTCCTGTGTCAGCAAATATGATTTCTTCTTCTCCATTTTTTTTTTTAGCTAAAATTTACCTAACATAAAATTAACCATTTCAAAGTGAACAATTCAATGACATTTAGTACATTCACAATGTTGTGCAACCACCACCTTTATCTAGCTCCTCAGCAGAGTTGTCCCTCAGTATCCACAAGGGATTGGTTCCAGGACCCTCTGCAAATACCCAGATCTATGAAGGCTCAAGCAGTTTATATAAAATGGCCTGGCATTTTGGTTATTGTGCTGCTATTGTCATAGGATCTTTGGGGTATCATTTTTCCAGACTGAAACCTCTGTGGCTGGTGGTGCCTTTGTGTGAGTTTTACTTAGGCCTGCTGGGCTCACTGTGCCCACTCAGCCCAGCAGGTTGCACTTGGGAGTGCTACCAGCTCAGATCTCATGCCTGCCAAGGGTGCACCAAATGCAGAGCAGTGAGGGGTGTATGAGTGAGCATGGGACCCCGCCACTGTGCACAGCCAGGCATGCCAGCTGTGGCAGAGTGGGAAGCTCCAGGTGCCAGCACAAGCAGCAGCTTCATGCAAAGCTGAAGCTGGGCCAGGCATATTGCAAGCAGCTTCCACTGTGGGCACCAGGGAACATGGTGGCATCCAGAGGCTTGGAGATGCCAGGAACTGCAGAGCCCCAAAAAGGGTGTCACAGCCCTGGCTTGGGGAGCCCCTAGGTCTGAGCTCTGTGCTGAGAGTGCAGCCTGCTGGTTGAGTGGGCAGAATGAGCCCAGTGGGCCTGAGCAATACTTGGGCAAAAATGCCACCAGCAACAGCTCTTCTATCCTTCTTGTTGCCTGCAACATGGCGATCAGGGAGCATGTTTCAGCCCTGATGGTGTTACAACTCTTTCGATTATGCCATTCAGCAGGTCCCAAGGTCTTGTCCCATGTCTTGTCCCATGTCTTTTCCCATGTCCAGGAAGAATGAGTAATTTGGCTGTGGTTTGGCTGTGTCCCCATTCAAATCTCAACTTGAATTGTATCTCTCAGAATTCCCAAGTGTTGTGGGAGGGACCCAGGGGGAGGTACTTGAATCATGGGAGCCAGTCTTTCCTGTGCTATTCTCATGATAGTGAGTAAGTCTCATGAGATACGATGGGTTTATCAGGGGTTTCCGCTTTTGCTTTCTCCTCATTTTTCTCTTACTGCCGCCATGTAAGAAGTGCATTTTGCCTACCTCCATGATTCTGAGGCCTCCCCAGCCATGTGGAACTGTAAGTCCAATTAAACTTCCTTTCCTTCCCAGTCTCAGGTAGGTATTTATCAGCAGCGTGAAAACAGACTAATACAATGAGGTACGCAGACAACAGGAAGGTGAGCAAGGTGGAAAAGAGCTTCAATGAGCTACAGAACAGCTTTCAGGAGACCCAGGGGAGTAACTCTTCTTTCTGCAGGCAGGTCGCCCTGATGAGTGTCTAGCTTTCAGCAGAGAGGAGACCCACAGTGGGCAGCTTCTTTCTATAGGCAGGTCAACTCTCAGTGGTGTCCAGCTACCATGGAGAGGAGACCTGGAGTTGATAACTCCTTTCTGCAGGCAGGTTGTCCTGATGATTTGAGGAGAACCAAAGTGGGTACGTCCTTCCCACAGCTGGTAGTCATGATGTCTCTGTGAGTCTGACTGAGTCTGGGGTTTTTGTGGGCCTCAGAAGGGAGGAAGTGCATACTGATTGGTCCATGGATGGCCATGGCCAGGCCCACAAAAAGCATCATAAGTTCTTACTCCAGGCTGCAGACTCCTCCTGGAACTGACTACACCTGGAATTGGTGGGCCCCCATGCTTCCAGTCGTCCCTGACTTGAAGGTGGGGCTTCACTGGAAACCCACCCCTTTCAGCCCTACCAGGAGCCTGTCTGCCTCCTGCTGCCATCAATCATATTGTCCACAGTGCCCAGGTTGTTTGTGTCAGGGGGCAGCTGTAGGCTCATGCCAAGCCATCCTCAGTGCTCCCCTCAGCCTCCCTCCCATGCTCTTCAGCACCCAAAGTCTGAAGGGGGCCAAGGTGGCAGGGTCATGGCATCTTAGTGCCATCCTGAGCACATGCACACCCAGCCAGGTTGAGACAGCATGCAGGCTTGGCCTCGACTTTGCTCCAAAATCAGAGCAGGCACCAGGAGCAGGGAGAGGTCAGGCAGCAGGAGAAGGCACTTCTGAGCCTGTGGGGGAAGGCAGATTCCCAGGCCCCTGAGGGTGAAGAAAAGCCTGGGTCTGCAGCCATGGCTGAGCAGCTGCAGCTGTGCCTGGGACCATGGGGCTCCAGCCCCAACAACTTGGAATGGGGCGGGGTTCCCACCTGCTCCTGGCTCCCGCTGGCTCCATAGAGCATGCAACCCTGGCTGCACCTCCCCAGCTGCAGCTGGCGTCTTCACAGTGGCTGCTCCAGATAGGCCACTGCTGCCATCACTGTCATGTGTACACAAGTATTTCTTAGAATACCTGTGTTCAGTATTTTGGGGTATATACCTGTGAATGGAATTGCTGGGTCATATGTTCTATAGTTGAAATTTGATCCCAAGTGTTGGAGGTGGGGCTTAGTGGAAGGTGTTTTGGCCATGGGAGCAAATTTCTCATGCATATATTAATGCCCTCCCTCAGGAGTGAGTTCTCACTCTGTTAGTTCCCATGAGAGCTGATTATTAAAAAGAGCCTCAGACCTCCCCTTCTCTCTCTTGCTTCCTCTATTGTCAGTGATCTCTGCATCCCCTTCACCTGGCTCCCCTTCACTTTCCACCACAAGTAGAAGCAGCTTGAGGCCCTCACCAGAAGCCATGCAGCTGCTGGTGCCACGCTTCTTATACAGCCTGCAGAACCGTGAGCCAAAGAAACCTCTTTTCTTCATAAACTACCCAGCCTCAGGCATTCCATTATAACAACACTACATGGACTAAGATATATGGACATATATATATAATTCTATGTTTAACTTTTTGAGGGACCTCCAACATTTTTATAGGGACTACATCATTCTACATTCCCACCAGCAAGGTACAAGGGTTCCAATTTCTCCACATTCTGGGCAGCAGTTTTTATTTTCAGTTTCTTGTTTGTTTTGGTTTTTCTGCTTATAGCTATCTTTGCAGGTGTGGAAATGGTATCTCATTGTGGTTTCAATATGCATTTTCTTACTGACTAATGATATTGATCATCTTTTCTTCTGCTTGTTGATTTACATATCTTCTTAGGAAAAACATCTTTTTGAGTCTTTTGCAATTTTCAATATTATGTTGTTTGTCTTTTGTTGTCAAGTTATGAGTTTTTATATATTCTGTATATTAGACATTTGTGAGATAAATGATTCACAAATGTATTCTGTCATTCTGTGGATTGTCTTTTCACTTTCTTGTTAATGTTCATGATGGATGAAATATTTTAACTTCTTATTATTTTACTTATTTTTTAATTGGTAGATTACAACTATACATACTTACTGGATACAGTGTGATGTTTTGATACATGTATATATTTTGAAATAACCAAATCAGGGCATATAGTATTCCCATCACCTTATACATTTATAATTTCTTTGGGGTAACAACATTCAAGATCCTCTCTTCCAGCTATGTTGAAATATACAATGTAATGTTTTTAACTATAAGCAACTTATTGTGTAGTAGAACACTGAAACTTAATCCTTTTGCCTCATTGTAACTTTGTGCCTATTGACTTATTTCTCCCCCTATCCTTCCCAGCTTCTGGCAAGCACTATTCTGTTCTGTATGTCTATGAGATCAACTTTTTTTTTTTTTTGTTAGATGGAGTCTCGCTCTGTAGCCCAGGCTGGAGTGCAGTGGCGCGATCTCAGCTCACTGCAAGCTCCACCTCCTGGGTTCACGCCATTCTCCTGCCTCAGCTGCCTGAGTATCTGGGACTACAGGTGCCTGCCACCACGCCTGGCTAATTTTTTTGTATTTTTAGTAGAGACAGGGTTTCACCATGTTAGCCAGGATGGTCTCGATCTCATGACCTTGTGATCTGCCTGCCTCGGCCTCCCAAAGTGCTGGGATTACCGGTGTGAGCCACTGTGCCCAGCCGAGATCAACTTCTTTGGATTCCACATATGTGTGAGATCATGTGGCATTTGTCTTTCTGGGTCTGGCTTATTTCAATTAACATAATGTCCTCCAGGTTCACTCAAATTGCTGCAAATGACAGGATTTCATTCTTTTTATGACTGAAGAATATTCCGTTGTGTATCTACATCACATTTTATTTATCTGTTCAATCTGTTGATGGACACTTAGGTTGATGCCATAGCTTGACATTTGTGACTAGGTTTGCAATAAACATAGGAGCACATATATATCTCTTTGACATAATTATTTTCTTTTGCATATATAGCCAAGTGTAAAATTGCTGGATCATATGGTAGTCCTATTTTTATTTCAGGAACTATGATATGGTTTTTCATAATGGCTGTACAAATTTACAGTCCCACCAACAGTGTATAAGGGTTCCCTTTTTTCCACATTCACACCAGAATTTGTTGGGGTGAGGAGATATTGCATTGTGGTTTTGATTTGTGTTTCTTTGATGATTAGTGATGTTAAGCATATTTTCATATATCTGTTTTTCCATTTATATGTATTTTTTTCAGAAATGTCTATTCAGGTATTTTACCCATGTTTTAATCAGATTATTATTTTGCTGTTGAACTATGTGATTCCTTATATATTCTGGATATTAACCCCTTATCAGATGCATAGTTTCATTCACTTTATTTATTTATTTATTTACTTTTGAGACAGAGTCTTGCTCTGCCACCCAGGCTGGAGTGCAGTGGCTGGATCTCAGCTCACTGCAAGCTCTGCCTCCCGGGTTTACGCCATTCTCCTGCCTCAGCCTCCCGAGTAGCTGGGACTACAGGCGCCCGCCACCTCGCCCAGCTAGTTTTTTTTTGTATTTTTTAGTAGAGACGGGGTTTCACCGTGTTAGCCAGGATGGTCTCCATCTCCTGACCTCGTGATCCACCCGTCTCAGCCTCCCAAAGTGCTGGGATTACAGGCTTGAGCCACCGCGCCCAGCCTGTCATTCACTTTAAGTCTATTTGTGTCCTTACAGGTGAAATGAGTCTCTTGTAGACAACATATAGTTGGGTCTTGGTTTTTAATCGATTCAGCCACTCTGTGTCTTCTAATTGGAGAATATAATCCATTTATATTCAAGTTAATTATTGATAGGTAAGAACTTACCATTACCATTTAGATAATTATTTTCTAGTTGTTTTGTAGATTATTTCTTCCATTCTTCCTCTCTTACTGTCCTCTTCTGTGGTTGATTTTCTGTAGTAGTATGTTTTGACTCCTTGCTTTTTATTTTTAATGTCTCTATTATAGATTTTTGCATTGTGAGGCTCACAATGTCTCTATTATAGATTTTTGCCATGAGGCTCACAAATAACATCCTATAGTGGTAGCAGATTATTTTAACTGATGGCAATTTAAATTTGATGACAAAAAAGAAAAAAACTCTACTATTTACCTTATTTATCCTCCCCCCATATTTTGAGTTGTTTTTGTTTGATTGTTTGGTATTGGGTTATTTTTACTTCAGTAGTTGTAGGGGTATAAGTAGTTTTAGTTTACATGGATGAATTGTACAGTGATGAAGTCTGAAATTTTAGTGTATCCATGATATGGTTTGGCTGTGTCCCCACCCAAATCTCATCTCGAATTGTAGCTCCCATGATCCCCACATGTCATGAGAGGGACCCAATGGGAGGCAATTGAATCATGGGGGTAATCACCCCCATGCTGCTGTTCTCATGATAGTGAGTGAGTTCTCACAAGATCTGATGGTTTTATAAGGGGATTTTTTTCCCTCTCTGCTCATCTGTGAAGAGGTGTCTTCTCTCTCCTCCTACCCTGTGAAGAGGTGTCTTCCACCATGATTAGAAGTCTCCTGAGGCTTCCCCAGCCAGGCAGAACTGTGAGTCAACTAAACCTCTTTTCTTTATAAATTACCCAGTCTCTGGTGTTTCTTCATAGCAGTGTGAGAACAAACTAACACAGTAAATTGGTACCACAGAGAGTAGGGTGCTGCTGTAAAGATACCCAAAAATGTGGCAATGACTTTGGAACTGGGTAAGAGGCAGAGGCTGAAACAGTTTGGAGGACTCAGAAGAAGAGAGAAAGGTGTGGGAAAGTTTGGAACTTCCTAGAAACTTGTTGAATTGCTTTAACTGAAATGCTGATAGTGATATGGACAATGAAGTCCAGGCTGAGGTGGTCTCAGATGGAGATGAGAAACTTGTTGGAAACTGGAGTAAAGGTTACTCTTGCTATGCAGAGAGACTGGCAGCATTTTGTTCCTGCCCTAGAGGTCTGTGAAACTTTGAACTTGAGAGAGATGAATTTAGGGTATCTGGTGGAAGAAATTTCTAAGCAGCAAAGCATTCAAGAGGTGATACAGCATAAAAGCTTTAAAAATGTGCAGCCTGATGATGCCATAGAAAAGAAAAACCCATTTTCTGGAGGGGAAATTCAAGCCCACTGCAGAAATGTGCATAAGTAATAAGGAGCCAAATGCTAATCACCAAGACAGTGTAGACATTTTGTCCAGGGTATGTCAGAGACTTTTGTGACAGCCCCTCTCATCACAGGCCCTGAGGCCTAGGATAGAGAAATGGATTCCTGGGCCAGGTCCAGCGCCCCCCTTTTGTATACAGTGTTGGGACTTGGTGCCGTATGTCTCAGACACTCCAGCTGTGGCTAAAAGGGGCCAAGGTACAGCTCACACCATTGCTTCAGAGGGTGCAAGCCCCAAATCTTGGCAGCTTCCACATGGTGTTGGGCCTGCAGGTGCACAGAAGACAAGAATTGAGGTTTGGGAACCTCTGCCTAGATTTCAGAGGGTGTATGGAATGCCTGGATGTCCAGGCAGATGTCTGCTGCAAGGGCAGAGCCCTCATGGAGAACCTCTGATAGGAGAGTGCAGAAGGGAAATGTGGGATTAGAGTGCCCACACTGGGGCACTGCCTAGTGAAACTGTGAGAAGAGGGCCCCATTGTCCTCCAGACCTCAGAATGGTAGATCCACTGACAGCTTGCACTGTGTACCTGGAAAAGCTGCAGACAATCAACACCAGCCCATGAAGGCAGCCAGTAGGGGGGCTGTACCCTGCAAAGCCACAGGAGCAGAGCTGCCCAAGGCCATAAAAGTGCACCTCTTGCATCAGCATGTCTTGGATGTGAGACATGGAATCAAAGGAGATAATTTTGGAATTTTAAGGTTTAATGACTGCCCTATTGGATTTTGGACTTGAACGGGGCCTGTGGCCCCTTTGTTACGGCCAGTTCCTCCCATTTGGAGTGGGTGTATTTGCCCAATGCCTGTATCCCCATTGTATCCAGGAAGTAACTAACTTGGTTTTGATTTTGCAGGTTCATAGGCAGAAGAGACTTGCCTCATGTCAGATGAGAACTTGGAGTTGGACTTCTGGGTTAATGCTGCAATGAATTAAGACTTTGGGCCGGGCGCGGTGGCTCAAGCCTGTAATCCCAGCACTTTGGGAGGCCGAGACGGGCAGATCACGAGGTCAGGAGATCGAGACCATCCTGGCCGACACAGTGAAACCCCGTCTCTACTAAAAAATACAGAAAACTAGCCGGGCGAGGTGGCGGGCGCCTGTAGTCCCAGCTACTCGGGAGGCTGAGGCAGGAGAATGGCGTGAACCCGGGAGGCGGAGCTTGCAGTGAGCTGAGATCCGGCCACTGCACTCCAGCCTGGGTGGCAGAGCGAGACTCCGTCTCAAAAAAAAAAAAAAAAAAAAAAAAAAAAAAAAAAAAAAAAAGACTTTGGGGGACTGTCGGAAGGACATCACTGTGTTTTAAAATATGAGGACGTGAGATTTGGGAGGGGCCAGGAGCAGAATAATATGGTTTGGCTATGTCCCCATCCAAATCTCATTTTGAATTGTAGTTCCCATAATCCTCACATGTCATGGGAGGGACCCAGTGGGAGGTAATTGAATCATGAAGATGGTTACCTCATGCTGCTGTTCTCATGACAGTGATTGAGTTCTCATGAAATCTGATGGTTTTATAGGGGAGCTTTTCCCTCTTTGCTCATTCTTCTCTCTCCTGCTTCCCTGTGAAGAGGTGCCTTCCACCATGATTGTAAGTTTCCTGAGGACTCCTCAGTCATGCAGAACTGAGTCAATTAAACCTCTTTTCTTTATAAATTAACTAGTCTCAGGTGTTTCTTCATAGCAGCATGAGAATGGACTAATACAACCCATCACCTAAGTAGTATACAATGTACTCAATATGTAGCTTTTTATCACTCACCATCTTCCACACTTTTTCCTTCTGAGTTTCCAATGTCTATTATAACACTCTGTAGGCCTTTGTGTACTCATAGCTTAGCTCCCACTTATAAGTGAGAACATGCTGTATTTGGGTTTTCATTTCTAAGTTGTTTCACTTAGAAAAATGGCCTCCGGCTTCATCCAAGTTGCTGCAAAAGCCATTATTTCATTTTTTAATGGCTGAGTAGTATTCAATGGTGTACCTATACCACATTTTCTTTATTCATTCATCAGTTAATGGGCACATAGGTTGATTCCATACATTTGCAATTGTGAATTGCACTGTGATGAATGTACATGTACAGGTGATGTTTTTATATAATGACTTCTTTTCCTTTGGGTAGATACCCAGTAGTGAGAAAAGAAAGTAGTGAGATTGCTGAATCAAATGCTAAGTCAACTTTTAGTTCTTTGAGAAATCTCCATATTGTTTTCCATAGAGGTTTTACTAATTTACATTCCCACCAGCAGTGTAAGCAGTGTATAAGTATTACCTTTTCCCCACATCCACATTAATATCTATTATTTTTTGACTTTTTAATAATGACCGTTCTGGCTGGGGTAACGTGGTATCTCATTGTGGTTTTAATTTGCATTTCCCTGATGATTGAGTGATGTTGAGCATTTTTGCATGTTTGTTGGCCATTTGTAGGTCTTCTTTTGAGAGATATCTATTCATGTCCTTTGCCTACTTTTTGATGGGATTTTTTTTTTCTTGCTAATTTAAGGTACTTGTAGGTTTCGAATATTAGTCCTTTGTCAGATGCACTGTTTTCAAATATTTTGTCCCATTCTATGGGTTGTCTGTTTACTCTGATGATTATTTATTTTGCTGAGCAGAAGCTTTTTAGTTTAATTAGGTCCCTTTTTGTTATTACATTTGGTTTTGATACATTACTTATAAATTCTTTGCCTAAGCCAATGTCCAGAAGAGTTTTTCCTAGGTTTTCCTCTAGATTTTTTTTTTTATAATTTGGGGTCTTAGGTTTAAGTCTTTAATCAATCTCAAGTTGGTTTTTGTGTATGGTCAGAGATAGGGATCCAGTTTTATTCTGCTACATGTGGCTTTTCAGTTTTCCCAGCACCATTTGTTGAATCAGGTATTCTTAATTTATGTTTTTGTATGCTTTGTTAAGGATCAGTTGGTTGTAAGTATTTGGCTTTATTTCTGAGATTTTATTCTTTTCCATTAGTGTATGTATCTACTTTTATACCAGCATCATGCTGTTGTGCTTACTGTAGCCTTGTAGTATAATTTGAAGTCAGGTAATGTAATGCCTCTAGATTTTTTTGTTTTCTTAGGATTTCTTTGGTTATTCAGGCTCTTTTTTGGTTCTATATGAATTTTAGAATTTTTTTTCTATTTCAATGAAAAAATAATGTTGACATTTTAATAGGAGTTTGAATCTGCAGATTTCTTTGGGCAGTATGGTTATTTTCATGGTATTGATTCTTCCAATCCATAACCATAGGATATATTTCCATTTGTTTGTGTCATCTTTGATTTCTTTCAGCAGTGTTTTGTAGTTCTCCCTGTGGAGATATTTCATCTCTTTTGTTAAGTATATTCCTAGGTATTTTACTATTTTTCACAGCTATTGTAAAAGAGATAGAGTTCTTGTTTTGATTCTCGGCTTGGTCATGGTTAGTGTATAACAGTGCTACTGATTTGTACATTGATTTTGAATAAAAGTAATAAATACTGAATTCATTTATCAAATCTAGGAGTCTTTTGGAGGAGTTTTTAGAGCATTTTCCAGGTATACAATCATATCATCAGCAAACAGAGATAGCTTGACATCCTCTTTTCCAATTTGGATACGCTTTATTTTTCTTTCCTGCTTGCTCTGGCTAGGACTTCCATTACTATATAAAATAGAAGTGGTAGAAGTGCACATCCTTGTCTTGTTCCAATTCTTAGGTGGAATGCTTTCTACTTTTTTGCATTCACTATGATGTTGACTGTGGGTTTGTAATATATAGCTTTTATTATTTTGAAGCATCTTCCGTCTATGCCTAGTTTGTTGATGGCTTTTATCATAAAGGGATGCTGGATTTTATTAAATGTTTTTTCACATCCATTAAGATGATCATATGACATTTGTTTTAATTTTGTTTATGTGATGAATAACATTTATTCACTTGACTATGTTGAACCATCCCTGCATCCCTGGGATGAAGCCCAGTTGATCATGGTGAATTATCTTTTTCATGTGCTGTCAGATTAAGTTTGCTAGTATTTTATTGAAAAATTTTACACCTATGTTCATCAGAGATATTCATCTGTAGTTTTCTTTTTTTGTTATATAATTTCATGGCTTTGGTATCAGGATAATACTGGCTTCATGGAATGAATTAGGGAAGATTTCTTCTCTCAATCTTTTGGAATAGTTTCAGTAGGATTGGTACTAATGCTCCTTTGAATGTACCATAGAATTCAGCTGTGAAGCTGTCAGATCCTGGGCTTTTTCTTGTTGGCATTTTTTTTTTATTATTATTACTGATTTAATCTTACTGCTTGTTACTGGTTTGTTCAGGATTTCTACTTCTTTCTGATTCAAGATAGGAGAGTTGTATGTTTCTGAAATGTATCCATTTCCTCTAGTTAGTCTAGTTTTATGCATCGAGGTGTTCATATTATTCTTAAATGATCTTTTGTATTTTTGTGGTGTCAGTTGTAATGTCTCTATTTTCATTTCTAACAGATTATTTGAACCTTCTCTCTTTTTTACTTGGTTAGGATTGTTAATGGTCTATCAATTTTGCTTATCTTTTAAAAGAACTGACTTTTTGTTTCATTGATCTTTTGTATTTGTTGTTTCCATTTCATTTAGTTCTGCTCTGGTCTTTGTTATTTCTTTTTCTTTGCTAGCTTTGGGTTTGGTTTGTTCTTGTTTCTCTGGTTCCTTGAGGTGTGATGGTAGGTTGCCAATTTGTGATCTTTCAGACTTTTTGATGTGGCTTTTAACACTACAACCTTTCCTCTTAGCCCTGCTTTTCTATATCCCAGAGGTTTTGATAACTTGTGTCACTGTTATGCATTTCAAAGAACTTTCTAATTTCCATTTTGATTTCATTGTTAACCCAAAAATCATTCAGAAGCAGATTGTTTAATTTTCATGTATTTGTATAGTTTTGAGAGTTCCTTTTGGAATTGATTTATAGTTTTATTCCATTGTGGTCTGAGAAGATACTTAATATGATTTTGAATTTTTAAAATTTATTGAGACTTGTTTTGTGGCCTGTCATGTGGTCTGTCTTGGACATTGTTCCGTGTGCTGATGAGAAGAATGTCTGTTCTGCAGCTCTTGGAGAGAATGTTCTGTCACATTCTACTCAAGAATATTCTGTAAATATTGTTCACTCCATTTGTTCTAGAGTACAGTTTAAGTCCAGTGGGTTTTTTTTCCTTTCTGCTTTAGTTATCTGTCTAGTCCTATCAATGGCATATTAAAGTCCCCTATTATTATTGTGTTGCTGTCTATCTCTTTTTTTAAATCTAGCAGTAATTGTTTTATGAGTCTCGGAGCTCTAGAGTTAGGTATATATACTTAGAATTGTGATATATTCTTGTTGGATTCTTTCATTATTATATAACGATCTTCTTTGTTTTTTTTTGTTTGTTTTACTCTTGTTGCTTTAAAGTCTATTTTATCTGATATAAGAATAACTACTACTGCTAGCTCTTGGTTTCCATTGTTTGGAATATCTTTTTCCCCTTTACCATGAGTCTATAAGAATCCTTATGTGTTAAATGTGTCTCTTTTTTTATTATTATTATTATACTTTAAGTTCTGGGATACTTGTGCTGAAGGTACAGGTTGGTTACATAGGTATACACATGCCATGGTGGTTTGCTGCACCCATCAACCTGCCATCTACATTAGCTATTTCTCCTAATTCTATCCCTCCCCTACCCCTCCCCACCCAACAGGCCCCAGTATGTGATGTTCCCCTCCCTGTGTCCATGTGTTCTCACTGTGCAACTCCCACTTATGAGAAGAACATGCAGTGTTTGGTTTTCTGTTCTTGTGTTACTTTGCTGAGAATGATGGTTTCCAGCTTCATCATGTCCCTGCAAAGGACATGAACTCATCCTTTTTCATGGCTGCATAGTATTCCATGGTGTATATGTGCCACATTTTCTTTATCCAGTCTATCATTGATGGGCATTGGGATTGGTTCCAAGTCTTTGCTATTGTGAACACTTAAGTGTGTCTCTTGAGGACAGCAGATATTTGGCTTGTAAATTTGTATCCATTCTGCCAATCTGTATCTTTTAAGTGGAGCATTTAGACCATTTACTTTCATGTTAATAGTGACATGTGAGGTACTGTTCCAGTCATCATGTTGATTGTTACCTAGTTACTTTTTTCTTCACTGTTATTGTTTTCTTTTCCTTGTGAATTTTATGCTTTCAAGAGGTTCTATTTGTGTTGCATATTGACCCATTATTTCAAGATTTAGAACTCCTTTTAGCATTTATTTTAGGGCTGGTCTGGAAGTGACAAATTCACTCAGCATTTGCTTGTATGAAAAAGACTTTATTTCTGCTTCATTTAAGAAATTTAGTTTTGCTAGATACAAGATTCTTGTTGGACAGCTATTCTGTTTAAGGAGGCTAAAGATAGGACCCCAATCCCTTATGGCTTGTAAGGTTTCTAATGAGAATTCTGATGTTAGTTTGATAGGTTTTTCTTTATAGATTACCTGATGCTTTTGTCTCACTGCTCTAAAAATTCTTTTCTTCACATTGACTTTAGATGGCATGATGACAATATTCCTTGGTGATGTTCTTTTTGCAATGAATCTCCCAGGAGTTCTTTGAGCTTCTTGTATTTGGATGTCTAAATCTCTAGAAAGTCTAGGTAAGTTTTTCTCAATAATTCCCTTGAATAAGTTTTCCAAACATTTTGCTTTTTCTTCTCCCTCAGGGACACCAGTGATTCTTAGGTGTGGCCTTTTGACATAACCCCATATTTCTTGGAGACCTTGTTTAATTCTTTTTTTCTTTATTTTTGTCTGATTGAGTTATTTCAAAAGCATTGTCTTAGAGCTCTGAAATTCTTTCTTCTACTTTGGTCTAGTCTATTGTTAAAACTTTCCACTGTATTTTGTAATTTTCTAAATGTGTCTTTCATTTCCAGAAATTCTGATTGGTTTTTCTTTAAAATATCTATCACTTTAGAAAGTTTTTCATTCATATCCTGAATTAATTTTTAAAAATTTCTTTATGTTGGTTTTCACTTTTCTGTTGTATTTCCTTGAGCAACCTAATAATCAAGCTCTTGAATCCTTTCCTGGTATTTCAAAAACTTCATCTTGGTTTGGATCCATTGCTGGATAGCTAGTATAATCTTTTCAGGGGTGTTATAGAATCCTGCTTTTTCACATTGCCAGAATTATTTTTCTGGTTTCTTATCATTTGGGTAGATTACTTCTTGTAATTATTTTAATATTTTGATTCAACTGTGTTATTTTATTTCCCCCCCCCTTAAAAGATGTGACTTTAATAGTTATAGTTTATTATAACCTAATTTGGCTTTGGGTGCTTTCAGGGATGAAGACTTTGCATAAGTTCCTTGCTTACAGAGAGTCTTTGTATGATGGCTTTCTCAGATGCTGGTTGTAGTAGCAATCTGCTCAGTGTGTGAGCAGGTTGGGAATGGCAAAGGTCTCATGAAGCTTATCTCATTCTCCATAAGTGTGCACTTTTAAATTTATTTATAATTTCCCCAGTGTTTTTTCACTGGGTTGAACAGTTCAGGCTTCAGGCCAGTAGGAGGTGTCCACAAGTGACAAACAGCTGTGGCTAAAGCAGGTGGTTAAATGCAATACCCAATAGTAGGCAGAAGTCCCAGCCTTTACAGAGGAGGCTGGGGGAGCTTCTCCAAAGGAGGCTGGAAGAGAATCCTGCTTCTCCTCTGGGTCTAGCCACTTAGTGAGGTTGCCACACTCCAGGGTGGTGCTGGGGAATGTCTGCAAGGGATCCAATGATGTGACCTGTTGCCAAGTCTCCCAGCAGGGGGTACCAGCACCAGCTCAGTGAGACACATTGAGGTCTTTACAGGGGGAAGGAAAGGAGCCACCTCAGCTCCTCTATCAGGCCAACAGGAAAGTGATTTACCTCCCAGTCATATTCCTGACACAGTGTTCTAGCTATTTGGATCAGACAGGCACTTCTCTTCATCTGCAGGAATACTGATATCCTATGTAGAGAGGGATCGTGATTCTACCCCTCGTGCAAGCCTGAACCTGGAGGACACTTCTCCTGTGGGGATGCAGTCACCCTGAAGTGTTCCAGAAAGGCTGTCTACAGGTGCGGTGCACTCACGCCAAACTGCCTTGGGAGAAGCACAGTTGTGACTGCAGTGATGGGGATGTGGGAGGAGAAGAAATTTTCTTCTCCAAGACCCTTCACAAGCACCAGGGCTGCCTGACTCTTGAGGTAGAGCTGCAGACTTTCCCCACTAAGCCCAGCACTACACCTGTAGCTCTGCTGAAAGAAACATCCCATAAGCAGAAAATTCTGGGACTCAAGGCCTGCCACCTGGATTCTTCTGTCCCGTGGAATGTTCCTTTGATGTGGTGCACTCCCCGTTCCCCTAGGAGTAGGAGTCCCTGAGTCCCCGCCAGATACTGTGAATCCTGCTTCTCTGGGTATAGCTACCCCAGACCAGTGCTGGGGAATGCCTGCAAGGGATCCAGTGATGTGACCTGTCCTCAAGCCTCCCAGCAGTGGGTACCAGCACCAGCTCTGATGAGGGTGGCAGAGAAGTGATATAGAGTCTGTGAGATTTCCTTGGTTACTAATAGCCGTAGTATGCTGGCTTTCTCAAATGCCAGTTGTAGTCATAATGAACAGGTCACGTGGACACTCAGGACCTCCTGTAGCCAGGGTAATTCAGGCAATGGTAACAGCTGAAGTCACACATAAGTTTTCTTTCCTGGGCATGTGTTATTCTACCTGCAGACGTTATAATAGACTGTTGGCTGGCCTCCAGAGGTGGTGCTTGCAAAAGAGTGCCAACTGCAGTGGTAGCCAGCAGTGGGATTTGTGCTTGCCTTGTTACCCAGCGGAGGCACTCTGATATCTCACCGAATGGGCAAGGACATAGAACTCCCAAAAGTTTCTGTCCTTTGTGTTAAGCTACCAGAGGGGCTGGAGGAGCAAAGCCAGGTAGGGTCTGGGTCAGGAAAGTCCACATTCTGGCTCCTCACATGCAGGCACAAGCAGCAGCCCCAGTGGGGAGTTGAGGGCAGTTTTCGGGCTACTGGGGTAGTGTTCCAGGGAGGAGCACAGCTGTCTCTGCTGCACAGTAAAGTCCACAGGGAGTGAGGAGTAGCAGGTGGCAGTAAACCGCTTCTAGTTCCCATGCACTTGGCAAGGCAGGTCTCACACCGGCAGTGTCCCACTAGCAGCAACTAGCTAGGGTCCAGGCAGTCTGTGCTCAGAACTCAAAACTGCCACGGGCCACAAGCCTTCCCCACTGAGGCAGAAACCATGGCTTTCAGGCCACACCACTACCAGTCTTCCCATGAAGCAGGGATATCCAGTTCCTGCCTCTGTGACTACAGCACACATCCCACTCTCCGGAGTTCTGGACCAGAGGGGTTATCCCCACTTGAGATTATATCATGAATCTCAGTTGGGAGCTTCTCTCAATCTGTGACTGCTGCCTGAGTTAGCTGGCAGATTTCTGTGAGATCCCCTGTGAGTTAGGATCAGAAATGGCATCGCTCTGTCTTCACTGTAGTCTGGGAGTGCATACAAATCACATCCTGATGCCATTCCTTCTTATATATTCCCCATCACTCACCAAATTAGTTCCAACACTGGGTAGGATTAAGGCCTTCCCCCATTGCCTAGACAGACAGATTTCCCAGTGGGAGTACATATGCTGGAGACTGTTCCTCCTCCCTCTCACTCTGAGGACTCAGTTTTCCACCTGGCTCATGGTGTAGGCTTCAGCCCACCACTTCTTCCATAGGGTCTACGATTTCTTTCAGTTTTCTTTTTCTTTCTTTCTTTTTTTCTATTTGAGATGGAGTCTCACTCTGTCACCAAGGCTGGAGTGCAGTGGCGCCATCTCAGCTCACTGCAAGCTCCACCTCCCGGGTTGACGCCATTCTCCTGCCTCAGCCTCCCAAGTAGCTGGGACTACAGGCACTCAGTTTTCTTAAGTTCCTGTAATGCTTCTTGGAAAAAAGTTTATGGCATGAGTGAACTCACTATTTTGTCTTTACAGTGGGAGATGCATACAATGTCTCCAATCTGCCATCTTAGAAATTTTTTTGTTATGTATGATGTCATAATTTACATGTTTTATATTGCCTATCTCTTAATAAATTATTGTACTTATTATTTTAATAGCTTTGTCTTTTAAAGTTCATACTAAAACCATAAATGATTTACACACCACAATTACATTTAGAGTATTCAAAATTTAACTCCCTACTTGTTTTCTCAGTGACTTACATACTTTCAGATGTTTTCATATTACTCATTAGCAGTCTTTTCTTTCATCTTGCAGTAATCCCTTTAGCATTTCTTGTAATACAAGTCTGGTGGTGATTAATTTCCTCAGTTTTCTGTGTTTGTTTGTTTTGTCTGGAAAAGTCTTTATCTCTCCTTCATTTCTTTACTGGATACAGTATTTTTGATTGGCAGAGGTTTTTTGTTTTTTGTTTCTCCCCGCCCCACTGCCAGCACTTTGACTATATCATCTCACAGTCTCCTGGCCTGTAAGGTTTCCACTGAGAAGTATGCTGTTAAACATATTGAGACTTCCTTATATGTTATCTGCTTCTTTTTTCTTGCTGCTTTCAGGATCCTCTGTCTTTGATCTTTGATAGTTTGGTGCTAACATGTCATGAAGTAGTCTTATTTGGATTGAATCTGACTGAAGACCTTTGACTTTCCTGTACTTGGGTATTTATATACTTCTCTGTATTTGCAAAGTTTTCTGGTTTTCTGTTATTTCTTTAAATAAACTTTCTACCTCTTTCTCATTGCCTACTCTCTCTTATACAATGATGACCCATATATTTGTTCTTTTGTTGTTATCCCATATATCCCATAAGGTTTCTTCATTCTTTTTCATTATTTTTTCTCCTTGAGTGTATTTTTTTATTAACCTGTCTTTGAGCTCATGTATTTTGTTCTCCTGCTTGATCAGTTCTGTTGTTACGCTCTCTATTGCATTTTAAAATTTCATTGTATTTTTCAACTCTGGGATTTCTGTTTGATATTTAAAACTATTTCAATCTCTGCTAAATGTCTCTGATACATTTCTGAATTACTTCTCTGTATTTGGTTGATATTTTTTGAGCTTCCTCAACCCTTTCCCATTTAGGAAAAAAAAAGTGCAGCTCATTGCCCAGCACTCATTAAATTTTATGTAAATACACTCTTTGAGGTTGAGGCAAATCTGATTTTCAATGTGAAAATAAAATATAAAAATTGTTCTTACAGTTATTTCTAAACAGAACTAACATCAGAATCATCTGAATCATCAAATCATCTATTTTGAAAAAATCAGATTCATCAAATGAATCTTCAGCCAACAACTGTTTGAGAACGATGTTAACATCATGCATAAGAAAGTTACATTTTCTAGGACTTGACATTTTCAGTGATCAAGAATTACTATATCTTGTAAATGGAAATGCCACTACTAAAAACAGAATGCTATAAATAGAATAATGTCTTTTGTTTACAAAGTCGATATACTAGAGCAATTCAAAAATAATAATAAAAGTGAGCAATTTTGTGGCAAAGTTATCTTGGGGTAAACACTACAGCACAAGCACCACTGGTGAGTATTCTCAGGGAAAACGTGGAAACGATTACAACAGCTCCTTTGAATTCTTTGTATTCTTCCATCTCTGCTTTCTTAGGGTCAGTAACTGGCACCTTATTCTGTGTTTGATAATGTCATGTTTCTCTCATTAATCTTGATTCTTGTGGCCATATATTGATGTCTGTGCATTGATGTTGGTACCTAATCCAGTCTTTATGGTCTGGCTCTTGGAGTTTCCTTCAGCAGGAAGCCTGTCCAGAAATTCCAGGCAGGTTGACCTGGAGAACCTTAAGCCCATGACTGCTTCAAGCATTAAAGCCCTAGTGGTCACCCAGGACCAGGATTACTACTGCAGCTGGAATCCTTTAGACACCAAGGCTGAAACAGCACTGGGTCACACTCAAAGCCCATGGCCATGGAGACTTGCATAGCACTGAGGCATGCCCAAGGCCTGTGACTTTTGCATCCTGTCGACCACTGAGGTTTATTCAGTGCCCAAGGCTGCTATGGTCAACAGGTAGTGATGTGGGCCAGATCTCACATCCATCTTCCCAGGGGCATGGGTTTCCCTCTGGCACCAATGCAGTTAACAGAATCTGCCCATTGGTATCAACCTGGTATCAGGGGCCATGAGGTTCTGCCCGGTGCTGAGTTTTATTGTGGCAGTCCCAGTACTGAGTTCCAAGACAAAGCCCCATACTTTTCCCAAAAGTGAGTACTCTCTCTGCACTACACTGCAGTGCCTGGAAAAGGGGTGACATGAGCAATTCCATGGCCATTGAGGCTGACAAAAGTAGGGTTACATCCAAAGCCCACAGCTGCCAAGATCAGCACAGCACTGACACATGTCTAAGGCCAATAGGTGCTATAGTCTGCCTGCCACTGAGATTTACTCAGAGCCCAAGGCCATTGTAGTCAACTAGCAGTGATGTGGACTAGAACATGAGTACATCTCACTGGGACCAGAGGCTCCTGTTTGGCCTCAGATGGTACCAGAATAGGTCAAGAGGTTCCCTCTGTGGGTACCAGCCTGGTGTCAGAGACCAAAGGGTTGTGCCCAGTGCTGGGTTTTACTGTGGCAGGCACATTACTGTGTTGCAAGGTAAAGTCCTATGCTTACTTCCTTCTCCTTGCCCCAAGTGGACCATGTCTCTTTCTATGCTGTTCTCCCTGGGGTTGCAGAAGGGGTACTGTGGGTAATGTAAAACTGTCCCTCCTACCCACTTTACTATATGTTTTCTTATTATTATGCTAAAACAATGACCTCTCACCTGTTTCCTGAGCTCTTGTGAAGGTTTTCTTTGTGTGTGAACAGTTCTTCAAACTGATGTTTCTGTGGAGGAATTATCGCTGGAGAGTTCCACCCACCATCTTGTTTCACCGCTTCTCAAGATTTTAATTTTTACAAAATTCAATTTATTCTTTTCTTCCTTTTGCTGCTTATGCTTTTGGTATCATATTTAAAAATCCATTGCCAAATCCAAGGTTAGGAAGATTTGCCACTATGTTTTCTTCTAAAAGCTTCATGTTTTTTTGTCCTTATGTTCAGGCTGCTGGTCCATTTTGAGTTCATTATTGCACATGGTGTGAAACAAGGGTACAAGTTTATTTTTCACATGTGATAATTCAGTTTTCTCAGAACCATTTGTTGCAGAGACTGTGCTTTCTCCATTGAATGGTCTTGGCACATTTGTGAAAACTCATCTTACCTTATACGTGAGGGTTTATTTGGGGTTCTTTATTCTATTCCATTAGTCTGTATGTCTTTATGCTAGTATCACCTTGTTTTGATTTCTGCAACTTTGTAGTAATTTTTGAAATCAGGAAGTGCAAAACCTTCAACTTTGTTCTTCTTTTTCAAGGTGGTTTTGGCTATTTAGGGCCCCTTGAGATTCCATAAAAATTTTAGAATGAATTCTCCTATTTCTATAAAAAGAAATTGAGATTTTGGTAGAAATTACATTAAGTCTGTGGATTGTGTTGGTAGTATTGTCATTTTGACAATATTAAGACTTCCAATCTATGAACACAGTATGCCATCCCATTTATTCTGGTCTTCTTTAACTTTTTCAGGAAAGTTTTGTGGATTTCAATGTGTAAGTCTTTCACCTCTTTGATTAAATTTATTCCTACGTATTTTATTCCTTTAGATGCTATTATGAATGGAACTGTTTTATTAATTTTTTTATTGTTCTTTACTGGTGTCTACCATCACAACTGTTTTTTGTATGTTGATGTTGTATCTTGCAACTTTGCTGAATTCATTTGCTAGCCCTAGTTGTATGTGTGTATTTTTTGAGATTTTAAAAATATATAGGATCATGTCATCTGTGAATAGAGATAGTCTGACTTCTTCCATTCCAATCTGAATGCCACTTGTCTCTTTCTTCTTGCCTAATTGCTCTGATCATAACCTCCAGTATAATGTTAAACAGCAGTGATGAAAATGAGCTTACCTGTTTTGTTCCTGATCTTAGAAGAAAGTTTTTAGTCTTTTGCTATTATGTATATTGTTTGTTACGGATTTGTCATAAATATGCTTTATTATGTTGAGGATATTCCCTTCTATTCCTAGTTTACTGAGTGTTTTTATGATGAAGGGGTGTAGGATTTTGTCAGATACTTTTCCTGATCATGAGTTTTCATAAACTATCACGTGGTTTTTCTCCCCCGCATTCTATTAACGTGACATATTACATTGACTGATTTTCTCACGTTGATTCACTCTTGCAATCTTGGGATAAGTCACACTTGGTCATATTATGCTATGCTTTTACTATGCTTTTGAATTTGTTTTGCTCATATTTTGTTAAACATTTTTGCCTCTATATTCTAAGGGATATTTGTCTGCAGTTTTCCTCCTTCTGGTATGTTTGTCTAGATTTGGTATCAGATAATATTGGCCTCATAAAATAAATTTGGAAGTGTTGCCCTCTTATTTTTTGGAAGAGTTTGAGAAAAGAGTTGGTGTTAATTCTTCTTTAAATATTTGGTAGGATTTAGTAAAGCTATTTGGTTGTAGGCTCTTCATTATTGGAAGGTTTTTGTTTACTGATTCAATCTCTCTCCTAGTTAAAGATCTGTTCAGATTTTCTACTTCTTCTTCAGTCAGTGTTGGTAATTTGTGTGTTTCTAAGAAATTATCCATTTTGTCTTGGCTATTTAAATTTTTTGGCATACAATTCTTTAGAGTATTCTCTCATAATCATTTTTGTTTCTGTAACAGCAGTAGTAATGGCCCCACATTTATGATTTATTTATGACTACCTTTTACTATTTAGGATTTTGGACTTTTTTTAGTCTAGCTAATTTTTTTTTTTTTTTTTAGATGGAGTGTCTCACTCTGTTGCCCAGCCTGGAGTGCAGTGGCATGATCTCAGCTTGCTACAACCTCTGCCTCCTGGGTTCAAGCAATTCTCCTGCCACAGCCTCCTGAGTAGCTGGGACGCCAGGTGTGTGCCACCATGCCTGGCTAATTTTTGTATTTTTAGTAGAGATGGGGTTTCATCATGTTGACCAGGCTGGTCTTGAACTCCTGATCTCAAGTGATCCACTTGCCTTAGTCTCCCAAAATGCTGGGATTATAGGCATGAGTCACCGTGCCTGGCTTGATATTTTTAAAGAACCAACTTTTGGGCTGGGTACAGTGGCTCAAGAGCAAGACTCCGTCTCAAAAAAAAAAAAGAACCAACTTTTGATGTCATTAATTCTATTTTTTTTTCTATTCTCTATTTTTCTCTGCTGTAATTTTTATTAATTACTTCCTTCTACTTTGAGGTTTTAGGTTTACATTGCTTTTCTTTTTCTAGTTCCTTAAGGTGTAAAGTTAATTACTGGTTTGAGATCTTTCTTTTGTAATGTTGATGTTTACTGCTATAGATCTGTGTGTAAGAAGTGCTTTTACCGCATTCTATAAGTTTTGGTATGTTGTCTTTTTATTTTTATTTGTCTCAAAATATTTGCTAAATTATCTTGTGATTTCTTATTTGGTCCACTGGTTGTTTAAGAGCATTAATTTCCATGTATTTTTGAAATACCAGGCTGGGTGCAGTAGCTCACGCCTGTAATCCCAGCACTTTGGGAGGCCAAGGCAGGTAGGTCACTTGAGGTCAGGAGTTCAAGACTAGCTGGGCCAACATAGTGAAACCCTGTCTCCACTAAAAATACAAAATTAGCAGGGTGTGGTGGCCTGCGCCTGTAATCCCAGCTACTCAGGAGGCTGAGGCAGGAGAAGTGCTTTAACCCAGGAGGCAGAGTTTACGGTGAGCCAAAATTGTGCCACTGCACTCCAGCTTGGGTGAAAGAGTGAAAATCTGTGAAGAAGAAGGAGGAGAAGGAGGAGGAGGAGAAGGAGGAGGAGGAGAAGGAGGAGGAGGAGAAGGAGGAGGAGGAGAAGGAGGAGGAGGAGAAGGAGGAGGAGGAGGAGGAAAGAAGAAGAGAAGGAGAAGGAGGAGGAGGAGGAGAAGAAGAAGAAGGAGGAGGAGGAGGAGGAGGAGGAGGAAGAGGAGGAGGAGAGGAAACAATTTCAGTTTTTATTCTAATATTGATTTCTAGCTTCATTCCATAGTGGTCAGAGAAGAGACTTCATATAATGTCAATCTTTTTAAACTTAGTGAGACTTGTTTCGTGACTTAGTATATAGACTATCCTGGAGAATGTTCCACGTGCACTTGTTAGGAATGTGCATTTGGTTGTTGTTCGTCTTCTACTTCTTATTCATCTCTGTCTGTAAGTCATACCCATTATTGAAAGTGGTCCCTCTTTCTTCTTTTTCTAATACTCACTCATATAAAGCATATTTAAATGATCCCCAAAACAATGGAACATCCCTCAAGAAAATCTTTCAGCATTCTTACAGCTGGAAGTATCCCCTTCACCCATTTCCAGGCATATTTCACACTTCCTCTCCTGCCACTTGCCATCCAGCCCCTCCTGCTCTCTACAACCCCAGATCTCTCAGGATGGATGATACTCTCCAGCCTGCAGGTGAGGGCTGCAGCTTCACCTGACTAACGCTTCTTAGACTCAGGGAGATAGCAGGGGTAGATCCTGCAACAACAGGACACAGCTGAAGTTCCTCACATTGGTGAAAAAGCCTAAGTTTTCTGGAAATCTAGAATGCTTAAAATATTAGGAGTGAAGTCAAAATAACCCCCTTCGTGGTACACAGATAATGCAGATTTCATCCTGCTGCCATCCCACTGTCTCTGCTCCACAAATCTCTGACACGTGAGTTGGTTTACAGGACTTGATCTTCCCACTGATGCTCACACCCAGCATCCGAGGGAGGGCTTGGCCCACAGTCCACACTCAGTAAAGATCAGGTCAAAGAGTGAATGTCAGGGAAGTGTGGAAGGGGGGCCAGGCACCCAGGGCCATTCACCTAGGTCCTTGTCATGGACATAGGCTCATACTCAGGCTCAACACCATCATAAGAATTCAATGTGGGCTTTTTCCAGGAAGTCACCACTGCCACAGGTCATAGACAACATTCTAGGATCCATGCCAGAGCTGGTACAGCTGGTGATCAGAAAAGCTGAGAGAAATTGCCCAACTACTCTATAAATAATGGTGTGTGATTCAGACCTGCCAGTGAAAGAAAAAAAAAATGACCCCTTCCCTGAGAACCTTTCAAAAATATCAGATCATAGCAACCAAAGAGCAGTTACTTAACAAAATCAATCTTTCAATGTATCATTTCACAGTCAGGACACAAAAAGCACAAACACAACATTCTCAATAGAAAATAAAAACACTTCAGCAGATCACACACTTTCCAACCTGTTCCTTTGCCCCAGCATTTCTAGGAAGTCGTTCTGCTGATCCTCTGCCAAGTCTGCTAAGCAAATGGCAGCATCAGTACTCTGCTAAGTGGGTAATTAGCTCTCAGGATTCCACTTCACGGTGCTGGTTATTTGGGGCTGACTCACCCTGTTCTACCTTTAAGGATACTGGTGAACACTGCCGACGTTCTCTCCTGGGCAGCTGGATACATCCTTCTCACCACATTTGTTTCTATTCTCCATCCTAAGGTGAACTCTCCCTACCCAATACCTTGCACATACACCCCTGGCCTCAAGTGGAGCAGCCTTCCAGTCTCTGCAAGCTGAAGGTTAGTTTTTCTTTACTTCCAGAACCATAACTGTCTATCTTAGATTCCCACTATGGCCCTAACAAATCACCACAAACTTAGTGGCTTAGACAACACAAATATATTTTCTTGCAGTTCTGTAAGTCAGAAGTCTGATGTGGACCTCACTGGACTAACATCAAGATGTCCACAGGCTGTGTTCCTTTTTGGAGACCCTAGGGGAGGATAATTTGCTGACACATTCAGGTTGTTGACAGAATTCAGTTCTTTGTAGTTATCAGACTGAGACCCCTGTTTTCTGCCTGTGGGCTCAGGGCCTTCCCAACTTCTAGGGGCCATGTGCATGTCTTGGCAGCTTTCTCTACCTTCCAAGCCAGCAATAGGGTGAGGCTCTCTCAAGCTTTGAATCTCTCCTCTTTCTGACTCATCTCTGATGCAGCTGGGAAAGTTATCCTATTTTAGGGACTCACATGATGACACAGGGCTCACCTGGACAACCCAGGATGCTCTCCCTATCTCAAGGCCCACACCTTTAGTCACATCTGCAAAGCCCTTTTTCCCATGTGAAGTAACATATTTATACATCCCACAGATTTAGGTATGGACATACGGTTGGCGGGGCGGGTGGCGGAGGGGGGACGATGATTCTGCCAACCACACCATTCAGGTTCTCCCCACTGTTTCCATACACAGATGTTGTCCTGTGATATGTTGAACTGCTTGTCTGTCCATCTTATGTAACATGAAAGTCAAACTTTTTCAAGGTCAAAAACAGTATCACAATTTCCAAAGATCCACTCAGTGAATATGAGTTGATGCAAAGTTGGAATCTTCAGAACACCCTCAGGCACATGGCTACAGGATAAAAATGGAGCAGGTGGGCTGGATGAGCTGGTGAGAGTGTGCCCTCAGGAGGGGACAGCCATGGCTGCCATATGAGAATGGGGCCTGAGGTAACCAGAGTCCTGACTGTTCAGGAAAACCAGAAATCTGGATTACAAACAAAACCTCTCAATTTTAAGCATCAGCCACTAATTCAAATGTTAACACTGATCATGTTAAGCAAACACACGAGGATCTTGCCCAGCACATGGTCCTTCAGTGTGAACTCTCTGCCCTGGGAAATTTCTTATTTACCAGAAGCCCAGTGCCTCCTTCACAGGCCTGCAGATTAAATCTGATCTTGGTGACCATCATTTTACCCCCTCCCTCAGAGAGTCCGTTCCTGGGGCAGAAGGTTTTCCCCTGCCTCCTCTCCAGCCTCACCTGCTGCCCTACCCTCCTCCATCTCCCATTTCCCCCACTCCCAGCAGTTCCCTTTCACCCCACTGTGTGCACCCCTTAAGCCTTGGCCCCGCTGGTTTCCACCCCTGGAATGTCCTCTCCCCATTGTCAGCCTGGTGAATCTGCCTTCATGGAGAGCCCCCTCCTCTGTGAAGCCTTCCTCTACTTCTCCAGGGGACTCTGGGCATCCTCCTCTGAGCCAGTATCTTCCCCATAATGGGCTGTCATGCGTGATACATGTTCACGGATTCAACCAAATGTTTACTTGCCACCTATTGTGTACTAACAGCCTCTCAATCCTGAAGACATGGCAGTGAGCAAGACACACATAGGCTGAGCCCTCATCAAGAGTGATGCCAGCTATAAAGCGAACCAAATTGGGTGAAACGGTGGAGAGTTGGGTAGGCTTGAAAAAGGGGGCCCCAGAGGGGGTTTCTGGAGAGGTAACTCTCTCACTAGAATGATGGGAAAGAGTTGACACCCAACTGGCTGTGGGAAGAGCTTTCCAAGCAGAAGGAAAAGAAGTGCAAAGGCCCTGAAGTAGAGAAAAAGGAAGATCATCACAGAAGCAGAGCAGGTTGCGGGTGGAGAAAGTCAAGGATATGACGCTGAGGAAATGGAGACAGAGGAGCATGTAGGGCTTCATAGACCAAAGAAAGGGGGTTAACTGCTGATGTGGATTTCCCCCCACAACCCCCACCTGCTGGGGGACTCACGAGTGCTGAAAGAGAGCAGGCCCAAGTGACTTGAAGGGTGGACTGCAGGGCCGTGGGTTCTGAGCGCTTTCTCCACCGTGGGACAGACTTACCAGCACGGGCGAGTGCTTCCTGCATCTGGACACAGCTGTGGGGCTGTTGTCGCCCCATCTTAGGCCTTGTTTCTAGGAGACGTTCCCACCAGAGAGTGTCTCTCGTCATTTTCCCCAGGTGATTCAGGAGCTCCGGGTGTCATTAGATCGCATTTCTCATTCCCAGATCGAGCAGAAATCCCAGCCTGGAGACTCCCACCAGCGCTCACGTGCATATCTGCAGCTCTCTGATACTTTGGGACGTCTGGGCGTGATGTCAGTTTCCGAGTTCACGAATCAGACAATTAGATTAAAAATTCAAATTCCACTTGGAACTCCCAGACCTCCGAAGCTCGGCGTGTTCTGCACTCAGTGGCCACGGAGCCCGGGTCCTGGCACGGATGCACTGGGGCTGAACACCTACTGACAGCGCCGTCCAGAGAGGTGCGGCCCGCGGCGGGGCTGGGGTAGCCGGGGACCCGCGGGCCGGGAGGAGGCGTAGGACGAGGAGTGCCGAGCCCCACGAGGACCGTCCAGGCGGCCTGAACAAGGTGTCTGGTGGGCCTGAGGAGGCCAAGACCCGGGCCGCATCCCCGTCTCCTCGTCCCCAGTTCCCAGTGTGGAGCCTGGGGGTACAGACTCCAGATCTGCCGAGGGCCTCGCCCCCTCCTTCCAGGACTGAGTTTCACTCAGGCGCCCGCCCACCCACAGCTAAGACCCTGGGACCGCTACAGAGGCTCTTGATCTATGGAGTGGCCTGTGGCCCGGGTGTGGTTGGAAGCCGCTGTACCCTGGCTCTGTGATTGGTGCAGGGCTGGTCACGTGGCCTGAGCAAGTCCAATCGGAGTGAGCATCAGGGTTTCTTCTCTGGCCAATGAGAAAGACTGTTACATTTCCACTGGCTGCGCCCTGGCTTTGTGATTGGTGCAGAGCTGGCTACATGGCCTGAGCAAGTCCAATCGGAGTGTCAGGTGGCTGTGCCCTGGGTCTATGATTGGGACAGACCTGGTCACATGGCTCTGCCAGTCCAATCAGAGTGCATGCCAGGACTTGCCCCAGGGGCGGGAGAGCTACGGGGCTGAGAGGAAGCCGGGAAGCAGCTGCTGCCGCCATCTTATCCTTTTGTAGGGGGAGCCTCACAGGTAGGGGTCCCTGATTGGGGCATTAGCGGGGCCAAAGCCGCTGAAGGCCCAGATTTGAGATAGAAAAAAAGATCATTGGAGCCCTGGATCCGGTCGAGCCTGCAGCCAGGCCGGTGCTGCAGCGTTTCCAGGGCCAGGTCCCCTCCCCGCTTTTATATCCTTGAGCTCATTTGAGCGTGTATTGGCTTCTGGGCTTCCTAGCCCAAGGAGTCCTCATCCACACGGAGCCGGATCAGAATCCGGAACTCGGGAACCTGGATCACTCCCCTTCCTCGCTGCACAGTCCTGGCCTGAGCCTGTGGCCTGTTTCCCTGCTGTGAAAAGAACCCGGAGAGCGCGGGCATTGGGAGCATGAGGGCCTCAGGGCAGCATGGCGGGGCACCGGGCCGACCCCACCTCGACGTCAGCTCCGAGCCCTCAGAGCCCGCTGTCCCCGCGTCTGCCCGTGTGGGACAGAGAGACAGGGTCAGACCGGAGAGGGGCCGCCCCAGCCCGGCAGGAGCCCACAGAGGGGCCGCAGCACTTGCCACCCAGGCAGCAGCGGGGCCGCCCCAGCCAGGCCTCTGGACGACCCCTGGTCGGAGGGGGAGTGGCTCGGGCTCGCTTCTGAGGGTCCTGGCCAGCGGAAGGAGGGGTCAGAGACGGGCAGCGAGATGCGGTCACGGTCCCGGTCCTGGTGAGGACAGCGACCGGCTCTTCCCGTGACCTGGAGGGCCCTGTCGGAAGCAGCTTGAGGACCCGGAGTTCCCCAGAGTCTCCTACCGGACTTGGTCTCTACCCGCCCCTCACGCCACAGTAGAGGGAATGGTGCGTTCCGCAGGCGGCAGCATGTGAGTATCCATGAGGCCTCACGCCTAGGTGACACTGGCAGTGTCCACTTGTAGCACATAGGTAATAATCATGTCAGCAGTCTGCGTGTGTAACACCTGTAAGTACAGGTGCGGGTGGCACAAACATGGGAGATGCAGATACACCCAGGCAGCGCCACACACAGCACCATGCAGGTCATACGGGAAGGAATCCGCAGACTCCTCCCACGAGCAGCGCACATACGGGAGCATGCGGGAATGTTTTAATACACAGAGCAGCAGGTGCAGGTAACAGGAGGTGGTACACACAGGCTGTTTACAGGCAAACGCACAGAAGTAGCCTACAGCAGAACGCACACACACGACATACCAGGTAAAATACAAGACTCACGTGGCAACACAAATGACCACCAGCAAACAGGTGACAGGCAAAAGTGACACAAGATGGTGACACACTCAGGTAACATGAAGGCACCATGGACACAGGAAATACAGACAGTGCACTCCAGCAGCCTGCACGGTCATAATAACACACCTGAGCAGCCTGCATGGTTATAATAACACATGCGAGCAACCCATTCACTCCGCGGGTGAGTGAATGTGTAGGTTGCGTGTAGATGGCATGCAGTTAATACACACATAATTCATGGAACAGCCCTTAAAGAAATGCAGCCAGCTGGTACACACATAGAGATAACACGCACACAAGACCCACACTCAGCATCAAGGGAGCATATGATCAGGAAACATGCAGGTAACATACTGGAGCATAAGTGTAGCACACAGGTCACATACGCAGAGATAACCTCCAGATAGCAGCACATGAGAAACACAGATAACACACTCACTGGGAACACAGTAGCACGTAGATCACTGGGAAGGAGCACATGTGTCACACGCAGGTGACACGCAGAAGCTTACACATGTAGGACTTACATAGGCAATAGGCATTGGCAGCCCATAACTCACAACCCTGGACAATTCATATGGGGACCAGACAGGTAAGGCACAGGTTACTCACACAAGTAACAGATACCACCCATAGGATGCACATCCATAGATACATGGGCAGCACACAAGTAACACACACATGGCTGATTCTGACCCCAGGCTCAGAGGTAAGATTGGAGAAGGTCCAGATATGGACCCAGTATTACTTCTATCCTGAATGCCAGATGCTCTGGGAAATGCAACCTGTTTGGAAACTAGGGCGGGGTAGAGAAGGATAGTTGGCCTGACCTCCTTGCTTGGTCCTAAGAAAGAGATGGCTGTGTTAGTGCATTAGGCTGACCCCTCCTTGCTACAGCACATCACAATTCTAACTCATTATCTTAAGATCATCCACAGAAAAGAACATCATGATATTTAAATAAGGTAACTCACAGGAGTTCATTTCCTTTTTCAGCATCACTGGTGCAGTAAATACTTTGCAGTGAAGCCTTCATTTTTAGGTTTTAAAAAAAGAGCTTATGCAGACACTACTTTTTGACTTGCTTCATAAATCTTCCCGGTTGTGTCCTACTGCCAAGGCCTGTCTAAGCACCCCTCCCCTTATTGGAAGTGGGTTTTTACTGGGATGTTAAAACCGCTGGGCTGAGACTGGAGAGACCCCCTCAGATCCTAGGAGGCCTCCAGCAACTCTGGGAATCACAGTGGAGCTGGTGTTAGGTGACACTTGAGTTTACTGCACCCATTGCTAATACCTCAGAGAAAGGGGAGGCCAAGGACCTTTGGGAATTTTATAATAAAACAGTGGAAAGTGATGCTGCACCTGGACATTCCATCCTGAGAGCAGTTTCAAATCCCACCCTTCAAGAGACTTGGGCATACTCTGTTTCAGCACTCATAAGTCCCCCAGCACTTGCCAAGGTGGGTCGAGGGAGGAAGCTGTACCTGGGAGGTGGTGTTATCCACCAGGTCCCCTAGGGGAACCCCTACCAGGATGGGGTGAGGATGCAGTTTCACAGATGTTTGCCTGTGAGGCAGCCGTGATCTAAGCTCACTTTCGTCTCTTCTTCCTATGGCATGCACAAGGCGTCAGAACAGGGCAAAAGTCTCAAGTTCAGGTGGAAATACATTAAATTTCAAAATGTTTCTGTCTTTTCACATTTGGCCTGATGGAGATACATACGGAGGTTTTGGCATGTGTATGTAGGCATTTACTAGTTATGTAACCCTGACCAAGTTCTTTATCTATAAAATAGAGATAATTAGACTTACCTCCTCACATGACTGTAAGGATAAATGAGTAAATATAGGATCCTCATCCTTTCATTGAACCCATTCTAACTGAATTGGCCAGAGTCCAGGTCTGCTGCAAAACCTGGTCCTGCAGGAACTATGACTTGTCCCTGGCAGAGATTGTGTCCTTTGGGCGCAGCACAGCCTTGGACTCAGGCTACTTGGGAAATTAAAGGCCCTTCTGCAAACTCCCTGTCACAACTCAGCTGTGATAGGACTGGCACCCCTCACCCTTTGCACCCAGACTCCAGATGCTCCCATTGATGTCTACCATGGGATGGACTTGGGAGCTGGACATTTTTATTATAGCATCTCTGCCCAAGCTTACCCCAAGCTCCCCTCCCAGTATGTCACCTGTCCCCAGTGCACGCAGTGGAGCATAGAGAAGGGAGGCTCTGTGTGAATTAAAAATGCATCAAGGCTCTCAAAAGACATCAAACTCAAATTCAGTTTTCAAGAACAAAATGCATTTCATGGTACAGCATTGCAATTACTTTGCATTATAAACACCCAGACCCTTTCAGAGCTGTCTCCATCTCCTCATTTCTTATGCATGATCTTAACGCAGCGTGATACCCACCTTAGTTGTATTTAAAAGCTCATAATGCACAATGTATTTAAAAGGAAAAAGGACACAGATTCTCTGAGGATAATTATGTGATTGATAATAGCTCATTTTCTAAGTCTCATGTTATGTAAAACTCACCCCATATGTCCACCAGAGACCTTGATGGAGCTTTGCCACATGTCATTCAGCATGCATTTTCTGATTTTCTACCATGAGCCAGTCTCTGTGTGTTACTGATGGCATAAACTTTGCAAGACAGAGAGAGCCCCTGCCTTCAAGGAGCTTTCAGTCTAGAGAGGAACACAAAGAAGGACTGAGAAATCCTGCCAACAAAGTTAAACTAATAGTCATTAAAAGGAAAAATACAGGAGTATGAGAACATAAAGCAGAGAGATTCAGGAGAGAAGTCCTGAGGAAGCAACATTTGAGCTGAGATTTTTGAACCAGGCAGCTGAGTGAGATTACAAAGCCTGGTGTTTCCCTGAAGGTCACACAGATTGTCAGTGGTGAAAACAGTGCCCGTGGATATTCAGATCTGACAGTCTGTCTCCCAAGACTGTGCCCAACCACCTTACTGGCATAGCTTACAGCCTCCCTCGCCTTTGGGAAAGGGAGAGGGTAGACTCCTTATCCTTAGTGCCACCTATCGGCCCTTAAGAGCTGTGATCAAATCCCTCATGATGCCCCAGTTAAGAGCTCTGCAGGGGACATAGACATGTTTGGAAAAGTTACCACCTGAGAAAGACCATGGCTCATCAGGAAACCAGAAGTTTCCCCAGAAACGCTATCCTGATGCTTTTGTCTCAGTGAGTTTGGAGACACAAACCTAAGGACCATTACATTGCCCCAAATTATTTTCTGCCTCTTCCGAATAGAATCCCTTTCTCACCTGCTACCCACTCTACTCCTGCATGAGGAACCTTGAGAGGAATAAGGGCTCAGTCCCAGTCATGTGCATTCTGCTGCCGTGGGGATCACACTGACTTTGACAATGTTGTCGGAAAGAATGTGACAAATAGTGGTGATCAATAACCCAACCTCCAGGGAAGGGGAACACATAGCCCTGAGATCACACCCCACATGGGCAATAGGCCTATATGTTTATGTGGCCACTGGGTGGTCACCCAGCTCTCCAGGTTCACCCTCTCTCGTGCATGTAGGAGCTTGTCTTAGTCCATCCATTTTGTACTGCTAAAACAGAATACCACAGACTGGGTAATTTATAAAGAACAGAAATTTACTTCTGATAGTTCTAAAGGCTGGAAAGTCCAAGATCAAGGTACTGGCATCTGGCAAGGTCCTTCTTGCTGCATCATAACTTAGCAGAAGGCATCACATGGTGGAAGGACAAAGAGAGGGTGAGAGAGAGCAAAAGGGGACCGAACTCCCTCTTTTATAATGAACCCATTCCTGCAATAATGGCATTATCACTCACTGTCCCCTCAGGGCCTAATCACCTCTCACTACACCCCACCTTTCAGCACTGTTGCTTTTGGGATTAAGTTTCCAACATGCTTTTTGGGGGACACATTCAAACCACAGCAGAGCCATTGACTCTTGTCCCCTTTGTAGGACCATCCAAGAGCTTAGGTTGAATATATCAGGAATCCTACCCCCAGCTGGAAAGCATCTGTGGAGAATATTTTTACGTATTTAACCTTTGACAATCATAGTGCCCATCAAGTATGTCCCCTACAAGGGAGGGCACAAGACCCCAGGATCCCCCATTAGAATTTCTGACCAGGGGTTTCATACCAGAGCCATGGGCCTCTCTGCAATGGTGTTGGCTGGGTAGTCCAGGAAATGCCAAGTTCTGTCTCACAGAAAAAAAAAAAAAAAAAAAAAAAGGGGGGCTGAGAGTCACACTGACATAGAGAAGAGGAAGGAAGAAGGCTTGGTGAGTATGTAGGTCCCTCCCCATTGAGGCCCCATGGCTTAAAGGCACCCCTGCCTCCAACAAGTTTTGGTGAAGTGTGCAGTAAAGTTCGTGTGTTGGGAATCCCCAAGACCACCCTCAGGTTTAATAATTCATTAGAAGGACTCATAGGACTCAGAAAAGATGTTATACTCTGAGTTATGATGTATTTTCATGAAAGGATACAGATAAAATCAGCAAAAAGGAAAAGTGCATAGGTCAGAGTCCAGGAGAAGCCAGGTTCAAACTTCCAGGTGTCTTGTACCAGTTAAGTCAGATGGAGAGCACTTAATTCTCCCAGCAACAGTGTGTGACAACACACATGAAGTACTGCCACCCTGGGAAGCTCCCCCAAGCCTTGGTGTGTAGAGCTTTTGCTGACAAGGCCCAGTGCAAAATGAAAATGCAGGGCCCCTCATTCAAAAATGAATGAAAAAAAATGCATTTTCTTCAAAAATGAATAATTGTTAGTAACAACAGAGCATTAAACCAAGCATGGATCTCTCCAAAATGCAGGGCCCTGAGTGTATGCCCATGAAGCTGGCCCTGCCCTCATGAACACAGCAGTTTAGGAGTGGATGTTGTTGGAAAGAGCATGTGCAAAGGCCCCGAGGCAGGAGCCTGCCTGGAGGGTGGGGAACTCTGCATTCAAACAGTGTGTGCAGAGCAGAATAAATGCAGAGAGAAAGAGAGAGCTGAGGCGAAGAGAAAATGGGAACCTCACCACATGGCCCTGTAGGCCATTCCCAGGAGGCAGGCTCCACCATGAGAGGCAGGCCAGCTGCTGGAGTATTGGGAGGAGAGGGGTACCATGGGCCTAGCTAGCAGGACCCCACTTTACCAAGGCATGATTTATTTTCAGTAAAATTCACCTATTTGAATGTACCTTTCATGAACTGCAGGCACTGTAGACAGTCCCCATTCCCATGTGCTCTCCCACCTGCAGACCAGTTGCTCCCTCACACACTCCCCCTCTCCAGAGTGCAGTGAGTGTCAACTCCTTAGGGAAGCCCATGCTGACCTCCTCTGATCAGGTCAAATTGCACCACAGGTTCCCACAGCACCACGAATCTCTCCTCATAGCTGTCTCAGCTTCCTTCACATGAGTGTTTGTGGCTATTGAATTCAAGTCCATCTCTCACTAAACTGTGAGCAGCACAAGAGCAGGGGCTATGTCTGTCTTGAGTCACCATAGAGGCCCCATCACTTGAATGAACATGGCCCAGAGTGGTTGTGCAAAATAGAATTACTGAATGAGTGAATCAATGACAACCTATAAAACTGGAAGATAGTAAAACCATTTGACACCCAATGCTGGCTAAGCTGTGGGAAGACGGGCATTGCCACTCCCTACTGTGCAGTGCTCACTGGTCTCTTCTTTCTGGAGTGTCAGTGACAGTTTGCATTAGATATGATAAAGTTTCTTTGGCCCACTGATCCAGTTTCCAGAATGTATCCACAATACCTGATGTATACAAAGATATATCTCTGAGTATGTTATGTACTTATAAAGGCAGTTATACTCCATAGATACCTATAAAGGTGAAAATACCCATTTCCAATTACATGGCCATGGTTAAAGAGGGACTCAGGCATCCATAAGATGAGATGCTATTCATTACCACATCAACATGACTCAGTCAGCCTCCTGGGAGAGCCCAGGGTCTGGGTGTGCCCTTCAAGGCTCCCCAGGTGACTCTAAAGTTCAACCAGAGGACAAATCATGCTAGAGAAGAAACATCAATGCCATTAAAAATAAAGTTAGACTGTATTGTTACATTGTATTGTTAAGAAAAAAGCCCAATATTTTCTAACCTTTAACCCCATCTCCCCATTTCCCCCACCCCCAGCACCTGGTAACTACCATTATACTCTCAGCTTCTATGGGTTTGACTTTTTTTGATTCCACATGTAAGTGAGATCATGTGGTATTTGTCTTTCTGTGTTTGGCTTATTTCACTTAACATAATGTTCTCCAGGTTCATCCATGTTGTCACAAATGGCAGGACTTCCTTCTTTTTAAGGCTGTATAATATTCTAATGTGTGTGTGTCCAGATAGAGAGACAGAGGTAGAGATATTTTGTATTTATCCACTCATCCTTTGAAGGACATTCATGTTGTTTCCGTATCTTGGCTATCGTGACCAATGCTGCAATGAACATGGGAGTGCAGATCTCTCTCTTCAAGATCCAGATTTCATTTCCCTTGGATATATATACTCAGAAGTGGGATTGCTGGAGCATATGGTAGTTGTGTTTTTAATTTTGGAGGGAACTTCTCTGGCGACTTCAGTTAACAATTTCTGTATGGTATATTTGAAATTTGCTAAGAGGTAGATCTTAAGTATTCTCACCAAATGAAGGGATGGAGGGAGGAAGGGAAGGGAGGAGGGAAGGAAAGAGAAAGGGAAAGAAGAGAAAGGAAAGAAAGAAAGAGGAGGGAGAAAGAAGGGAAGACATAGTAACTATGTGAGGTGATGGATATGTTAACTACCTTCATTGTGGTGATCATTTCACAAGGTAGACAAAACATCAAGTTGCATACCTTAAATATACATAATTCCTGTTTCTCAATTATACTTCATTAAATCTGAAGAAGACAGTTATAGTATGAATTCATTTTCATGAAGACAATGCACAAATGTGTAAGTGTATACACAAGCTCTCACATGCACAGAACCTGAAAAGCTATGAAATATTTGCCACAGTTTTCTCAGTGGCATAATTATAGATGGTTCTTTTCCTTCCTTTTGGTTATCAATAATTGATAAATTTTCCATAATAAAATTGCTTCTAAGCTTCCAAACATAGTTGTTGGCACATGGATACTGCAGAATGGATATGTAAGATATTTTTAGTACTAATAATACTATCACAAGAGGAAAAATCCCAAAACTCATGATTTTATAGACTGATATAAATGATTGAGAGTTGGAAATGAATAGAAGTAAATATGTATACCCGGAGTCTTAAACCACTAAATTTTTTTCTAGTAGTTGCTCAAGAAAATGCTCTTTAAAAATTAATGAATGCACACCAATAAATAGATGATTTCCTGGGATAAGCCCAAAACTTGATTCACTGTTCAAAAAAAAAGTGATGAGTGGAAGTGTTTCACTCAGGAAGCAGCAGAAATCTCTAAGCAATCAGGGGAGACTTCACGAGAACAAGTAGAAGGTCTGAGGGTTCATCATGAGAACCAGCTGATTTCCAGGCTGTTTCCTTGCAGGGCTGTCCTAAGAGAGGACACTGAGAATTATTGGGCCAAAGAGAAACCAAGTTGACAGTTCCTCCAAGCCTGGCCCTCCAGCCCAGCACTGCAGCTTCCCTATCTGCATTCGAGAGTCTGTGCAGGAGCCAAAGAGAGGACGGGAGGAGGTGTGGGAGAGTGATCCCTTCTGATTGTGGACAGACATGCTGTCTTGAAGAGTGCTTAGCATCCTCAGGTATAATCAGGGTTCCTGCACCGCAGCCTCCAATTTCTAATCAACCTTCAGAAGACAGAAGGAAAGCCAATCTCAAAACCCAGCAAAATGACTGATAAAGCCTACTTCACAGACTCAGAAGAGCATGAATGGAAACTATTAACTCACCCTCTGGATCTTCCCCAGGCCTCTGATATCACAGTGGTGCTACAGTCTCCTGCTAAGGAATGAAACTCACAGGGGCAGCCAGGTGAGGAAAAGTAATACATTAACTGTCACTTGCAGCTGAAGAGTAATGGGGCAGCCTCCAGGACTCACCACATTGCAGAGCCCTCGCTTTCTGCCAGGAACATCCACGTTAGATTCTTCTTTGCTGATTGCTTTTCTCTGAAGGCTGTTGTTGCAGGTGGGGCTGGACAGAAAGTGTCCTAGGTGGGGAATGTGAGACGCCTGGGCTGGGACTCCAGAAGGCAGGTGAGTTCTAAGCCCCTGCTACTCCAGGTGTAGCAGTAGGACCTACAGCACAGAATCCTCTGGGAGCCTGTAAGAAATGCAGAATCCCAGGCCCCTGCCCAGACCTAGGAATCAGCAACTGCCATTTAACTAGTGCTCTAAGGAATGTGGGGCTGAGCCATAGCCAGGAGGGAAGCTACTTTCTCCAGTAGCAGCACCACACAGAGGGTCAGGAAATGCACGTGCTATGGCCATGTTGGTTAAGGTGAGATCAGCTGTGAGCCACTGAAAACCACCAACACAGGAGCTTAAACAAGACAGGAGTATACTTCTCTCTCACAAAACACTATAGAGAAGTATAGTCCAGACCTGGTGTCATCATTCATCTCCATAAGGGAGGGGGAATCCTCCATCTTGCTTCCCACACGTCCTCAATATTTGACCCTCCTCACGTTCCTTGATGGCTGCTTGAGTTCCAGCCTCCGCACTGCACTCCATCAGTCTGGGACAGGGAGACCACCATCCTTATCTGACTCTACTCTCCCACCTTCTCCAGTCACCTCCACACTTGGGCGCAGCTTCACACAAAGCCCGGCAGCCGTGGCCTGCATCCTGGGACGAGCCCTGGGAAACCCTAAGTAATTATCCCGTGGAGAACGGCAGGAGGATCTTTGTGTCCTGTGTCCCCCACCCCACATGGAAAGAGCCTGAGCGGCATCCATCTACAGGACCCACCAGGGAGGAAAGAGAAAGTCACTTCACTTAGGAAACATCTCTCAAAACCCAGGAGATCTGCAGGACAGGGAGTAGAATGGAGGGAAGGTGCTGTTTGCAGTCTCACTGACAATCACAGCTTGTTAACCTAATAGAAGCAGAGGCGTCTCCAGAATATGTGAGCAGGCTGGGCAGCAGGCATCAGTCTGGCCATTATCTCACTCATCTAGACAGACTCCATTAGACCATTGCTTGCTCTTTCTTTTTTTTGAGAGGAAGTCTTGCTCTGTCGCCGAGGCTGAAGTGCAGTGTCGCTATCTTGGCTCACTGAAACCTCTGCCTTCTGGGTTCAAGCAGTTTTCCTACCTCAGCCTCCCAAGTAGCTGGGATTAAAGGTGCGCACCACTGCATTGAGCTAATTTTTTTTAATTTTCAGTAGAGATGGGGTTTCACCATGTTGACCAGGCTGGTCTCAAACTCCTCACCTTGTGATCCGCCCACCTCGGCCTCCCAAAATGCTGGGATTACAGGCATGAACCACAATACCCGGCCTCCATTGCTCTTCCTTGATTAAATCTTCTCTAATGATGTCTGTCCAGGGAGGGAGAGAATAACCATATCTGCTGGAGGAGATGTGAGGGTGGCAGGTGGTGCCCCTTCCAGACCTGCCCACACAGCCCCTCATTCTCCCTCAGCCCTAAGTCAGGAGCAACCAGTGCATGGGCCTTCCTGCCGTGGGGGGACATCCAGGAGGCCCTCGGATGTGAACAAGAAACACTGCCCTGCTGGCTGAAGGGAATGAAGGAATTGTTCTTGTCCAGCAGTGGCCCTAAGGGGGTTTCCAGGGCCAATCCATAAAGAATCAGGAACCTCAGCTCACTCCAACTCTGGAGCCATTCTTAGAAGTTAGCCATAGCCTGACTAGATCTCCTATATCACATGATAGTTCTTGACTTCCTGGGTGGACACCACAGCATCTGGGGGAGAGACAGGGAATAGGCCCTTATACTGTCATGGGATCCTCGGAGTGTCACTTCACCAGCCAGAAACCTCTGTGGCTGGCAGCACCTTCTGCCTGAGTATTGTTCACGCCCACTGGGCTCATTATGTCCACTCAGCCCAGCAGGCTGCGCTCAGCTCACACTACTGGCCCAGATCCCACACCTGCCAAGGGCGAGCCAACGTAGAGCAGCAAGGGGTGTGTGAGCGAGCAAGTGTGGGGTCTGGCCACTGTGTACAACCAGGCACACAAGCTGCTGCGGTGGGGTGGGCAGCTCCAGGTGCCAGTACAGGTGCCAGCTCCATGTGAGGCAGCAGCTGGACCAGATGTACCACATGTGGCTTCCATTGCAGGCACCTGTGTCTGGACAAGGAATGTGGTGGTGTCCAGAAACTTGGAGACACCAGGAACTTCAGGGCCCCAAAGAGGGTGTCACAGCCTTGGCTTGGGGAGCTCCTAGGTCTGGGCTCTCCGAAGGGCTACAGCTCTTCTCTCCTCATCCCGTACAACATGGCAAGTGGGGGAGGGGGCATGTTTCAGCCCTGTTTGTGTTACAGCTCTTTCAGTTCCACCAATCAGCAGAACTGAGTTCTTGTCCTGCGTCCAGGAAGCATGAGGTACTCAGACAACTGGAGGGTCAGCAAGGCAGAGATGAGCTTCATTGAATAACAGAACAGCTCTCAGGAGACCTGAAACGGGTAGCTTCTTTCTGCAGGCAGGTCATCCCAAGTGTCCAGCTCTCAGTAAACAGGAGAGCCACAGTAGGTAGCTCCTTTCTGCAGGCAGGTCGTCCCAATGACTGTACAGCTCTCAGTGGAGAGGAGACCCACAATTGGTAGATCCTCTCTGAAGCTGGTAGTCCCAACATCTGTGTGAGTCTGACTGAGTAGGGGGTTTTTATGGGTTCAGAAGGGAGGAAGTGTGTGCTGCCATGGGCAGGCCCAGAAAAAGCACCATAAGCTCTCACTCCAGGCCATGGACTCCACCCAGAACTGGCAGCCTGGACCTCATGTTTCAGGCCACTTCCATCGTTTTTCCAGAGTTGAGTCCAAGTTCCAGGGAGCTTCTGTAGCACCAAAGTATCAAGAAATGGAATCAGATCCCCACTTCTGTAGCTGAGAGCCTGCACACTGCTCATTTGTCTCAGTATTCTCCAAGTCCCCAGAAAGACAATAAAGAGGGAAAAGGATGGGGAAAGAGAACATTTCGAATGTAGTTAAAGTGCACCATGGTGACATGCCAGGAGAGAGCTGGCAGCCAGAGGATGGGAACTGTAGCTTGTTCCTGCCATGGTGCCAGCAGGCAGCCTGTCTTCCAGGGTGAAGTATTCACCAAAGCCTCACCCCACCTCAGGGAGGGTGGTCCCTCCTCCCAGCTCCCTCAGGTCTTTTTATCTACACTAAGGGGGAAATGCTATCACTGGAGTAACACTTGTGAGGGTTACTACCCTAGACACAGACCCACTAAAAGGCTGAGATTTATTGTAAGATGATAGAACATTTCTTCTACCACACATATTACCCCCATGACAACAAGAATATAGAACAACAGGAACTAACTACAACTGGAAGAGATGCAAGATGCAGACTCTATGAGGATGAGTGTACAGGAAAAGTCCAAAGTCAAGAATAAAGACAAAAGGAAGGACACGAGGAATTTGAAGCCTCTGGCACCTACAGCTACAGCAAACATTAAATAGCCCAACTCCTAACCAGGTAACATAAGTCTTCATATTAAAGTCCTTGTTACCTCAGTTCCTAATACCCAGTACAAAACATTTAGCTTTTAACAACAATAACAACAAAAATTGCAAGACTACAAATGACAAGAAAAAAACCAAGCATTAGAACTAGGTTCACATATGACTAAATATTGAAATTATCAGACAGGGAATTTAAAATAACTATGATTAATATGTTAAGAGCTATAATAGAAAACGTATACAATGTGCAAGAACAGATGGCTAATGTAAGCAGAGCTGTAAAGACTAAGAAAAAAATCAAAATGAAATACTAGAAATAAAAAGCCCTTTAACAGAAACAAAGAATGCCTTTGATAGGCTCATCAGTAGACTAAATGCCATTGAGAAAACAATCAGTGAGCTTGAAGACAGGGTCATAGAAATTTCCCAGACATAAATGCAAAGAGAAAAAAGATTGGAACAAATAACACCCAAGTCTGTGAGGCAACTGTAAAAAAAAAAAGTAACAAATGTGTAATTGGAGCATCAGAAAAAGAAATTAGAGGAAAGGGTCAAAAGAAACATCTGAAATAATAGTAACTGAGAACTTTCCAAAATTAACAACAGATACTAAACCACAGAGCCGGAAAGCTCAGAGAATACAAAGCAGGATAAATACAAAGAAAATCTTGTTTCATATTAAAATTGTGGAAAGCAAAGACATAAAATCTTGGTCAGAGGAAAAAACGCCTTACTTATAGATGAGCAAGAATAAGAATTACAGCAGATTTCTTGTCATGAACCATACAGGCAAAAAAGACAGTAGAGTGAAATACTCAAGTTATTGAAAGAAAAAAATCACCAATGTAAAATTAACATAATACCCAGCAAAATGATTCTATAAAGGTGAATGAGGCTGGATGTGGTGGCTCATGCCTGTAATCCCACACTTTGGAAGGCCGAGGCAGGTGGATAACTTGAGCTTAGGAGTTAGAGACCAGCCTGGGCAACATAGTGAGACCCCATCTCATAAAATTAAATTAAATTAGTGAAGGAGAATAAGCACTATTTCAGACAAAACTTGAGGGAATTAGCCAGCAGAACTTCCCTGTAAAAAAATGTATGAAGAATTTCTGTAGAGAGAAGGAAAATGATACAATCAGGATGTAAACTTAGATCTACATAAAGAATGGAAGAGCATCAGAGAAAAGTAAATGGAGGTGAAAGAAAAAATATATATATATATTTTGCTCTTGATTGATCTAAAAATAGCTGTTTAAACTTGTTATAGCATCGATGTATTAGATAATTATACCACATAGACAAGTGAGCTGGATGATCACAGGGCATGGGGCCAGAGGGAATTGAGATACAATGTTATAAGATACCTGTATACCTGTGGTATACTCTTATTTGAAGATGGATTTAGATTAAAATCTATATTTCAATCTCTAGGGCAATCACTAGAAATAAAATAAAAACTAGTTAAAAATAGACATTGGGCATGGTACCTTATGCCTGTAATCCCAGCACTTTGGGATGCTGAGGTAGGAGAATCACTTGAGTCCAGGAGTTTGAGACCAGCCTGGTCAACAGAGCGAGACCTCATCCCACACAAAAAAAAGAGTTAAAACTTGCCAGGTGCAGTGGTGCATACCTGTAGTCCCAGCTACTTGAGATGCTGAGGTGGGAGGACTGCTTGATCCCAGGAGGTTGAGACTGCAGTGAGCTGTGATCATGCCATTGCACTCCATCCTAGGTGACAGATTGAGACCCTGTCTCTAAAAATTAATTAATTAAAAGTATATACATTGAAATCAAAAAGCAAGTCTAAATTCTACCAAACATTTAAATAAGAAATTATTCCAATTCTAAAAGTCAAAATAGATGGAGACATATTCCATATTCATGGATGGGAAGACTCAATATTGTTAAGAAATGAATTGTTCAAGATTGACTTATAGATTAATTGAAATCCCAATCAGCATCTCAGCAAGGTATTTTGTAGATGTTGACAAACTGATTCTAAAATTTATGTGGAAAGACAAAAGGCCTAGAATAGCCAATATAATTCTGAGGAAGAACACAGTATGGTGACTCATACTTCTTGATTTGAACAATTACCATAAAGCTAAATAATCAAGACAATGTGGTACTGGAAGGGAAACAAATAGACACGTATGCCAATGGAATAGAATGGAGAACCCAGAACTATAACCATACAAGTATAGTCCACTGATCTTTGATGAAGGAGCAAAGGCAAGTCAATAGTGAGAGGAGAGACCTTCAAACAAATGAGGCTAGTACAACTGAATGTCCATTAAGATATCCATAGGCAGAAAGAACGTGTCTTGACTTCAGCTTTATACCTTATGCAAAAGTTATTTTTTAAAGGATTCTATATTTAAATTTAAAACTGAAACTGTAGCCCTTTTAGAAGAAAATCGTTTGGATCTAGGTTTTGCTGAAGAGTTCCTAGACATGATACCAAAAGTACAACTGACAAAAGACAAAATTGATAAATTGAACTTTATTAAAATAAAACTTATCTTTGGCAATTTCTCAAAGATGTCAAAGCAAAATTACCATTTGAACCAAGCAATCCCTTATTGGGTATATACTCAAAGGAATAGAAATTGTTCTGCCATAAAGACATGTGCACATGTATGTTCATCACAGGACTGTTTGCAATAGCAAAGACATGGAATCAACCTAAATGCTCATCAATGGTAGACTGGATAAAGAAAATGTGATAGATATACAACACAGAATCTTACACAGCCATAAAAAAAGAGTGAGACCATGTCCTCTGCAGCAACATGGATGGAGCTGGAGGCTGTCATCCCAAGTGAACTAACAGGAACAGAAAGCCAAATACCATATGTTCCCACTTATAAGTGGGAGTTAGACATTGAGCACACATGGACACAAAGAAGAGAACAACAGACACTGGGGGGCCTACTTGAGAGTGGAGGGAGGGAGATGGATGAAGATTGAAAAATTACCTTACTGGGTACTATGCTTAATACTCTGTACATCAAACCCCTGTGACATGCAATTTACCTGTAACAAACCTGCACATGTATCCCTGAACCTAAAATAAAAGTTAAAAACATAAATAAATAAAACTTTTGCTCTGTGAAACACTCTGTTAAGAGAATGAGAAGGCAAGCCACGGACTAGAGGAAAATAATTGCAAAACACATATCTAATAGAGGAAGTGCTCTCTCTCTCTCTCTCTCTCTCTCACACACACACACACACACACACACACACACACACACACACAATGGTATGTCAGAGGGGCACAAGATCCAAGATCCAACTGAGAAAGCTCTCAATGGCCAAAGCTGGAATAATTTGAGCAATAAAATCATTAAAGTAGTATTGGATAATAATCCATCAAGTAAGTATCCATGAGTCTATACTGATATCAGTGGCTGAATTAATAAATGGGGAAGAATAGACATCTCCCATGCAGAAGAATTCAAAATAATTTCTGCAAAGCCTCCTTCCTTGAGGAGGTAGAACATAACTCCACATTCCTTTAGTGTGGGCTATGCACAGTGGCTTCCTTCCAAACAGAATGGAATGGGGAGACAGGGAGGGAATAATTTCCCATCGGAGAAACCGGACAAACATTACCTCAGCTCAGTGATTAAGGTCATCATCAACATATAAGTCATATGTCAACATACAAGTCAACATATAAGTCATGTTGATAGCATGTACATACCCTTGACATGATGCGATGAGAATGACACTTTACCTCTATGGTCTTCCTCCCCAAAACCCGTAACCCAAGTCAGGCATGAGAAAAACATCAGATCCATCCCAACTGAAGCACATTCTACAACATACCTGATCATTAATCCTTAAAACTGTCAAGGTCATAAAAAAAAAGAGAGACTTAGAAACTGTCATGGCCAGGAAGAACCTAAGGAGACGTGGCTACTAAGTGTAATGTGGCATCTGAAATAATATCCTACAAGGGAGAAAGAATACAAGGGAACACCTGGAGAAATTGGAATAAAGTACTACTTTAGGTGATACAGCATTAATACTGGTTCATTATCTGTAACAAATGTGCCATATTAACATAAGATGTTAATAATAGAGAAAACTAGGTGTGGGTTACATGGAGACCTTCTGTATTTTCACAATTTTTCTATAAACCTAAAATGTTCTAAAATGTTTATGTTTTTAAATAAGACAAGGAGAACGGAACACAGGAATTCAATCTGTGGACAGTAGGAATTCTTTATGAAGACAAAACCATCAGGTCAATAATGGGATCGATATGCAGCCAAGTCTCACCTTTTGATTTACACAGCGCTGATTTTAATTGCTTATGCTGGAGGGCCCTGACTTTCGCTAATAAAAATGACTGGTTGAACTCTCTCTCCTTCCCATGAGAGGAACTGCATGATAAATATTCACCAGTTAAAAAATACACAAGGTCAATCTACAGTTATGACTGCAATGAAGCTTTTAACTGAACTTCTTATTAATTATAGCATGGTCTACATTTGGAAAGACAGGCACCTAGATGCAGGAGACACATTGTTTATTCAAACTGTAGACAATGCTTAGGGCAGATATTGATGAGCAGATAACTTTTTTAAAAAAACAGCTCTGCATGGCCCACCACAGGCTGGGAACCACGGATCAGTACCCTGGAGGTCTGCCATAGAGTTCTTTCCACTCAACCCACAATCTAGTCCCATCCTTATATTCCAGAAAGTCTAATTAATAGCCACCCTAGCCATGGGAAAATCCATTGAGATTCAGGAAAACAATCCTGATCTCCAGAGTAAACTCATGAATAAGAAAAAAATATAATGACGCTGCAAAAGATTTGCAACGCAAACACATCATAAAAAGAAGAAAATGTTCTTCTTGGAAAAGATTTTCAAGTGAAGCAAGTAAAATTCACAGCATGGCTGTTTTCTTTTATCAATGAGATAACACACCGCATCACATCAAGAAGAAGCCATCTGGATAAAATGTGCTGTGCAGCAGAATGAAAACCACAGTAGACTAAATAAAACCTTTGTTGAAAGCAGGAAATGGAGAACTGACCCCGAAAAAAATACAAGTTTGGTAAGTAACTATTATTTTATAAAATATATCCAAAATATCAAGAAAATGTAAAAGTAAAATAAAAAGAGATGATGATAAACACAAAGGACACAGCACAGATTCCCAACTCGTGAACAACGGGAGTCCCTAACAGAGATGAATGCACATCTCAAATATGCCATCAGAGCTGCAACTTAGAAAGGATAGCATAAAAGGCCTGGGATTTGAAAGAGTGGCATGTCTATGTTCTACTAAAAACTGAAGAATGAGAACAATATCAATACATAATCTGGTTAAAAATTAAATTGTAAGGGAAAGAATCTTGAAATTTTCCAAAGAGATCAGATGAGGGTAAGTTGACTTTCACATAAAATTATATTATTAACTTCTGAATTTCTCTTCTTCATTAAAGAATCATACCTAGGCCGGGCACAGTGGCTCACGCCTGTAATCTCAACACTTTGGGAGGCCAAGGTGGGTGATCACAAGGTCAGGAGATCGAGATCATCCTGGCTAACACGGTGAAACCCCATCTCTACTAAAAATACAAAAAAATTAGCCAGGTGTGGTGGCGTGTGCCTGTAGTCCCAGCTACTCGGAAGGCTGAGGCAGGAGGATGGTGTGAACCCAGGAGGCAGAGCTTGCAGTGAGCTGAGATGCGCCACTGCAATCCAGCCTGGGTGACAGAGCGAGACTCCGTCTCAAAAAAAAAAAAAAAAGAAAGAAAAACAATCATACCTATAGATGTTTCTGGGGAAAAGGATGTGACATCAGAATTGTGTATCTTGATACTTACAAAGAAAAAACAAAAGATACTCTCCTTTTTTATCAACTTAAAATGTTCACATGGCAAGTGTTCACTCAGCAAAGTACTTCAGAACAAATTCCATAATCATCAGAGAACCAGTGAACAAAGAGGGTGCAGAGATAAGGAGAGGCAATAGATGATAAAGCAATCAGTTCTCCAAGGAGACATAGCAGTCCTCACTGTGTATGCACCAAACAACAGAACACCCCAATACATGAGGCAAACTGATGAACTGCAAGGAGAAATGGCCAATTCAGATACTGACTGGGTTAGAACAAACACCCAAAACTTGGAGAGTAGTGCTCAATATCATATGCCATTAGGGAACTGAAAATTCAGACAATCAGATGTCACTACACACCTATTAGTATGGCTAACATTCAACACACTGACAACACAAAATCCTGGTGAGGATGTGGAACAACAGAAACTCATTCACTGCTGGCAGGAATGCAAAATGGTGTGGCTACTTGGCAGTCTCTTATAAAACTAAAGTCTCTTATAAAACTTACCATACAGTCCAGCAGTCATGCTCCTTAGTATTTATCCAAATGGGATGAAAACTTACTTCCACACAAAAACCTGCACAAAAATGCTTATATTAGCTTTACTCATCACTGCCAAAATGTGGAAGCAACGAAGCTGTCCTTCATAGGTGAATGGATACAACAGTGTGGCACCTCCACACAATGGAATATTATACAGCAATAAAAAGAAATGATCTGTCAAGCCATAAAAATATATAGAGGAACCTTAAATGCATATTGCTATGCAAAAGAACCCCATCTGAAAAACATACATACTGTATGATTCCAACTATATGACATTCTGGGAAAGGCAAAGTATAGAAACAGTTTAAAAAAAAAAAAGTGGTTGTCAGGGTTAGTTGGGAGAGAGAAGAGATGAACAGGTGAACCCCAGAGGGTGTTTTAGGGCAGTGAAGCTACATGGTGCTGTAAGTCAATACCTTTGTCAAAGCCCATAGAACAGTATAACACAGAGTGAGCCCTGGTGTAAACTACAGACTCTTGTTAACAACAATGCATCAACATTCATTCGCCAATTGTGACAGATGCACCGCACTGATGCAAGGCGTTGATGATCGGGGAAACTGCAGGAGTGGGATGGGGGAAGGGGGAGGTATGAGGGAGCTCAGTTTTTCTATAGACTTAAAAGTGCTCTAAAAATAAAGCCTATTAATTTTTAAAAAGTAGATTAACAATTTAAATTTGCTTAATTTATAAGCTATTTAAATAAGATTTAAATAGCAGGAATGTGTATAACTTTTAAGAGTAAAAACACTAATATAAAAATCCTTTTATTTTTTATTTTTTGAGACAGAGTCTTGCTCTGTCACCCAGGTTGGAGCGCAGTGGTGCAATCATGGCTCACTGCAGCCTCAACTTTCCAGGCTCAAGCGATTCTCCTGCCTCAGCCCCACAAGTAACTGGGACTACAGGTACACACCACCACACCTGGCTAATTTTTGTATTTTTAATACAGACATGGTTTTGCCATGTTGCCTAGGCTGGTCTCAAACTCCTGAGTTCAAGTGATCTGCCTGCCTTGATCTCCCGAAGTGCTGGGATTACAGGCATGAGCCATTGTGCCCGGCCTGAAAATCCTTTCTTTAAATACCAAACAGAAACAAAGTTGCCAATAGTAAGTGCACACGAAATACTAAGTTATGTGGGACTGTACTATGGCACTAGTGCAGATGTAGTCAGGGAAAAGCCAAGATAGCTCTGAAGCAAATTATTGTAAAAGATTGCAACCCAGACATCAAAAACCAAAACAAAAAGAAATAACAGAACAACACTTCCCACAACCCCTCCACTGCGACCCCCCACCACAAAAAACCCCAGGAAGCATGTATAAAATGACAGATGCAAAATGTTACAAACAGATCACATAAATATCAAGATGTCAATTCGCCAGTTAAATGCAGAGATCCTCAGACTGGCTTGGAAAGCACAGCCAATAATACAGCCTTTAAAAGGAATCATCCTAGCACAAACTGGCGTAAAGGCTAAAAATAGAGGCTGGGCAAAGAGGAACCAAATAGCATTTAGAAGCAAGCAGGGAATTGTACAATGATGCACACTGCCCATATCTTCTTTGCTCACTTCCCAACTCCCTGAATTTAGCTGAAAAAACAGTATTTTTAAAGGCCTGTTGGAGCATGAAAATAATGATTCCATTTGTGGACTGTAATTTCTGATGCCTCTGAAGGAAGTCTGAGGGCGGCAGGAGCAGCTCGCTGTGGAGGAGGGGCTGGGATGCAGGAGGGCACTCAGGGGACCCTCCTTCCAGGGTGACCCCTCTGCCCCATGCTTGCAGCTCCACCAACCTGACTCGTCCCCTCATCCCCGGAAGCTAAAGGGAGGGGCCTGGCCAAGGCTGGGCGTCAAGTGGCTTGTGGGAGAGGGAGGGCCCTGCACCAACGGGGATGGGTGGCACCAGCTGAGGCATTTCTCCTGGCCACAGCTGCTGGATCCTGTCACCATGTGTGCAGCTCCCGTGGGACCTGGTCCCACTGTCACCACAGGAGAGCGCAATTGGGATGGGTGCAGGACAATGAGTGATACCGTAAATAAATGAAACATCTCCCTTCTATATTCAGAATTGTAGCCACCTTCCTAAGAAAGTAAAAAGACATATGAAAGACTGTTCAAACTCAGTAGTAATCAAGAAAATACAAACGATAAGTTTCACACATACTAAGCTGGTGATGAGAACACTGCTCACCTTTCCTGTAAAAGTTTTGAGAAATAAGAGTATCAGTAAGTTCTCACTGAGAATACTAGTAAGTTATCACCAGCAGCGAAAACTGACCCGATGACTCTTTTGGTAAAGAATTTGGCAGAATGTTTCAAGAGTCATGGAATTCTTTACTTTTTGATGCAAAACTCTTTTTTTTTTCCCCAAATTTTTAACCTAAAAGATAATCAACATAAAAAATAATATAAGGAAGAAAGCCATAAGCACAAAGACACTATATCTATCTCTCTATTATATATTATAGATATAAAAAACATTCGAATGTTACATAAATATATGATAAATATGTAAATGTTGATATATGACACAGAATCATAGAATCCAGTTATAAACGAGTGCAAGATTTTTGGTAAAATATAATATGTAACAGAACACTTTATATTACAATCATAATTATGAACAATAGAGTAATATGGAAAGTGGTTTATGAGTGCATATTAAAAGCAGATGGCGGGCCTGGTGTGGTGGCTCACACTTGTAATCCCAGCACTTTGGGAGTCTGAGGCAGGCGGATCACCTGAGGTCAGGAGTTCAAGACCAGCCTGGCCAACATGGTGAAACCCCGTCTCTACTAAAAATACAAAAATTAGCTGGTTGTGGTGGTGAATGCCTGTAGTCCCAGTTACTTGGGATGTTGAGGAGGGAGAATGGCTTGATCCTGGGCGGCGGAGGTTGCAGTGAACCAAGATGGCACCACTGTACTCCAGGGTGGGCGACAGAGGCACTCCGCCTCAAAAGAAAAGAAATAAAATAAAAAAATAAAAGCAGACGGCTGCACAACAGAGGCAATGTAGGACCACGTAAATTACATCTCTGTAAATTCTGTAAAAAGCAGAAAAGCAACATGGGGAAGGAATGAATGAGTGTATTTGGGGGTGTGACATGTGGCTGAACTCCGCCTCCTTTGAAGCAGCAGCAGTATATTTTGCATAAATTACCCTGGGCAGACAAAGGCCTGTGCATGTCCCTCCAGGCCTCCTTCCCATGCTTCCTTCCCAGGCCCGCTGCTTGCCCCTGGTTTTTGTTCATACCCCATCCCTGGGACAGAGGCTCCTGGGGCATCCCCAGAGCAAGAGTGTGTGGAGCTCACAGTAGGTGCTGAGTGATGTCTACTGAGCAGACCCCAGCCTGGGATGTGACTGATGTGTGTTTAGAGACTCACTGTCCTGTTCACATTCCACTAGCAACAGATTTTAAGGAGCACACTTTCTTTTAAGGACATGAAGATTTTATTTCATAAAAATCACAACATATTTTCACAACTTAGTGTCATCATCTTCTACTATAAACTAAACATGTAATTCTTTCCAATTTCTTATTTTTGGCCAAATTATGTGTAGATAATAAAAGTACTGCAGAAGCCAAAACATAGAGCCTATAAATAAAGTGCACAACTTTCATTCATTGGAAATAAAAGGTTTAGACAGGTTTTGTTCTTTACTTATCTTGAAATATTAGCTATATAGATGAATATGGCAACAGTTAAAAAAACAAATAATTCCATCTAAAGTAAAGATAGTTCCTTACTTGATTTCTTTCACTAGAAACTAAATAAGGAGAAATATCCAAGTGTAAATTGTAGGAATACAGTGTTCTCACTTCTAGGTGCTCACGGGCGTGATGAGGGTCTGCCACCGTGGTCCACGTGACCTGGTTTCTGGGGTCACAGGAGCCTGGGGCAGTGGCTAAACATGGGACTTTAGTCCACACTAAACATGGGACTCTTTGCTGAACAGCAGCCTTGGCCTGCAGCAGCCAGGTGTGCCTGCCACAGCACGGGTGCAGGGGCCACACGCAGGGCCCGTAGCACTGTCACCATGTGTCAGGTGGCTGGTGCAGCACGGGCCTTGCCTGACAGAAGAGCAAAGGTTCACCCCTGCAGACATACTGCTCCCTGCCCACCCTCCCCATGCAGGAGAGGCCTGCAGATGACTGGTCCACTCCAGGTGACCAGGGGAGAGTTACATTAAGAAGCCACCAGGCGGGATGCAAAAGGGCACAAGCTCCATGGAAAACTCACTCTGAAACAAGGCAGACAGGGCTGTGGAGGTGCTGAATGGAATCATGGTCACAGTTTTAAAGGAAGACTTTCCAGTATGAAAACCAGGTTTGAATGTCTCACCCACATTTCACAGACACCACGGGTGCTCTCGGCACAGTATGAACCTCATAGCCCGTATCTCAGTGGTGTCTTAATTCACATCTGTGATCCCAAACCTATGTTCCACAGGATCATGTCCACACACAGGTCCATAACGATTATCCCATCTCCTCTGGGGCTGAGTCTGAGTCCATAAATTTCCCTCAACACAGACGACATGGCTGTCGCCAGCCCTCCCTCTCCAGGTCAGTGGGGACTCAGCGTGGGTCACCCTCGTGGTGACCAGATGGAGTGCAGGGTGCTACCTGCCACGTGGTCTGCCCAGCAGAAACTGAGTAGAGCGCCTGTGAGTCATGAGGACGGCTCCGGGGAAAGTGGTGTCTTGGAAAATGCCCTCCATTTTCCACCTGGACACCAGGCACTGCAGGGACACGACCAGCTCCTGTGGCCCAAGAACCACCAAGGAGGCTCGCACACAAGGAAAGAAGGAGGGCATCTTAAGACTGAATTGGGGTCCAAAGAGGCAAAACTCACAGAGGATGGCCAAGAAGCTCCCCCAAGCACTGGCACCATCAGGCGGTCTCAAGGCCCAGAGTGGCTCTTGACGTGCACAGAGGGGACCCCCCAAGGACAGGGCAGAGAGGTCACCCTCACCTGGAGAGTCAATGACTCCCGCCCACGGCTTGAGCTCGGCTTGGGCAGGGCCCAAACTGATGACAGCACAGGTTGGCCCACGCTGGCACCATCTATGGAGACACCACGGCTGGCGCCAACTGTGGGGAACTCACCAGTGAATTCAGACCCTGGGGACTCCTCATGCTCTTCCCCACACACCCCCAGCTGCCTGCACCTGACTGTCTGGGGGTGCATGGGGACCTGAACCACCTCTTTGGCCCTGAGTCCCCAAGTCCCACCAAGGCACAGAGGCTGAACGTCTCTTCCTGGGGCTGCGGGACCTGAGTGTCCTGGCCTCGCTGGGTCTGGTGCTCAGTGACGAAGGGAGGCTCAAGGGCACCATCACCGTCAGGCCACTGTGTCCTGGGAGTCCCCAGAGGGAGTCACTCAGCGCACAGGTGGACGTGAGGCAGGAGGGCCCACGCTGGCCTGGGTATCAGGCTGCTGGACTCAGCAGTGTGCTCTGACAGCCAGAGTCACGGGAGGACGGCTATCTCAGGGCCATAACACCCAAGTCCAGACAGCGGCAAGGAGAGGGTCCCACGGGCAAAGATGCGGAGTTTCATTCCGTTTGGGGGGGCGGTGTTCTGAGCGCAGCCTGGCCTGGTTGGCAGCCTCCCGGCTCACACGGCTGACAGGTCTATGCGGTGGGCAGAGTGGCTGCTCTTGTCCCAGGGGCTGAGCTTGGTGGAGGCCGTGCCTGGCCGGGCCCCATTCATCTGCAAAGCATAAACGGATGAGCAGTGAGGGGCCTGCTCCCGGGGGAGAGCCATAAGCCCAGTGAGCACGGGGAGCACTGGGCCCACAGCTGCCTGAGGATTCTCCCTGCGGTGGGGCAAGGTGCATCCCCTGGGGGAGATGAAGATGTGTACACTGTGGCATCTCCACCTGCAGAGTTCTCCACACTGACCTCCCTTCCGGCACCACAAGCATGCTGTGCTGAGTGCTCACTCCCTCCTCTGCTCACCCATCCGCCCGGCACCCACGCTTTCACCCCCGTGCATCTGTCCATGCTGGTGTCATTCCATGGTGAGTCATGGAGCGTGCCACGCACCTGGCACAGTTGTAGCTGTGGGGCTAGAGCAGTGCATGAGCCAGCCAGCTCCCGTGGAGCAGGGCAGACATGGTCCCTAAGCAAATGGAAAACCACACAGCTGTGGGTGGAGGCGGAGTGCGAAACTGGGTGGGAGTGCCTTGATTGAGCACCATGTGCGGGGAGGGACTTCTGAGGATGGGACACTGGAGCAGGCTCCAGCAGGTGGGAAGCAGTGGCGCAGTGAGAACCCTAACAGGGCCGGCTCCAGACTGCCTGGGGGCCTGCCTGGGCTCTGGAGGGCGGCAGGGATGGGCCACCTCATGGTCAGTTGATCTCTAAGTCCTTCCATCCCTAAGTGAACACAAGAAGCCCTGACCCTTCAGGGTCAAAGGGGAGGGCTGTGGTGACTTCATCATGACACAGGGCACTGTGTGGGGGACACGAGCCCAGAGCACGTGCAGCCTGTGGGCTGGAGTCAGGCAGGAGAGGGGGACAAAGACTGCTGGGCACCCGAAGCCACTTCTGCTGCCTGCACACCCCATCCTGCTGCCTGCACACCCCATCCTGCTGATGCACACCCCATCCTGCTGCCTGCACACCCCATCCTGCTGCCTGCACACCCCATCCTGCTGCCTGCACACCCCATCCTGCTGATGCACATCCCATCCTGCTGCCCGCACATCCCATCCTGCTGCCTGCACACGCCATCCTGCTGACGACCGAGCCTGGGGATGGAGGATGGGCTGGGACCCTCGGTTTAAGGAGGCTGCACTCACGATGTCCGAGTGGAAGGGCTTCGCGTTGGCTGTGCGGCTGGAGCTGCTCGTGAGGGACCAGACCTTGGTTTTGTGCTTGAAGGCGGCTCTCACCTTAAAAGCAGGGAAGGGATCACAAGAAGCAATTTCAGAGGCTGCAACAGCCGTAACCAGAGGAGTCTGTGCCAGTGCAACCCCAGAAGCAGATGTGCGGGGAAGGTTGGGATTTGGAAATAACAGAGTCGGAGCTAGTGGCTCCACAGCTGAGCTGTGCATCGCTGCTCTTGTGTGGCAGACCCAGGTTGTGCCGCAGGCCAGGGAAGCTGGGTCTGGAGTGGACTCTGCTGGGCTCCTCACACACAGCAGTGAATGTACCGGGGTGAGTGTGAGAGAGAAGCAAATAAATAAAAATGCGTGGTGGGCGGGTGGGTAGACTTCCATGGCTGCACGGCCTTCCTGCCACCCGGATCCACCTCAGGCCTTGCAAGGGGTCACTGGGTGTTGTGATCATGCAGCCCTTCTGCCCGGTCACCATCCTGCTCAGCGACTCTGCTCTGCCCTCCTCGGCCCACTTGGCCTGTCCTTGCAAACGGACACCGCCACTGAGAGAGACCGGGCAGGGTGACCCCTCTGCCCTGGCCCATTCCCCACCCCAAGGCAGCTCCCACAACCTCAGCCTGGCAGGGGCTCAAAGCTGACTTGGGAAAAGTTCTCCCACAGGAACAGAAGTCCTTGGGGCAGCCCCTGCTTTCCCCCAGCCAAGTACATGGCAGGTGCCAGGCTCAGAGCAGCACCGAGAAGAATGAGCCTGTGCTGGCTGCCCCAGTCCAAGGAAGCCACATCACAAAAGTCCCCTTCCCAGCTCCCATGGACAGCAGTCCTCCCTCTCACAGCCAGGCCAGCTTCCCCAAGGCCTTGAGGAGGACTTTGGGGAACACGCCTGCATTTCCCCAGGATGCAGTCGCCACTTCTCCAGGGAGAGAAGATGCTTGTCCATCGCTTAGCAACGAGGCAGGGAGAGAAGAGTTGCTGAGCAGCAGGCCCAGGGCACACAACTTGTCATCAGGAACACAGCTGGCTCAGGATTTGAGTCCCAGACACCACCCTGATAGGGCAACGCTATTCCCACTCCTGTGACCTTTCAGAAAGGAAAAGCCAGCTTCATACTGCTAGGAAGTAGAGTGGACGTACCTCTGAATTCAGGAGACAATGGAAGAGGAAGATGAACAGTCCCTGGGAAGGGAGGGAAGAAACGGAGATTAGAGCCCTTTGCATGTAGTTCGGAACACTGTCTGGAGGTTCCTCCCATGCAGCCTGAGAGTGACACTGGCACCGCACGCTGTGACACCAGGTCCCATGACCTGGGGCCTGTGAGGACGGAGGGGCGTCTTGGGTCCCACCCTGTGATCCAACCTAGATTTGGGCAGCTGCTTGGACCGAGTTCAGAGCGGGGGGGGCTGCGTGGGCAAAGGTGCAACGGCAGGTGGGTTCCCAGGCAGGCTCAGTGCGGGGCAAGGGCAGGCACTTCCGGAAGACGTGCCACCGGCCTGCAGACACAGACACAACTCGAGTAGCCTGGGGAGGGCCGGGAGGGCCATGGATGGTGAAGGGGACCCATGCCTGCCCTCCCTTGCGGGCCCATGGGTCTGAGGGCCCTGACCCTTGGCATCCCAAGTCTTTGGTTCCCAGGTGACCCTCCCCGGCCCTTCACACAGAGGGCAGCACCTGAGGACTGCCCTGGCCACCTCTTTGCCTGACTCTCTTTCCAGAGCTGCCACAGGCTGACTGTCTTACTGTCCCTCCATTCCCAGCCAGGACGTGCCAACTACAGATGCCGGCCAGAAGCACAGGCAGCCCCACCCTGAAGGGGTCAGGATCCTGCAGGCCCCGCTTTCTGAGAGTCCTCGGGCTTTGGGGATGCCCTGCATTACAGGCTCCTGAGGTACAGCGGGGAGGGCAGGCCCCGCTTTCTGAGAGTCCTCGGGCTCTGGGGATGCCCTGCATTACAGGCTCCTGAGGTATGGCGGGGAGGGCAGGCCCCGCTTTCTGAGAGTCCTCGGGCTTTGGGGATGCCCTGCATTACAGGCTCCTGAGGTACGGTGGGGAGGGCAGGCCTCCCTCCAGCCCTAGCTCCCTGCACGCCTGCTCCTGACGGCTGGTGGCCCCACCTCCCTGCTACCCCCCGTGGGCTCTCACCTGCAGGGAGTTGAGTGTGGCAAACATGTACTGGAAAACCACAGCACAGCCGTTGACAGCAAGCACGCCAAAGACCCATGAGGTGCCCAGGATGGGCAGCAGCACGGCCACTGCCTTGGCTGTCAACCTTGAGAGAAACAGTGACGGTCATCCTGAGCAGCAGGAGGACAGGTGCAGGCTGTGAGGACTGCCCTCAAGACGCCAGGCTTCCAGATGGGTGTAGGCACCGCCCCGCTGGGAGCAAGACCTGGGGTCCTCCCTGCAGGTGGCCTTGGGTGAGGCGTTTACCTGGAAGGAGCTTCGGAGTTTCCACACCTCCATCCCCTTACAGCTGGGGGGTGCGAGAGAGCTCCGGAAAAGTTCAGATCGCACCCCGGGCTCACCCAGGCCACAGGGAGACTCTGCCCAGGCCCAGGGCTTGCATTTGAGCTGTTTGCAAAGATGAGGAGGAGGAGCCAGGCCGGAGGGGAGAGATTCGGGGGACTGAAGCAGCAGAGGGTCCCTGAAGCATCCAGAACCCAGGCCTCCTGTGAGACACTTGGAAGGGGGCAATGAGGCCTGGGCCTGAAATGAGGCCATGGCCAGGAAGAATTCTCCAGGCCTCTCTGGGCTGCAGCCCACGTGTCCCCCGCTGATCACCCAAACCCTCCTGTGACACTGACAGTGAGTTCTCAGAGGGCAGGACCGACTGACCGTCTTCATGGCCCTGGTCATGCTCAAAGGACGTGCTGAACAAAGGCTTGCTGAACTGTGCTGTGAACTGACAGAGCCCCATCCCCGAACACACCCCCTACCAGCATGCGTTTTTATCTCCTTAGAGCCCCACGGGCCCTCGACACAGGAGAGGCAGGTTATATATTGACCCCATTCATTTTCTAATAAGAAAACTGAGGCCCCACAGTCCCTGGTAATAGCTAAGGTGATAGAGGGTTTCATCAGGGGCAGAACCAGAGGGTATGCAGACGTCCCCACCTGGGCCAGAGTTAGCACCCACTCTGACTGGGCCCACCAGCTGTCTGCCTCAAAGCCATTCCTGATGTGCTGTGTCAGTCATGGCCAGCTAACTCCAGTCCAGTCCATCCTGACTTCTGAAACAGCTGGGCCTTCCACAGCAAGGACCTTCTGCCTTTGAACTTTAGAGAAAAGTCTAGAGACTAGTCTAGAGTTCCTGCTGCCCAGGTCAGCCACTGTTACATGCCTCAGTTTACCCCTCATCACTCCGCCCAGTGACTGAGACTGTCATCCTCACAGACTGTGGATTCCGTAAAGGCTGGAACTTGGTCTTTTGTCTCTGTAACCCCTAAGTGCATCCCAGCACCAGGACTCAGAGGCTCTCAGGAGATAAACACTGAATGAATGAATGGTGAACAAATGGACAGCCATGCAGCAGTGCTGCACACGGATCTGGCACCTCCCTGGAGGAGGTGAGACGCGGCCATAATGAGCTCCCTTGTCAAGAGCCCAAGAACCTGGCACTGACAGCTCCTGGCAATGGGTGCCTATAAAACCCAGAAGTGTTCCAGCACTTCAGATCTCAGAGAAGCTGCAGCCAGCTTGTTCTCATAACACTAACGCAGTAAAAATAAAACACCTGTCTCTGAGAAACAAAGATATCATGCATTATTCAGCTACAATCTTTACATCCCGGGAAACCATATTTGAAATGAAAGGTCACCGAGAAATAGGTACCAAAATGTGCTACTTTTAAAGTGATGGTTTGACTTTTCTTAAAATGAACAATAAAAGAAGATATTGGGGGAAGACACCGAGCTGAAGCTCTGAGGAGTCTCAACACAGCCAGAGCTGTCAGTGTCCCTGGTCAAAAGCAGGAAGGGGTCCCTGGATCTGGAGGAGGCTCTGGGCAGGGGGTGTGATTTCCTCTCTGATCTATGACCCCCTTCTGCTCCCCCAAGGTCAGCCCTGGCCTGGGGGGCTCAGGCCGAGTCTCTGGCCCCCACAGCCACCTGCTCACAGGTGCACCTCCGTGGGGGTCTCACCCTGACGCCCCTGCCCCCAGGGTCCCTCTTGTAAAACCTGACCATTCCCTGCTTCTTTTTCAGGAGTCTGAAATCACAGTCAATAAACAGACTTTTTTAAAAAGTGAAACCAGATTTCTCCTCCTTCTCAGACCTCACCTGTTCTATTCTCCACTTTTCTTGTGTGTGGCGGGGTTTGGGGGGGATGGGGGGGAGTGTAAGCCAACCCTGTGAAGAGCCCTGAGGAAGAATCTCATCTCGTTATTCACTGAGTACTGGGCTGCTTGGCACGAAGAAAATCACTAGAGTAAAACCAGAGGATGAGGAATAGGAAGGTGCTGAGGAAACTTCCTCACGATGTCGACTGCCCCCTTCCTGCCTGGCGCTGCGGCTCTCTGGCTCTGCTTCCTCAGCCCTGGGAGTCCAGTGTTACACAATCCACACTAAGACTGTGAGGAAGCATCCCCCGGGGGCAGACCTGGCTGCCCAAAGGAGAGGAGCTGAAGGCGTTGGGGAATGTGCTGGGTTGCACAATGGAGAGGGACCCAGAGAGGTCTGTCCCCAGAGACGCCTGCCTGCACCTCCCTGGGAGGGACGCATCCCTGGGCTGCCAGGTGCAGAGTCAGGTGGGAACGGTGGGCAGTGCCTTCAGCTGTGCCCTGCAAAGACCTGGGCATGCTCTCCCGGGGCACGCTACCTCGAGCCTTCACAAGAGCTGCAGACACAGTGCCAGCCTGTCGCTTGGAGGACATTTCCATGGAGAAGCAAAGGCAGTGGACAGAAGCTGCTTCCTGGATGGGCACTGCTGGGAGGCTGGGGGCAGTGGGGTAGAGATGGAAGTTGGTGCACAGGTGTGAGGCAGGTACACGGGAGTGTTCTGCTGACAGTGGGTGTAGTGAGTAGTGGTCTCATCGGGCTCAGACAGGGGAGCGTGAGCTTTTGCTTGAGACAAGCTGGCAACAGACTGGCCGACCCTGAACGCTGAGGTGAGGGCCCGGGGAGCTGAGGGCTGGGGTGAGGAAGGGACGCGTCCCTCCCCGGCCAGGCCACGAGGGGTCCAGGAGACCAGCCTGGTCTCAGCAATGGAAGAGGAAAGGACATGATCTCTGACCCCACAAGCTTCTCTTCTCGCACGGGGCACAGCCCTTGAAGGTTTGCAGGAGCTGAACAGCCCAAGGAGGCTGCAGCCTCTTGTCAGGTTAATTTATGGTGTTTGGAATTCATTACGGACTAATTCTCTCATAGATTCACTGCTGACATATTTACCACTTTTGCTTTCACATCAGAAAAGATATACGGTGGCTGAAGTAACATTACGGAACGTCAGCTGCCTGGTACCCATGCCCTATTCTTCACCAAGCCCCCAAATTCCCTGTGAGGGACCGCCTCCCCAGCTTTCTGGCCCTGTGGTTTGGGGGTGCTGACTGAACAGTCACAGTCACATGAGTGAATCCCCTCTACAGGGTCTGGCTCAGGGAGGGCACAGGCCCAGCCTGAGTCCCCCTCCTCCTCCAGGCGCAGGCCTCTGTCTGAGCAGGTGGGACAGGGACTCCCCCGTGGGCCTGAACCCCTGCCACAGCCATTCTGCCACCAGGGGACAGAGTTGACCTCAGCCTGAAGCTAACACGGAGGATGCGAATTACCAAACAATTCCTGCCATGCCTAGACTTCTGAGCTCTGGACTTTACAGTCACCTGCGTCAGTCAGTCCCCCTTCTGTAAGGCCAGCGCATGCTGGGATTTCCGTCACCTGCAACTGGCTGGGCCCTAACAGATGCTGTCAGGACACCCCGATGGCAGTGAGTTGTGTGGCTGGAATCCCTCCCAGGGACCCCTGCCCCTTCTCCAGGTGGGCAGCCCAGAGCACGCCAGGACGCTACTCTCCCTTGGACTTTCCCTGATGTGCCAGCCGAGGCGGAACCTGTTATCCTGTTCTGCACATGAGGAAGGTGAGGTGCTGAGAGGCTAAAGAACTCGCTGAGTCCAGCGGATGGCCAGGGCAGAGGCAGGATTGGCAGGGGCTCTCTGGCTCTAGAATCTTCCCCGTTGCCGCCCCCACCCCTGCCCCAGCTGCTCATCACCCTGGGGTGAAGAAATCCCTAGGAGAACATCCGTAGACCCTGTTCTTCTACACATGGGAGCTCTGGGGCTGGGTAAAGGCCTTGTCCTGGGTCACGAGAGCCACGCAAGGGCATGAAACCAGAGCTGCCCCAAGATCGCAGGGACACCGAGCAAGTGGAGGGCTTTGGTGCCGGCCACAGGAGGCAGGAGTGGCTATCTGTCCTGTAACCTCAAAGCAGTCCTCTGGGGGCGGAAGGGCCGTGGCACTGCTGGCAGCCTGAGGTCAACTTACTTGAAGGCACTGGGGTCTCCATGGATCTTGTAGTTGTCGGCGCTGATCTGTGAGATGACTCTGGTCACAGCGATGAGGATGCCAATGTTGACCTGCACAAGAAGCCAGGGAGGAAGCTGAGGAGGGACCGGGCCGCACCTGCAGGAGAGCGGCATCCGCGTGGCCACTGCCCTCACCACAGGCTACCCCTGCCCGGCCAGGGCTCCTGGGACACAGGGCCATCGCTGGGACAAATCTCACTCTGTTCCGTGGGCCTTTACCGACACACACAACGTGCAAGCTTGCCTCTGAGAGCTCCTGTGCTGTGAAGACGGCAGAGCCAAGTTCTAGTCCCAGGAACACATCCAGGCATGAGGGGATGAGCCTGGGCCAGACCTCATCTTAGCATCTGCTCAGTTAGCGTGACCCTGGGCAACTCACCCAGGTCCTCGGAGCCTCCGTGCCCCAGGTGATGAGAATGACGGTGCCTATTGTGCAAATGACTGCTCAAGTGCCAGGCCCCAGCCCAGCAGCTGGCTCTCATCTCCCACCCGGCCCGGGCCTGTGGCTGTGTGAGCCACAGAAGCTGCGGCTGAGCGTCATCATCTCCTGCCAATGCCCCTCCTTGCTGGGAAACTGCTGGAAGGCTCCCGTTGGGACCTATGGCTGGGCGGGGCACTGAGGGGCCCCCGATAGAGGCTTCAGCACAACCTGCCCCTCACCTGGGCAGCTCCCTCAGTAGGAGGCTGGCGAGGCAGGCACAGCAGGGAGAAGAGTTCCCTAACGTCCTCTGGCTGCAGGCTTAGGGTGAGGGTTAGCCTTCTCTCTCGTGTCTGAAACATTCTGAGGCTGTGTATAGAGGCAGCAAGGAGCAGCTCCAGCGGAAAGTCCTCTGGGTGAGCTCTCAGGCACGAACTTTCAGGCAATGAACAGGACTCTACCCGGCCGGCCTCACAGGGCAGCTGCTGTCCCTACGCCAGCCTGGGTGCAGCCAGAGCCTGGCAGTCTCTGAAGGGAGCTGCAGTCAGAGAGCAAGCCGCTGGGCCCCACACGGGATGGGCCAACCTCATGTTTGCACACATCTGCACCCCTGGACTAGGTGCCCGCGCCAGGCCTTTCGGAAGCACCAGCTGAGGCCACCTCACCCTAGGGGCCTTGAAGGCACCTTCTGTGCCCAGGACTTTTCCACTGTGAGCCCTTCCCCTTCCTCCTCGCACAGCTCCCAAGCCCAGGAATCAGCAGAAGCCATCCGCTCAGGGCTCTCTCAGCAGGAGATGGCCCTGTCTGCACGGAGGCTTCAGACCCTCCTGGTGCTGTTCTCTGGGGGAGAACAGTGCATGGTGGGACTGCCCCCTCCTGCCTAGCCCTTTAGGACACTATTGTGGCAGTGAGCACCCCAACTGTTCCCTCCTCAGCTCCTGTTTTCACTGACCACCTCAACACCTGGCAGCTCAGCTCATGCCCAGCTCAGCTGATAGTCTGATGCACCTTAGTTGCCCTTATTTTCCCATCTGTAAAGTGAGGCTAATAATAGAAGTGTCCCAAGGCCAGGGAAGAGAAAATAAGTGAACATATTAGCCACCCAGCATGGCATCTGCACAAAGAGCATGTCCAGAAACGCGGATGCCCTCCAGCCAACCTCACTGTATAACAACAACAAGAAAACCACACTCAACCAGGAGCAGAAAGCGGGAGCAGCACAGATGACAGGTCAGTGGCTTTCAAATGCAATGATGATTCCATTCAACTAGGACAGTGGCAAAAGCTTAAGCGATTAATGTGCAGTTATTACTTCAAGGAGTGGGGATTTCAACTGCAGACCACTGATGGTCACTGATGTGTGAGTGTGGCCCATGCCCTCGGGGCAGGCTGGCCTTGGCCATCTGCCTGGGAAGCACTTTTGTGCCTCCAGTGGTGGCTACAGCATCACACAGAGGGAGGGTGGAAATGAAAGTTGCCCCAAGTCAAATTGCCACAGACTCTGCTTGCTCTTCTTACTGAGATTCAGAAGTTTTTCTTGAATAAATGCTTTTGGTGTGCATGCCTTTGTTTCTAGAATTCCGAATATTTTTTCAAAACAATTCTTCCAGTTCTTTCCTTGTTTTGGGGGTGGAGATTTCCCTAGGTCCTGACTCTGCCATTCTGCAACTCATGCCCTTTCCCTTGAGGGATTTCTATTCCGGGTACCTCGCCCACTGACACAGGCAAGGGACTGATCTGTAACAGGACTGGAAACAACCTGAACGTCCACACCCAGACAGCAGGGCGGGGATGCCACGCACACACAGAGAGCAGGGCAGGGCTGACAGACACACCCAGACAGGAGGGCAGGGCTGCCACTCACACCCAGACAGGAGGGCGGGGCTGCCACTCACACCCAGACAGGAGGGCGGGGCTGACGCTCACACCCAGACAGGAGGGCGGGGCTGACGCTCACACCCAGACAGGAGGGCGGGGCTGCCGCTCACACCCAGATAGGAGGGCGGGACTGCCACTCACACCCAGATAGGAGGGCGGGGCTGCTGTGCACACCCACTCTATGGAGCACTTTTTGGGTCTGAGACAGACTGAGGCAGCTCTTTGTCGGTGAAGAAGCCACAGCCCCCACATACACTGAAGGCCGCGATGGGGTGGGGATGTAGTTATAGTCCCCCTATCTGCACAAACTGCCTGGATACCCATGAAACCAGCATCACAGGTTACCTGTTTGGAGGGAGGGTGGAAACCAGGGAATGCAGAAACACACATAGGCAGACACATTTATGCATAGATTCTCAAGCTTTTCCTTTCAGTTTTGTGTTGCCAATTCAAAAATCAAATTCTTTAACTAAATTTTAGTTTTAAACAACTATAAATTAAAAGGAAATAATATGAAACCCATTTCCTGTGAACTGAGCAGTGTCCTTGGGGTCAGGTGGAATAGAAAGTTAGTGATGCAGTGTTCCAGTGATTCAGGGGATGGAGAAACCATGAAGCCTGGGACCCATGAGAGGGATGCCTGGAGATGCTGGAGAGGATCTCGAGCAACTTGAGTGAGTGCAGAGTTCTCATCAACCAACACCCCACCTGAGCTCAGGGTCCCATCACAACCAACACCCCACCTGAGCTCAGGGTCTCATCATCACTCCTGCTTTGCCACTGGAGGCTATAAAGTGTGGTTCTGCCCCAGACCTCTCGCTGTTAAGCTGAAAGATGCACACACGACTGTTCCCAGACTTTTCTGACAAGGCCACTGAAAGGATGATCAACTTGCAGCAAAATGTTTTGCCAACGTGAAATGCTACAAGTGATTAATTTGAGATTTCAAGGCCTTTATCTTGACCGCTTTGCATAAGATCTACTATAAGTGTTTCATAACAGTTAAGCTGATCACATTATTACTTGTCAGAATTCATCATCTTTCCTTTTTCTCCAAAGATTTTGCTGGGTCTTTTTTTTTCTTTTAATCTGGGTCAGTCTGCTTTCATTTTCCAGGCACATTTTTTCCATCTTATCAGGATGATACATTTGCTGTAGCTTCATAAGAGGAGGAGCAGCTCGCCATGGCCTCCAGTCCTGTATCAGTGCAGTGAAGTGGGGGACTGTGGCTGTGAGTGGAGGAGCAGCTCGCCATGGCCTCCAATCCTGTACCGGTGCAGTTAAGTGGGGGACTGTGGCTGTGAGTGGCACAAATCTGACATTTCATGAAAATATAAAACAGAATCAGACCCTCACTCCATTTCACTCACCCTCATCCTTGCCTGGCCGTATGGTACACCCACACTCAACTATGAATCAGAAAATGCCCTGGGAGTGAGGCGTATACAGTGTAGAGTACCATGGATATTCCAGCAGCCAAGCATCTCCCCATTAGAACAGCAACAAGTCACTCAAGGCAGACAGATATCAAAGAAACAACCCACAGGCCTCGTTGCAGAAGAAAAACAGGAATGCACATGGAGGCAGCAGAACTGTAAAGCAAAGCTCTCGTGGCTACTCTGAAGGCCAAGATCACGGTGCTCTCTGGTAGGAGGACGGAGGCAGGACTGCATAGGAATCCTGGTGTTCTGTTTCTTGACTTAGCTCAGGGTCACCAGAATGTTGATTTGTGAAAAAACATTGAAATGGACACCACTATTTCACAACGAAAGGGCTATACAGGTACATACACACATATACAAATATGGAATTTACACAACAGTGTGTGCCTCAGTCTGTTTTCTGCTACTGTAACAGAATACCACAGACTGGGTAATTTATAAAGAACAGAGATTTATTTCTTACAGTTTGGGAGACTGGGAAATCCAAAGTCGAGGGGCCTGCATCTGGTAAGGGTCTTCTTGCGGCACTGTACCATAGCAGAGGTCGGAAAAGCAAGAGAGCACAGAGAGAGGGTGTTGCGGGAAGTCAGGGACCCCGAACGGAGGGACCTGCTGAAGCCGTGACAGAAGAACATAAATTGTGAAGACTTCATGGACACTTATCACTTCCCCAATCAATACTCTTTCAATCCCGTCATCTTTGTAAGCTGAGGATGTGTGTCACCTCAGGACCCTGTGATGATTGCGTTAAGTGCACAAATTGTTGGTAAAGCATGTGTGTTTGAACAATATGAAATCTGGGCATCTTTAAAAAAGAACAGGATAACAGCGATGTTCAGGGAACAGGGCAGATAACCATTAGGTCTGACTGCCTGGGAGCCAGGCAGGACAGAGCCATATTTCTCTTATTGTCAAAAACAGGTAAGAAATATCGCTGAATTCTTTCCCCAGTAAGGCGTATTAATAAGTAACAGCCCTGGGAAAAGAATGCATTCGGCAGGGGGGGGAGTGTTCTAAAATGGCTGCTCTGGGAGTGTCTGCCTTATGCGGTTGTAGATAGTGATGAAACACGCCCAAGTCTCCTGCAGCGCCCCCAGGTTTATTAGGATTAGGAAATTCCTGCCTAGTAAATTTTAGTCAGACTGGTCGTCTGCCCTTAAACCCTGTTTCCTGATGTTTATCAATAACAATGCGTGCATAGCAGGACAGGGAACCTCATTAGTAATTCTAGTTTTGCCCTGGCCTTGTGACCTTGCCCTGCCCATCTGCCTTGTGATATTCTGTTGCCCTTGAAACATGTGATCTCTGTGACCCACACCCTATTTGTACACTCCCTCCCCTTTGAAAATCACTAATAAAAACTTGCTGGTTTTACGGCTCAGGGGGCATCACAGAATCTGCTGACATTGGATGTCTGCCCCAGACACCCAGCTTTAAAATTTCTCTCTTTTGTACTCTTTCCCTTTATTTCTCAGACCGGCCGACACTTAGGGAAAATAGAAAAGAACCTAAGTTGAAATATTGGGGGCTGGTTCCCCTGATAAGAAAGAAGGGGGATAAACTTATCTTTTAATCAGAAACCCACTCGTTCAGTAATGAACCCACTCCCCCAATAGCAGTGTTAACTCATTCACGAGAGCAAAGCCCTCATGACCGAATCAGCTCCTAAGGTTCCACCTCTCTGAACGACCGAATCAGCTCCTAAGGTTCCACCTCTCTGAACGTTGCACTGGAAATTAAGTTACATGAACTTTGAGGGAAGCATTCAAACCACAGCAGTATGTCTGTCTGTATTTAGGTATTCGTATCTATGTATCTGTATCTACATGTATCTACAGGCAGTTCCTAACTTAGGGAGGTTTGAGTAACAATTTTTCACCTTTTCAGTGGTGTGAAAGCAATACATGTCAGTACAAACTGTACTCCGCAAACCTATACAACTAGTTTTTCACTTCCAGTATTCAATAAATTTCATTTGATATTCAATGTTGCATTATAAACAGGCTGTGTTAGATGATTTTGCCCAACTCTAGGCTAATGTAAGAGTTCTGAGAATGTTTGAGGTGGGCTAGGCTATGATGTTCTGTAGGTTATATGTATTAAATGCATTTTCAATTTATGATTTTTCTGCTTACGATGAGTTTATCAGGACTTAATCCCATTGTAAGTTCAGGAGCATCTGTATGTATCTGTATCTACATTTATGTTTTCTGTACCTATGCATCTATAGCAATGCATCTCTATATCTGTATTTGTATCTGTATCCATGTATCTGCCTATATTTGTATCTGTATGTATCTGTGTATCAGTCTCTATGTATCTGTTTGCATCTATACCTCTGTATATATGTCTGTAAACATATCTCTAACTGTCTCTATACAGACATACAGCTACCCTGGCTTCTCCCCAAGGGAGACAAAGATTTTAAATCAAAGAGACTCCTTCTCCTCCCCAGACCTGGAGGCACTTTCCTTCTTTCCTCAGTGGGGCCAGCAGAGAACAAGCCATTTTGAAGGCTCAGGCTAAAGTGCCCCTGACATCCACAGAGTCCCTGTTCTTTGGGGGAATGGGGTGTCTAGGCTCTGTGGCTTCTGGAAAATCAGGTGTTATGGGCTGAACTCTGCCCCCTCAAATTCATATGCTGAAGCCCTAAGCCTCTGTACCTAAGAACAAGACCATTTGGAGACAGGTTCTTTAAAGAAGTAATTATGTTAAAACGAGGTCACTAGGGTGAGCTTTAATCCAATGACTGGCCTAAGCAGTCATTTATTTTAAGAGGAGATTAAGACGCAGATGCACAGAGTGAAAACCATGTGAGGACTCAGGGAAAAGATAGTTATCTACGAGCTAAGGAGAGAGGCCCCGGGAGAAACCAACCCTGGCGACCTCTTCGATCTTGGACTTCTGGCTTCCAAAACCGTGAAAAAATAAATTTAAGCTGTGCAGGCTGTGGTCCTGTTACGGCAGCCCTAGAGACTAAGACACCACGAAATGCTGGGCCTACGGGCATGTTCGCATTTTGTGTAACTGGAATCACAGAGTGAATGAAAAGCCATTTCCCTGCCTCATAGCAGAGAACAATTTGAGAAGGGACAGTGGGCAGTGTGTGTGTTTGGCAGTAGATGCCTGGTGGGGGTGTTACTGGAAGTGGCTCGGCTCTGCCCTTTTCTCCTCAACCCTAGGCCCAGAAGGCCCCACAGTGACCCTTTGCTGTCTCCCAAATTCTTGCCTTTTCAGGATGAACTTTGCCAGGACACAGGGAAACTGCATGTCCTAATGCAAACACACAGCTTCCTAAAAGTTTTTAATTTTCATATTATGCAGGCAATACGTGGGTGTTTTTAGATGCATATAATCTTGAAGCACATACTCCCCAAACCCAAACCTCTCCTTAGGGAACCATTATTTTGTGTGCATCTGTCCAGGCATTTTCTTATTCAGTTATATGTTCACATGTGAGTATGTACCCATATAGAGCTTTTAACTTTTTAAACAAATGGGGTCATGCGATACTTGTTATCCCAAAACCTGCTTTCTTCATCTGGAAATAAGGCTGAGGTCTTGTGGGTAAATGAGGAACTGACCCAGATGGCACAAACCCTGGGATCCTCTGAAGAGATGAGAGGGACAAGACCCCCAATCCCCCTCCACAGCACTCCCTGCAGGGGTCGGCTGGAACCTCCATGGCACCCCCTGACCCAGAGGTTGATAAGCTTTCTGCCAAGAGCCAGTTAGTATTTTCGGCTTTGCAGGCCATGCAGTCTTTGTTGCAACTATTCAGCTCAGCTGTTTTAGCCTGAAGGCAGCCACAGACAACAAGCAAATCAATGGACATGGCTGTGTCCAAGAAAACTCAGTCTACAAAGGCAGGTGGTGGGCCACACTGCTGCAGTTTGCTGACCTCCGCACTTGAATCTGGAATCTTTTAAGGCTGCCCCATTCAGCTCTTGCTCCCCTTCCAATCTGCCTGTTGCTACCAATATCCCAGGAGGGCATAAGGACCTCAAGCCAGCTGTGCTGAGAATCATCTGGAAGATTCTAAAGGCCAAGAAGCCGAAACTTCAGGAGGTGGAGCTTAGGCAGGAATACTCTTAAAGCTTCCCAGAGCCGGGTGCGGTGGCTCACGCCTGCAGTCCCAGCACTTCAGGAGAGCGAGGCGGGTGGATCACCTGAGGTCAGGAGTTTGAGACCAGCCTGGCCAACATGGTGAAACCTTCTCTCTACTAAAAATACAAAAATTAGCTGGGCTTGGTGGCACCTGCCTGTAGTCCCAGCTGAGGCAAGATAATTCCTTGAACCCAGGAAGCAGAAGTTGCAGTAAGCCAAGATCATGCCACTGCACTCAGGCCTGGGTGACAGAGCAAAGACTGTCTCAAAAAACAAAAAACTCCCCAGGCCATTCAATTATGTAATGAGTTTGAGGACTCGTTCTGTCCTCCAGGAATGATGGCCACTGACAACAAGGAGTGGGGTGGGGATGGGGCCCTGAAGGTAACGTCCCCTCAGCAATGACAGAAGGGACTCGAGTGAAGCTGGGAGACACAGGGGTGGTGGGTTCCTGGCGCTGGGCCCCACGCCGTGTGGGTGGTGAAGGAGCCACGCAGAGCCACCTCGGAACCCCAGCTGTCACTGACCACGGTGAGACATGAAAGCCAGATGACCAGGACAATGTCTGAGACAGGGGCCTGTTCTGCCCAGGCCCTGCGGTTCCAGAGGGTTGAAGTCAGTAGAGAGAGAGAACAAAAAAACAGCAGACTTGAATACAACTTCCCTTCCCACCCTCTGTCACTGAACGTCCTTTACACCCCCTCCCACTGGCCATGCTCCAGCCAGGAGTTTGATGACCGAGGGGCCTGGAGTCCGTTCTGAAAGCGTTTCTGCATTTTGGCTGACAGAATTAGTCGTCCTCCCAGACGCCCAGGGAGCGCGAGGACCTCTCACTGAAGCCTCTGCCACTCTTTAAAGGGCGGAGTTGGTAAAGCGATGGCAGGTGATCCTCACGCAGCCCTGGGGAGGCGCTGCGGCCCCCAGACCCTAAGAGCTCAACCGCACAGCCCCAGAGGTCCCCTCTGCAGCCGACAGCGATTCACTGAAAGAAAAACCAGCCCTCGGAGCTCTGCAGACGCTGAGGGAGGTTCTGATGCCACAAGCCTTTCCCTTGCGACCGCTCTGCCCCCACAGACTCCAGCCCCTCGTTGGGTGGCGCGCGGCCCAACGCCCCCGGGCCCCTGATGCGCCTCAGCCCAGGGAGCTGCTCCAGCTCGCTGCGGGGTCCTGACCCCACCTGCAGACGGGACGCCTGGGCCAGGACGCGCAGCCCGAGCCCAACCAGGCAGGGCCCTCAGACGCAGGGACGTGGAGGCACAGCGGAGAAAGCACAGCCTCCGCCGAGGTCACCCCTCTGATCACGACCCCACCACGCCAGCAGCTCCCGGTGTCCACCGGTGCTAACGGCGCAAGGAAATCACGTGGGGCAGACCTGGCCAATCACTCCACTCCACCCCATTTCCCTGATTGGTTCTGGGACAGACACATGACTCACCACAGCCAATGAGAACCAGCCTGGGGCTTGCACGGGGAGTGCTGGGGAAAGCCTCGGTTTCCATCCGGGGAGGCAGAGAAGATGAGACGAGCCTCATCCCAGCGCAGGTGCAGGAGCCCTGGGCCCAGCCTCCCCACAGATGGGCCTGACTCAGGAGCCCGTAAATCCCCATCCGTGTTTAAACTCTGAGTTGGGGCCGAGCACAGTGGCTCACGCCTGTAATCCCAGCACTTTGGGAGGCAGAGGAGGGCGGATCACCTGAGGTCAGGAGTTCGAGACCAGCCTGGCCAACATGGTGAAACCCCGTCTCTACCAAAAATACAAAATTAGCTGGACATGGTGGCACATGCCTGTAGTCCCAGCTACTCGGGAGGCTGAGGCAGGAGAATCGCCTGAACCCGGGAGACAGAGGTTGCGGTGAGATCGCGCCACTGCATTCCAGCCTGGGCGACAAAGCAAGGCTCCGTCTCAAAAAAACAAAGACAAAAACAACAACAAACTTCACTTGCAAACCACTGTAACTGTTATGTGTGGTTCCCTGGAGGCTTCTGCTGAGATTCCCCTCTGCAGCCTTGGAGTCCTGGTGACTCCTGAGCAAGGAGTGAGCGGGCGGGTGAGAAGGCGCCGGAGGATGGGGAAGGACGAGCCTGCGCCTGTGCCGTTCTCAGGGCTGTGTGCCTGCACCTGACGCCTCGGCTGGAAGAGCCCTGGGCCTTGAGTGGACCCGCCTGGAAAGCACCGCCTTCCTGAGCGTTCAGGGAAATAAGACCCTCAGTCACTGGTCCAGAGGAGCCCTAGCAAGGAGTGACCAAGGAACGCCACTGCATCCTTCAGAAGCTCCTCAGGGAGCCCCGCGCCATCTCCAGAGCCCGGCACCCTCTCCTCCTGCCCCTCCCCAGCCCCACTCTGCGCCCACAAGGGCAGGAAACCTACCACGATGACAAACAGGGCAGGGGCTACAAAGGCCCAGATGGCGCCACTCCCCAAGGACAGCCAGCAACTGCGGAAGGAAGCAGAGCCGTTACTTCAACCACCTCGTTCCACCTGCCAGCGTACCTTCATCCAAAAGTAGTTGCTCAGGTGATGTCTTTCTCAGCTACAGGGTCCACCTGGGGCAGCCATACAACTTTCCTAATCCCTGCAAATGTATTTTTATCCATGATGATCCCACGTCTCATTCTTAAAGGATTTTCCAGGTTTGCAGACCAGGACAGCAACCTCTGGAGAGTTTAGCCAAAATCCAAAATAGATTTTAATTTCATTATGAAGGAGACCTTTGCTGGGGACTGGCTTTCCTGCAGAGCACTTCAAATATGACCCAATAGGGGCCTTCTGCGAGGGATGACCACACCGATGAGTCGTCAGTGACACAGCACCTGACCATTCCCATACGCCCAAAGCTCGGGGTCAGTTCCACTCCCTCAGCGCCCTCCAACTGAGAGGAAAGGTTCCAGAGGGTCCTAGTGATTGCTCTGATGTCCTGAGAGGAGGGTCCGGTTTGAGGATCTGGCCTCTGAGAAGTGACGCCCAGAACTCAGGCAAAAAAAAAAAGAAAAAAAAAAGTCAGCTCCTTCACAATTTCATCTCCAGAGCCTATGGCACTGTCAAGAGCCTAAGATTCCCTAGGACGTCTCATCTTCTTGACTCCTGGGACACTGTTTCCCAAGGACCTGGAGTGCCTTTAATTGGATCTGGGCAGGTGCGTGGTGCAGTCCTCACTAGCACACAATGTGGCGTCTCCCTGGGGCTGGCTTATTTCACTCCCTCGGTGACTGCTCACTGAGCAGCAGGTCTGCCCCAATGCACAACAAACTCCATCTCATTTACTCCTATGCTGGCCCTGAGGTGGGCGCTATGATCACTCCCATCCTGCAGATGAGGAATCTGAGCCCTAAAAAGCTCAGGTGACTTCACTGTGGGCAAACTGCCTCCCTGCCCCCACTCCTTCCCGAACCTCCCAGACCAGGAAACAGCAAATGCCCCAAAACAAGTGACAGCACCTGTAAGAGGTTCATTCATGGCTGCACACCCAGAGTGTGGAGAGGAGAAACCTCTCATCTGAGGATGCACCGTTTAAAAGGAAAATGCACCGCAAGTCTGAACGGTGCCTCTGCAGAGGCGCGATTCAAACCAGCTCTCCGGAGAGTGGGATGCTTCTGCAAAGAGAGAGATTGTGCTTTCCAGCATTTCATGCAGAATTTTAAGGCAACAGGATAGATACCTTATCCTGTTCAGAAACCCGGTGAGCTTCCTGAACCTGGCTGGTGCTGCCTGGCTTTCGGGCAAGAGTGTGGGAAAGGCTTATATTACAGTCAGACCCTGGGACTCAGGGCTGTGGGTGAGCCCAGCATCCTCAAGCTCTAGATGCGATAAAAGGGAACAAATGTCATCGAGCTGTGTTTGAGGAGAACATTCTTCTTCTAATTAGTCCCTCAACTTCTAACAGCATCCAGAATTGAAAGGATGGGCCAGAACAGTGATCTGCATAACCACGCCTGTTTCAACGTGCTCTCAAACACTGCCTTCTACAAATGCTTCGCCTTCAGGAAACCTGCACCAACGTGGAAAAGGCTGGATTTCTCCCAGTTTCACTATTCGTCTGTACTATTATCTCATTTTGAAGCTGTGAAAATGCCCAGCTTCCTTTCTGTTTGTAAGCACCGTCAATATTTATCTTCCACGTTTTCACTCAGTGGTTTCTCAGCTTGGCTGGAACAGGTAGCAGCTTCCAAGAGACATTTGAGTGAAAGCTCTTTAACTCGTAAGGAAAGAAAATCATATTTCTGGAACCTGAACAGCTGATCTGGTCCCACAGCATCATCCCATCCTCTTCCTGACACAACTGTGGGCCCATGAGCTGCATTTCAAGTGGCAGCAGGAGATACTGACATCATAAGGTCCATTCCCTACTATCCAAGCAACGGGACCGTTGAGACCACCTGCCTGGCACACAGCAGGCCCCATGCACTCCAACATGCAGGTAGCTGCCCTGCTGTCAGTTACTGGGCACACGGTCTGCACAGTGCCCTTGCTGACCACCCCAAGAAAGGGTGAAAGGGTCACAATTCAGCCTCCGTGGATGACCAGAGCTGTGTCTGAGAAGACCACATGGGTGAAAAATTTCCAAGCAGAAACTCCTACAGGCCCCCTGCTATTCCTGGAGGCGCTCTGTAGTCTTTGTTGCTAGTTCCAAGGCCCAAAAATGTCCAGAGCACAGCTGGGTTGTTTCTCCCTCTCCCTGGACCACGACTTTCTCACTGCCTGGGCTTGTGGGAGCCAGCTTTGCACAGCACCCCTGCACCCAGAACCCACAGGCAAGCAAGAGCCATGGGGCTCCTCACCACAACTGGTTCCATGGAACGCCTGCCAAAAGCAAGGCAAAGCCCTGCACTTACTTGTTGCTTGTTCCGTAACTGTCCATGGCAAATGACAGTGAAATGATGCAGATCAGAAGAGGGAAACCTGCAGAAGATCAGAGAACATCATGTTCACTTGCTCCACTTTTCTTCCCTGCCTCCCTCCTCCCCGCTCCCTCCCTTCCTTTCTTCATTCCTTGTACACCTGATATATGTATACGGAGGGGGAACTATGTGCTACTTGTCGGGACACAGAACAGCCCCTATCCTCAAAGAACTTTTAGTCTAAACAAAGGAATCACACACACTCACACTCATACTCACATGTTCACACTTATGTACTAGACAAGAAAGTATATGAGTCTTCATCAAAACAAACCATGTGGGTGAGATGTGGCGCGTTGTGACTGGCAGGAAGGGAAGCTCAGCTTGGTCTATCTAGACCTGTGGTTCTCAACCAGGGCCAAGGTGGCCCCACAAGAGACAACTGGCAATGGCTTAAGTCATCTAGGGTTGTCATAATGGGATGGAATCAGGCAGGCAGAGGCCAGGGCTCCTGCTAAGCACCCGACAAGACTGCCCCACAAGAGTCACCCAGCCCAAGTATCCATAGTGTTGGTTGAGAAGTCCTGTTCTAGAGCAGCAGGGGAAAGGTGGGAGATCAGTTGGGACTAAGGGGACATTGGATATGGCTGACTTTGCCACGCACACGGTCCACATTCTTATAGTATTTGAGCCCAAAATTTCCTTAGGGAACCCATCACACTCCATCTTTCCATGAGGTCCAGGCGGGTTGGTTCCATCCTAGCTCTGAGGCATGTGACCCAGGACTGGCTGACTGGAACGTCAAATCCCCCAGCCACAGCTATTGGTTCAAAGATGGGCAGGTGACCCTGGCTGGCCCAATGGGACTCAATCAAGGGCTTTCTTCAAAACTGCTGAGAAGAAACTCTCTTTTCCACCAAGCCCCTAAGAGGATAAGGATGTCAGTGAGCTTGGGGTCCGGGCAGCCATTTTGGCACCACGAGAGTACGTGGCTCCAACACACAGGAGATCAGATCTGAGAGATGGAAAAAGAAGACAAAATCTTGATTATATTACTTAAGCTCATGGATCAAGCCATATCTGAAGTCCAGCATCTTAGAACTTTTTTGTTACATGAGCCATTACATTCCCTTTTTGCCTTAGCCAGTTCAAGTTGGATTTCTCTTACTTGAAACTGAGTGTGATAAATTAAATGTGTTTAATATTTGACAAGGCCAAGTGAGACTTTTGGGGGTGGTGACAGAAGGGAGGTCCATGAATGAGGTAGAAAGCATCTGGATCACAGCAGTCCCCAGAGCTTCGTCATTCTGCAACGAAAACACTCTATGGTCAAACTACTTTTAGAAACTCACCCAACCCAAATCTGAACTGGCCTCTACTTTCACTTTTAAAGCGCAGAGGTTTTGTGTGCTAATGTGTCTCATGACTCTCCAAAAGGAAGATCGCATTGCAACACTTCTCACGCTCAGCCATCCATGGAATTTGTCTGGAAACATGGCTCTGCCTCCACATGCACCTGTGAGCTTTGAAACAGATCCTGCACGAATGGGAATCTGTTTCTGAAAAGAACACACTTCTGGTTACTCAGAAAGTGCAGCATCGTCCACGGGGCCTGCTCTGGTGCAGCCACCCTGAGCACAGCAGCCTCTCTCCTCTGCTCCCTCTGCAGGGAAGGATGGGAGAGAGATGGAGAGACTGCAAAGGACCAGCTCCTTACTCCAGCCCTGAACCTTTTCCACAGGAGGATGCTCGGGAGAAGCAGCTCCTGGCACATCTCGGATTCCTGGGATGGCAGCGGGGGCGATGGAAGCCCAGGAAGAGCATGCGGCTCTCTGCCTCAGTATCTGAGGTCACACAGGTTCTTGGAGATTTCTGCTCCAGAGGAAGGAGGAGGAGGGAAGGTGGCTCCTGGCACCCACCCCCGGCTCCAGCACCCGCCCGAGTGCCTCCAGGCCACAGTCCTCCAGTGCCCTCTGGGGGCAGAGTACACACCGTTCTTGCCCTTCCAAATGTCAGGGTTTGGATTTTAAGTTAATTACCCTGGAAAGACATTTCCTGGACAGCCTTGTCTCTGAAATACTTTGTTTTAAATGTCAAAAGGATTTAAATGCATTACAGAATGTCTGAGCAATAAAGTTGTCCAGAAGGAGACGAGGCGGCCTCTGTGGAAGAGGTACACAGTTGGGGCCCAGCAGTGACTGTGGGCCTTTGTCATCTGGTCACTCTGAGTTTCCCTATGTGAGCTCCACTGCCATTTCTTCCCCTGCATCTACCCCTGCGTCCAGCAGAGGCCAAGCCATGGGCAAGGGTCTGTCTGAGAACAGGGTGGGCCCCGCTGTCTGCTTTCTCCAAAATGAGCTGCAGAAGCTATGAAGTCTGCGTGAGTGAGTTTGTGGGGCTTTTTAAGAAGAAAACATTCCTAAGTGGGAGGATAAGGAGAGGGGCAGTAGGATGGAGAAGACAGTGAGTGGGAAGAGCATGGGCTTTGGGTCCAGATGACACCTCGTTCTATTCCTGGGGCTGCCCGGGACCAGCTGTGCAGCTGCAAGGAACCAGCCGAAATTCTGTGCTCAGACCATGGGAACATAGTGAGTGCCTTCATCATTAGGACGTGAGGATGACAGACACTGTCTCTGAATCATGAGCCCCTCGATGATGAAGCTAATCCTGCAATAATCTCTATCATCAACCAGCTCAGACCTCACCCCTTTCCCACCACTGCTGTCTGAAACTCTCACACAGTAACCCGGGCAGACCTGGAACATGCTTCTGCCAACAATTTAAGTCCCTCTGGCCCTATCATCAGAGACATTTACTTTGTGTGCTCCTCTTTGCAACACGGTGACCTTTAGAGGGACGAGACCGGTTCTGTCCTTGGCATCTGCCCCTAAGATTCAGGGGCAGGTGAGGAGCATGTGTTGAGAGATTAACCGAGGTGGGTGAAGCGAAGGCCTAGGAGGATGGGCACAGGGGCAAGGTGTCCCGACAGATGGGGTGGAGGGAGACAATACCAGGGAACTGTGGAAGTCACTGGTGCCACCTATTTCCAGACGCCCCACATGTGGGCACAGGGGAGGTCCGCATTCCTGCCCCTCAGGGTTCTTGAGACCATGGGGCTGGCTCTGGGCACTGAGTTGTGTACAGAAGTGACACGTGTCTTATGGGCTGAGCACATGATTTCCAGTGCAGTGTCCTCTCTGACCCCTTCCCTTGCACGGCATCCAGCAATGGCTCGAGGCGGTGCCTACTCCATCTGCCTGGGCCCTTCACTGTCCACCACCACTAGCCACCGTGGACATGTCGCGTGCACAGGAAAATGATGTTTGTTCTTTAAAACCAAGGAGGGATGGAAGCTGTTTGTTATCGCAGCCTTGCCAGCCTGCCCTGACTGATCCCCCTCCTGTGATCGTGGCATTATGCAATCTCCCTGGAATGAAAATGCAGCTTCAGAGAAAGGGGGGGCCTGGAACGAAGATTAAGTTTTGTCCCCAGAGGAATAGGAGCTCACAAAAGAAACTAAGTTGCAATAAAGAAAAATAAAACGAGCTACATTCCCTTCACCTCTGAGTTTGCAATCAGAGTTTCTTGTCTGCTTCAGTGATGTGTAAATTCTCCAATGCTTGTCACTCTGCTCTCCTGGCTTCCTTGTGGGCTCCTTGAGGACAGAGGATCTGTCCCTCCCTTCAGAGTTCCTAGCACAAGTCTAGTAGTCAACAACACCTTAAGGTAAGGTGTGGATTTGATGCCCCCACCACCCCACCTCAGCTTCAGAACAGTCTCTAGGTTTCCAAAAAATAATATTGCTCAAAAACTAGAGTAAGGCCAGGGTGAAATCTGCAGGAAGAAGCCGCTCTCCCAGGGGCTCCCCCCGCCATGCTCTGGGTGGGCCTCCAGCTCCTTAATTAAAAACTGAAGGTCGAGAGAGCCCAACTGCCTGCAGACCCCCCGACTTCAGCTTGTAGCCAGCTCCAATCCATTTGGAATGAAAGACACAGTTCTCGGGCTCCTGATGAAATTAATTAAGGGAAAGCTGACAGGGAGATAGATGGAGGTTGCAGGACTCACAGAAACAGCCAGCGCTCCATTTGCAGAGAACTGTGTCAGGGACTGCAAGCTCAGTCTCCTACTGGGGCCGCCTTGGTATCAGAAAACACACAGTTCCAGCCACTGTTGTCAAGGAGGAATATAAACTCAGGGCATTAGATCTCCTCATTTTTCAAAAGAACTTTGTAATCTTGTGTAAAATCCCTCAATCTTAAAATACTGGCAAATATTTCATTTTTTCCCTTTAGTATTGTGCAGATCAAATAAAACATCCTTCCAGGCTGTATTGGTTTAGATCCTCTGTCTGTCACACACGCACCCCAACCCTACCCATCGGCGACATAGACAGCCCCACTACAGAGATTCCTCTCACTCTGGCAACAAATCCTACAGACACTTTTCGTTCACCCCAGCTGTCTTTTCTGTGGCTTATGGAGAGTGTGTGTGTGCACACACACATGCACATATGCCTCTAAATTACATGACTGTATCCATAAAGAAACTATAATAAACTATAGATGGTTGGCCGTAAATCATCCTCTAAATCCTCCCTGATGAGGTCAGATATCATCGGAAGGAGCAGCTCTCCTCTCTGGAGCATCACAGAGGCCTGAAGAAGCAGGTCACACGTGACCTGGAGGGAGGGCAGAGGACACTGACCTCAGGACCAGTGTGTGCAAAAGCATCCTCGTGATGATACAGCGTGAGCAGCGAGACAGGACAGAGGACATCCGTGTGACTGGGGGAGCTCCCTGCATGACCAGCAGCAGTCTGGAGGTGGCTGCCCAAGTGGCCTCTTCAGTCTCCCCAGGGAGCCACGAGGGGAGCATAATTTATCTCCACTTAATCCTCAAATAAATTACATTTGCCAACTCAAAGCACAAAGTAAGCCTGTTTACCTGCTACTTGCATAATGAAGACTGTGAAAATTAAATGTATTCGAAACAAGCAGCAGGTCCCTCATGTCTGGTCAATGTTCCACAACAACTGTGAGAATGCTGAGTGTCAACGCACAGCCCGACCCAGAGCCTCCAGTGCCCACTGGGACTCCTTGGGATGGGCAAGGGCAAAGCTCAGCAAGGAAGCCCCGTCACGGGGGAGCGGACTCCCAGAATGACAGCACGAATTGCTCAGCAGACCCCTCCCCAGAATGACAGCACGAGCCGCTCAGCAGACCCCTCCCCAGAATGACAGCACAAGCTGCTCAGCAGACCCCTCCCCAGAATGACAGCACGAGCTGCTCAGCGGACCCCTCCCCAGAGACAGCTATCGCTGAAAAAAAAGTTTTAAAAAACATAATCATTTAAAGTCTCTGCACATTTCCCTAAGGGTATAGAGCAAATTAACAAAAATTGGCTCAAGAAAATCTACTAAATCTTGTTAAGAAGACTGAGTCTGTGGCACTTCAGCCAAAACCTGCTTCCCTGCCCAGCTCGGTGTGACAGAGGCTCTGCTCCAAGTAGGTGTGGGCAAGAAGACGGGGCTCCACTCCCTCTAGCTCCCAGTCCAGGGCTGTGGTATCTCTCCAGGCTGGGGGAGGTGGGGAGGGCTGCCCGCATTTCTCATTCCCCCAAACTTTGTGTTCTAGAAGCTCCAGTCCAGGTAAAAGCAGCTGAAAGGTTGGGACTCCCTTCCTCCTCCAACTCATAGTGCACAGGGTCTGTCCAGGTGTGGCAGGCTCGGAACCCTGGGGCCTCACTGCCCTCATCTCTGCTGACTCATGGGGCAGAGGTTCTACACTGCGAGAGACAAGCTCGGAAGATCTGAAGCTATTCCCCCACCCAGTGCCCTGCATGAGAGGCAGACATGTCACTCCACAAAAAGTGGGCCACTGTCCTTGCCTGCAGCTCCAGAGCAGAACCTCAGGAATTCTTCCCAGGAAAAGAAGCTACCCATTAGGTTAGAGAACTCCAAAGTGCTCCCCATGGGAACCGATTTGAAACAGAGTGGAGAAGTTCAAGCCTCAGGTGGTCTGGGGAAGAACGGAGCCTTTGCAGTAGGGAATGAAGAGGAAGCTGGTGGCTCCATGACAACACCAAGATAACCATATTCCGGCCGGTTTACGGGAGACAGCCAGGGAAGAGACAGCTAAGAAGAGTCTTCCTGGGGTCAGAACAAATCTCAGAGACTGGCCTCAAAAATACCCCTACAAAGGGGCCTGGAGTTAATTAGATCAAGCTGGAAAGCAGCATGTGCCCCAAGCTATTGTTGGAAACAACAGAGACATAGGCTGGCAATTAGTGGAACCTGGCAGACGGTGTTACACAAACATGAGTAGAGAGCTGGAGAGAGAGGCCACGGAAAGAGACAGCGTGCCCTGCTAAAACCACTGTCATCCCAGGGTGACTGCACATGCCTGAGACTGCCCTCTGGGGAGTGACCTCAGAGGACTCACACCATCACACCACAAGGGAAAAAGACCTTGCTAAATAGTCCAGCCAAGTTACTAAACAAATAAATAAGCAAGCAGGGAGAAGCCAGGGAAGGAGGGAATCTGTATCAAGGGTGGCTACAATGTATCATCTAAGATGACAAGTCTTCAACAAAAAACTATGAGATATACAAAGAAACCAGAAAGTGCGACACATACACAGGGAAAAATCTAGGCATCAGAAACTGCCTGTGAGAAGGCTCAGTTGTCATATTTATCAAAAAAAAAAAAAAAAAGAAAAAAAGACTTCAAAGCAATCATTATAAATATGTTCAAAGAACTAAATGAAACTATCGTTGAAAAAGTAAAGGACTGCATAACGACCCTGTCTCATCAAACACAGAATAGCAATAAAGAGATCACAATTCTAAAAAAAGAACCAAATGAAAATTCTGGAGTTGAAAATATAATAACTGAAATGTTAAAACTCCACTAGAGGGTTCCAAAATAGATCCAAACTGACAGAAGAGTCAGTGAACTTGAAGAGAGATAAAGAAAGATTATGCAATTTGAAGAACAAAGAAAAAAAAGAACGAAGAAAAATCAAGAGTCTCCGAGAAATGTGGAACACCATTAAGCACACCAACCTATTCATAATGGGAATATTAGAAAGAGAGGAGAGAAACAAAGGAACATAAAATGTATTTCAATAAATAATGCTGAAATGTTCCCAGATTTGATGAAGATAATCAATCTAAGAAGCTCAAAAAACACCAAAACGTGGGCCAGGCATGGTGGCTCACGCCTGTAATCCCAGCCCTTTGGGAGGCTGAAGTGGGCAGACTGCTTGTGCCCAAAAGTTCAGGACCAGCCTGGACAACATGGAGAAACTCTGTCTCTACAAAAACACAAAAATTAGCCAGGCATGGTGACATGTAACTGTGGTCCCAGCTACTCAACAGGGTGAGGTGGAAGCATCGCTTGAGGCTGGGAGGCGGAGGCTGCAGTGAGCCGAGATGGTGCCACTGCACTCCAGCCTGGGTGACTGAAACCCTGTCACAAAAAGAAAAAAAAAAAGGTAAACACAATGAGATATACACCCAGTCACATCAGAGTTAAAGTGCTGAAAGACAAATACGAAGAGAAAGTCTTGACAGAATCAACAGAAGAACAATTCTTCAAATACAAGGGGCCCCAGTGAGATGGAGCCTTGACTTATTATGAGAGACAGCAGAGCCAGAAGGCAGTGAGATGACGTAATCAAAGAACGAAACGCAGAAAAGAATCTTATATCTGGAAAAACTACTTTTTAAAAATGAAGATGAAATAAAGGCATTTCCAGATAAACAACAACTAAATCTGTTGCTAGCAGACATGCCTTCCAAGAAATAACAAAGAAAGTTCTCCAGGCTGAAAGCAAATGACCCCAAAAAGTAATCTTAACACACACAGAAACATATATACACATAGCAAGCAACACCACCAGATGGAAACTCAAATTCACAGGAAAAAAATACAGAGAACCAAAAATAGGAAATAAGAAGGTTAATATAACTCTATAAATATGTACTTGCTCTCCTTTTATCCCAGCTTCTTTAAAAGATACAAGATTAAAGCAATAGTTATAAAAATGTATTATTGAATTGTGCCTTATACAGATGTAATATGTATAACAATAATCACAGAACACAAGGAAGAGAGAATATGCCTATATAAAAATAATGCTTATATCTTGTGATTTAGTATAAATTTGGAATAGATTCTAATATGCTAAGATGTATATAGTAAGCATTAGGTCAATCGCTAGGAAAATAACCAAAGAAAGTGAAAAAATCATTAAGAGAATTAAAGTGTTACACTAGGAAATATTCACTTAATTCAAAAGAAAGAAGTAAAGGAAGAATAAACAAAACAGACAGTAAGCACATAGAAAACCAAGAGAAAAATTGTTGATGTGAATTCACCATATATATCATAACATTACATGTGAAAGGATTAAATGACCCAGCCAAAAGGCAGAAATTGACAGACAATTTTTAAAAATCCAATTGTACTCTGTTTACAGGAGATATGCCTTAGGTTCAAAGATACAAATAAGTAGAAAGTAAAAGGATGGAAAATATATATACTCTGCAAACAGCAACTGCAAGAAAGCTGGAGTGGCTCTACTAATCATATGGGACAAACAGACTTTAAAACAAAACAAAAGGAGATGAAGAGACGTTTTATCAATGTAAAAGGGTTGATTCATCAGAAAGATGTAAGTATAAATATATGTGTACCTAAAAACAGAACCCCAAGCGACAGGAAACAGCATCAACAAATTGAAGGGAGAAATAGACAACACAACAAATGGTGACTTCAATACTTCAGTAATGGACAGAACAACTAGAAAAAAGATCAGTGAGGAAACAGAAGACTTGAACAACACTATAAACCAACTTAGGCCTAACAGGTATCTGGAGACTGCTCCATCCAACAGGAGAATACACATTCTTCTCAAGGGCATATGGACCACTTTCCAGGACAGATACTTACTAAGACATAAAACAAACCTTAATACAGTTAAAAGGACTGAAATCATACAAAATATGCTGTCTTTCCACAATGAAATAAAATCAGACATCAATAATAGAAAAAAGTGAGAAACTCACGAATATGTGCAAATAATCAATGGGTCAAATAAAAATTAAATAAATTTGAAAATATTTTGAGATGAATTTAAAATGAAGGCACAAATGAAACATACAGGATGCAGTTAAAGCAGTGGGAAGAAGGAAATATATCACTATACATGCCTATATTAAAAAAGAAAATCTCAACTCAGTAACCTCCACTTTCACTTCGACACACTGGAAAACAAGAAGAAACTAAAGCTAAAATAAGCAGAAGGAAGGAAAGAATGAAGATTAAAGCAGAAATTAAAGAAACAGATAATAGAAAAACAAAAAAGAAAATCAAACTAAAAGTTGGTTCTTTGAAAAGATCACCAAAATTGATAAATCACGTCAGGAAGGTTGGAAACGTTTCCAAGTGATGTGGAATTTTTGCCTTTGATTAGCCAGTGGATTCTCCTTCCTAGCTGGGTCTCTAGGCGGCACCAAGAAGCATAATATGAAGATGAAAGCACATCTGACTTTCCCTATCCCATCCTATCAAACCCCATTTCCACCTCCCCCCATCCCCACCTGCCCCTTCTGTCCCCACTTCCACCTGTCTCATCCTGTCCTGCCTACCCCATCCCCACCTATCTCTTCCTCTCCCTCCTGCCCTGCCATCCCACCTGCCCTGCCCCACCTACCCCATCCCATCCCATAGTAGTAACGGTGCTTGCTGTCCTCCGACCCAAAGACCTTGATCACCATGCTGTAGAGGTGCAGCCCCTCCACCAGCATCCATGCGAAGGCACTCAGGAAGAAGTAGTGTAGGAGCACGGCCATCACCCGGCAGGGGGTCTAGGATTTAACCAGAGATGGGAGGTGAGACAGCCCAGGGTGGGCCCTGGATGTGGCTATGGTCCCAGCCTCCCAGTATCCGTGGCCTGGGGGTCTTTTGGTCATGTGACCACATTTCTTCCCAGGGTATCTTCCTGTTGCTCAAGCCCAGGGATTTGGGTGCAGCACGTGAGGCGTGGCTAGCCAATCACAGTACCATGTTGTCCCCAGGGATGGTGATTGTTTCAGGAGAGGGCACAGGACTCAGGCCCAACCAATCAGCAAAACTATCCATTCCTTGCAACAGGATTGGCTCAGGGATAGGCACATGACTCACCTGGTCCAATCAGGGTGGATACTGGGGCTAAGGCAGGGACTATGGAAGAGTTTCCCTCCCAGGTGAGGACTGGAGCAGGGAACTTTGGAAGCCACGTGGCTCCCAGAGAGGTGTGGAGCCTGCCGCCTGCCATGTGGCTGAACCCTAGATGCTGAGACTTCTAGTTCTAACTAAATTGACTGCAGCTTCCAAGTTGTAGTTAGAACTGAAAGGGGCTCAGGCAACCATGCTGCTCCACAGGCTTCCCCTCAATAGGGCTCAGGGACAGACAGGTAGGGCCTTGGGAACCTCTCCATTCCTCCCCTGTAGCCTGGAGGCCCCAGGTGCCCAGGATGGAGAGAGACAGGCCCTGAACTGTGCAGCCTCAGATCCTCCTGGGGCTCCACCCCTCTGCTCCCTGTGAGTCCAGGTGCTGGGAAGAGCCAGGGCTTGTCCCTTAGCTCTAGATAAAAGTCCAGGGAACCAGAGCCCAGGAAGGAACACAAACCAAGGACCCCAGGACAACCCAGCTCTGCTGGTGCTCCAAGTTGTGTCCTTCAGATGTGCCCAAGTCAGTTAGTTCTCAGAGAAGGAATGTATGAGCCACTAAATGTGTTTCTTGTCATCATGATCTGTTATATATAGATAAAAAATAAGACACACCTATTATTTTTGTTGGCTCAGCGACCCCTGGCCCTGTGTCTTCCAGGACCAGCTACCCCTTTCCCTTGGGGAGCAGCCCCTCCCCACCCGAGAGGCTCGGGTGGGACCAACCACTACAATCATCCTCTCCCATCTGGCACAAAGGTTTACCCTGTAGGCACACCCCTCAAACAGGACCAATCGGAGCCCTTCCCTGGGATTCAGACACAGGTCTCTGGGAGAGCGGGACCAATCGGAGCTCTTCCCTGGGATTCAGACACAGGTCTCTGGGAGAGCGGGACCAATCGGAGCCCTTCCCTGGGATTTAGACACAGGTCTCTGGGAGAGCAGGACCAATCAGGGCCCTTCCCTAGGATTCAGAGACAGGTCTCTGGGAGAGGGGGACCAATCAGAGCCCTTCCCTGGGATTCAGACATAGGGTTCTGGAGGAAAGATGCTCTCCCAGTCCCCTAGGGCCACCAGCTGGGATTATAGACACCTGGAGCTGCTGCAGACCTGCCTCCCCTCCTGCTGCCAGCACACAGTGGGACCTCGCTCCCCAGCGTGGACTTGGACAGGCAGCATCAGCATCACCTGAATGATTGATAGAAATACAGTATTCTGGGCCACACCCACAGCTCCTGAACCAAAATCTGCACTGTAAGGAATCCTCGCGTGATGGTTCACACCGGAGCCTGAGAAGCATCCAGCAGGAGAGCTTGAGGCCATTGCACACCCTGTCCATTTCACGGTGCATCCAGGAACTTTGCGGATGCTCCCGAGTCCAAGGGGGGGTGCCCGTGAGGGAGGTGCCTGCTGCCACAGGAAGGCGGGTCTGTCCATAGGCAGCAGCCCCAGGACATGCATGGGGACAAAGGGCTCCGCTGGGCAGTGAGGAGGAGAGGCTCTGCTGATCCGCTAGGCATGGGGTAAAGCGTTCATCTTCTGTTGGCCAATCCTGATGGCACCCTAAGACCACGGGCTTATCCTGCTGGGTTCCTAAGAGCTTCTGCCAGAGCCAGCTCCCTTTTTCCTCCCACACATGGAGCAGGCAGCCCTCTGTTTTTCTCTTCCATCAACTGGTTTACAGGCCTACGTCACTGCGCTGCTGGGTCACTTCAGAGTCTCAGCTCTTTGACTTCTGTGAGGTCTAAGACTTCCTAGGGCCCCAGAGAACTCCCAACTCCATGCAAAGAGCAGGGAAAGGTGGCATCTAGGTCTGCCGGTCTGCTTCGCTGAGCAGAGGTGGCACAACTGTTTGCTGTCAAGCACCTGATGAAGCGTACAGCCTGCAGCTGACAAGAGTCCTGGTCTACCCACACCAGGCCGTCAGCTTGGCCAAGGCCTGTAAGCCCTGTGCCCCAATTCCTTTATCTGTAGGCTGGGAGGATGACAGGTGCTTAGAGGGTGAGATGGCTTTGCAGATGCAAGCCCTTGACACCGTGCCTTGCGCGTAGCTGATGCTAGGCAGTGTGAGTGGGTGGCGGCAGCAGCAGTTTTACCGGAGGCTGGCGTGCAGCAGAGGAACCAGCTCGTGCGCGTCACGGTCTCTGCTTCCCCCGAAAAACCACAGCCCTGGTTGTCTGGTGAGATAGGGTCTGAAATTTGAGTGGAAAAAGCTAGCAGGAGAAGGTGCCACCCAGTGACATCCGAGGAGGCTGGGGAAGGACAGCGCAGGAACAAGGACCTGCGCCCACTCACCGTGCCCGGCTCAAGGTGGAAGCTAATGAGCAGCAGGACCTGGGCCACCAGCACAGCGAAGGACAGGTTGGCATGGATGTGGTAGCGCTGGTTCCGGATGGTGCTCACGGAGCTGAGGACAGAAGCAGGGTGTGAGGCCCGGGCCCTGTGCCAACCCAGTCCCCCAGGCTCAGCTCCATGGCCCACAGAGTCCCTGTATCCATTTCTCCAAGAGCAGCCAGAAGGGGCTGCTGTCACTCCCTGCTGTGGACCCTCAATGGCTCCCTATTGCTCTTGGATCTGATCCCAGCTCCTTGCATGCCCACCCAGCCCTACACAGTCTGACCCTGGGCCGTGGCTCTGCCCTGACTCAGTTCTTTTCTCTCCCAACTCATGTTCCTGCTTCTCAAAGTCCCAGCTTATTCCAGCTTTGCATAGCTGTTCCCATGCGGTAAACCCTCTCCCCGGTCCCTGCATGGCGGCCCGAATGTCCCCCTCAGCATCAGCTTCCTGACCACTGCTGGGACCCAGCTGCACCCCCCCCCTCTGCCCTGCTGCCTGGTGGCGTGATCACCGTGAAGATGTTTGTTCTCGCTTTTGTTTACTTGGTTATTGTCCAGCCCCCATTCAAGCATGTTCTCATCTCTCTTGGGTCCAGTCAGGCCCTCAGAGCCGACCACACGCCTGTGCTGAGGAACGTGGGAGCCAGAATGAATGTCTGAACTGAGGGGAGCTGAGGTGTCCCCAGGCCCATGGCCATCTCCTTTTGCCTGGCTTGGGTTTCACCAGAATTCCCGTGCCTGGGCTGGGGGCCTTTCCAGACCTTTCCAGCTTAGCTAAGCCTGGTGCTCTTACCTCCACAGCCCCTCCCCTCTCCCGTCTCATCCATCTTGAGATCTGGGGTGCAGGCAGGGGCTGAGGGGCTGTTGGGTGGATTAGAAAAGGGGACTCACGACAGCACGGCGAAGGTGACCAGCGTGGCCACCAGGCAGAGCACGGAGAGGGAGCAGCCCACATAGCTGATAGACGACAGCGCCACCTGGTGTCCACGTGCAAGCTGCGGGGAGCAGAGCAGAGGCGTCAGCAGCTGGCCCAGCCACCTCATCGGAGCCTGAAGCTGCAGAGGGCCCAGGCAGGTGCACAGCTGGTCCCGTGTGAGCGTGGTGCTGACCACCAAGCCCTGCCTCCCAGCCCAAATGTCTGTTGCTGCCACCTACAGAGGCTGATGCTGGGGTTGCAGCCCTGGTTCTGTGCGTGCATGTCCAGTGCCCTGAGGTACCCTACAGATCACTCAGGCTCCCTCAGCCACAGTCTGCAGACTGCGGCTGATGGGCTTGGCCAGGAGCTGAGTGTCCTGTCTACACTGCAATACACAGGGCTGCAGATGAAGAGTCAGCCCCGGAGCCAGACCTCCTGGGTTCAAGTCCCAGCTGGGCCATGTCCTGGCTGACAATCTGGGACATGTGACACTCAGCTGTGAAATGAAAATAACGCCCGCTCTCCACCCCCAGTGGCCGCAAGGACTCCATGAATTTACAAACACAAAGTGCTGCAGCAGCTAGGGAAGAGCCGGTTACCGCCCTGGCCCGAGGCTGCGACCCTCCCAGCGCCCGCACAATGGCTGCCGCCTGCACACTGTGGGCCTCAGGAAAGCTCTCTAAATGGACACGGTGGTGATCTCCAGCACGCGTGTCTGCGGGGTCCCAACACCTTGAGGGAATGAGGCAGAGCAAAACACACCTGGGGATGAAGCGGCTGTAGAGCCACAAAGGATCGAACCAAAGCCGCAGTTCACCAACTGCACAATCCAGACGGCGCTCCCTCGGTTCCCAAGTCAGGGCCTCAAGCTCAGACACGTGTGACCCTGGGCTCCAGGAGGCTCCGGGCTCCTAAGCCACAGGCCTGGAAGGGCAGCCTCCCAGCTGCTCACGTGCAGGAGGGCGCCACGTGCTTCCTCCTGTGGTCCGTGGCTCTTGTCAGAGACCCAGCTGAAGCCTGAAGCCTGCATCACGCTGTCCCCGTCGGGCACAGAGACCCCAGTCCCCAGACCCGTGTCCCCCATCCTCTGAGACCCCTGCTTCCAGCTTCCTCCCATGGCATGGGCGTAGGGGGAGTCTAAATGCCTTCTCCCCGATCACCAGGACAAAGGAACAAAAGGAGGCCACTCTGAGTGCATAAGGAGCTGTTGGCAATGACAGAGGAGACACCGCAGGCCCAGGGGACCCCAGCTCAAGGTGAGGCAGGCAGTGTCCTGGACCTCAGGTAGCAACCTGGGGCCAGGGGGCCATGGGAAGCCCGAACGCTCAGTGAGCACCGCCTTCAACTGTGACTGACAGGGAGTGGGCTCACGCCCGAGGGGCTGCAGACGTGCTAGATTCCTGGATGCGTGGGGCTGGGGTAGGGGCAACCTGGACCCTGCAGCCTGGGCCTCCCCTTTTAGCAGGAGCTCACTTTCACCCTGCAGGCCCTGGTATCCTCTCTGGGGTCCAGTGCTTGCGGGAGACAGGGCCTTGGCCGGGCCCCTATCAGGAGTGAAGCAACTGTTGCCATGACACCAGCAGCATTCCCCCTGGAGGGGCTCTTTTGTGCTCTCGGGCTCAGGGACAAGGCAGAGAGGCTGAGGGCTGGGCGGAGCCACCTGTGCCGAACGCCACCTCAGGCCTCAGCAGGCAAGGACCTGGGCACAAGTTCCGATTTCCCTGGGACTGGACTTCCCTCTCCATGGACATCGTGGTTATAATGGGAAAGGTGGGCACTGCGTGGCCAGGACCAGGGAAACGGAAGAATCCCCCTTCCAGGTTCATGACGCCCCAGGGAGAGAAGAGGGGCAGTCACAGGGGAGACCATCAGTGTCCCTGAGGGTGAGAGGGGACTCTGAAGAAACGGGGCCCCCTGTCCCCTCAGGAGAATGGCTGCGATTTCTTGTTCTTGTCTCTGGTTATTGCAGAATCATCCAGTTAGGGGTGGGAGAGCCCCACTATTCCTTCTCCCATGGATAAACCTTTTTCCTTCAACTCCTGGGCCTGGCCTCCCATATTTGAGAGGACCTTCAGGCTGCGGACCTCTGCCTCCTGGGAATCACAGCCACGCCCGTGGGCTTCCCTGCAGCAGGTACCACGATGTTCCCTGGGTGTGCGCCTCCATCTCAGCTTCCCCTGACCCTTGTGGGCTCTCCTGCACTGGGCTGGAGGAACTCAAGGTGGAGACTTTGGTGAACTCACACCGACTCTGCCCAGAGCCCACTCCCTATCCCTGCCTGGCAACAGCCAGTGCACCTGGGACGCTGTGGGTGAACAGGGGCCTCCCGGAGGCCCGAGGCTGCCCAGTGCTGCCCATCTCTGCTCCACCAGGTGGGAGCTGAGGTCACAGGCGCCTTCTGCCGGCAGAAGGGGCCTTGTGGGAGGGGAAGGCACTCCCCAGTCACCTGCCGAGTATGTTTGGCAAAACGAGTTCCTCAATAGGCGACACTGCCAGTGCCTTCCCACCACAGCATTCTCGGCAATGGAAACAAACATCTCCATCTGCAGATGGACGGGCCAAGAGCTACTCCCATTAATCGCATAGCCGCAGTGGGTGAAGGGAACTAAATTTCTAGGCCACATTCCCCACACTCCGTGTGTGACACTCCAGTTTCTCCATGACATTGTTAGCAAATCCCATGAAATGATGTTTCTGGTTTCAGATAGGTTTGGAAAACACTCCATTCTCTGCACCCCTTAGAAGACTTTTTGGATGAATATAAAGCCACTTAAGAGTTCTGAGGATTCTGCAGGTAAAAAACAAAAACAAAAACAAAAAAACACCTGTTTAGCTATGTTTAACTTGGCATTTCTTAAACTCTTTGGAGGAAGAAGGGAAAAGACCCAGTGACAAAAACAGAGATGTGGTTTAAGAAGTGCTGTTTTAGAGGAAGTGAGATTTTGCAGAAATTAAGAATAAAACCAAATAAACTAAGAATAAAACCAAACACAGGACACACTGACATTGTACTGGATATGCAATCTTTCTTTGCTGTCTCCTAAGGCAACAGAAAAGTCTTGTCCCTCACACTGATCTCTGCCTAGAGATGGAAGGAAGGGTCAGTTACAAAAGTTTTGGGCCTCAACAGAGGAAGTGGTTCTTGGAAACGAACATCCACCTCTGCAGCAGTCACCAAACTGAATTCAGTTAAAAACCAATGGAGGACACGCGCAGTGGCTCATGCCTGTAATCCCAGCACTTTGGGAGGCCGAGGCAGGCAGATCACCTGAGGTGAGGAGTTTGAAACCAGCCTGGCCAACATAGTGAAACCCTGTCTCTACTAAAAATACAAAAATTAGCCGGATGTGGTGGCCCACACCTGTAATCCCAGCTATTCAGGAGGCGGAGGCAGGAGAATCACTTGAACCCAAGAGGTGAAGGTTGCAGTGAGCCGAAATCATGCCACTGCACTCCAGTCTGGGCAACACAGCCAGACTCCATCTCAAAAAAAAAAGAAAGAAAGAAAAAGAAAAACCAATGGAAACACTGCTAGTGAAGGAAGGAAAGCAGTGGTGTCCAAAAGCCTGCCTGGCCCACTGCCCTGGGAAGCCCCCCTAAGAGATGCACCCCACACAGGTCTCCACCCCACAAGGCCCTGGCTCCTCCCCACTCCTGAGCATCTCTGCTCTACCCAAGTTATCTCACGTCCCACCAGAGGGATGCATGTCACTCTCAGACACCACGACTGCATTTCATGGGGTGTCACCTCTCCCCCAGGGACATGGGAAGCTCTGAGGATGCAGTCCACTTAGGGAAGCTTTTCCTACCTCATCTCGCAGCTCTGAAAACAGCAGTGAGCACTATTGGGCACAATGGTAACCAGAGGGATTTGCTGAAGGCGTCAGGGGAGAAAGAGCCCTCACATCTACCCATCTGACTCTGCCACTGATTCAACAGATTTCCTAAATCTACATCACTGATTAATAATATCTTTTAAATTGAGAAAATAAAGCTTTAGCTCATCTATTTGCAAATGCAGTGAGGTTCCAGTGGGCTGATATGAGAGTTCGCTGCACACTGGGCTGCAGTTGGTCAGTCAACTCTCTAAAACATCTTAATCTCCATTCTCAGCCACCCATTCTACTGGAAGTTTCCTACAAATGGGAGCCTAGCCAGACCCACACCTACCCACTTATGCTGTAAGCCTTCCAACCATATTATCAATCAACCTTATTGCCAACTAACCACACCATCAACCAACCCATTGTCAATCAACTCACCATCAACCAACCCATCATCAATCAACCTTACCATTAACCAAGCCTACCATCAACCAACCTTACATTCAAATGATGCACCACTAGCTAATCTGACTATAAACCAACTCCACCATCAACCAATCCACCATCAACCAACCTTAACATCAACCAACCCCTCATCAACCAGCCTATCAACCAACTGTACCATCAATCAACCTGACCATCAACCAAACAGACCATCAACCAACCTTACCATCAGCCAACCCATCATCAACCAACTCATCATTGACCAACCTGACCATCAACCAACCCATCATCAACCAACTCCACCATCAACCAACCCATAATCAACCAACCTATCAACCAACCCATCATCAACCAACCTGACCATCAACCAAACCAACCATGAACCAACTTTACCATCAACCAACCCATCATCAACCAACTCCACCATCAACCAACCCATCATCAACCAACCTATCAACCAACTGCACCATCAATCAACGTGGCCATCAACCAAATAGACCATGAACCAACCTTACCATCAACCAACCCATCATCAACCAACTCCACCATCAACCAACCTGACCGTCAACTAAACTGACCATGAACCAACCTTACCATCAACCAACCCATCATCAACCAACTCCACCATCAACCAACCTTACCATCAACCAACCCATCATCAACCAATCCATCATCAACCAACCTGACCATCAACCAACCCATCATCAACCAACTCCGCCATCAACCAACCTGACCATCAACCAACCCATCATCAACTCCACCATCAACCAACCTGACCATCAACCAAACCAACCATGAACCAACCTTACCATCAACCAACCCATCATCAACCAATCTACCAGCCAATTGACCATCAGCCAAACCCACCATCAACCAACCTTACCTTCAAGTAATCCACTATCAACCAACTCTACCATCAACTGACCCATCATCAACCAAACTCATCATAAACTGACCTTCAACCAACCTACTATCAACTAACCTAACCATTAACCAACCCATTAACCAAATGCATCATAAACCAACCTATTAATCAACCTGATTATCAATCAAACCCATCGTCAACCAACTTTACCTTCAGCCAATCTACCCTCAACCAACCTACCGTTAACCAACCCTATCTTCAACCAACCTTACCACCAGCAAACCTTACCATCAACCAACCCCATCATGAACCAACCCCATCATCAATCAAGTTTCTTTACCATATACTTTTATCAAACCCACCCAAAGCCAGCATCATGCCAGGCACAATGGGGAACACTAAAAAGAAAGACATATGGCTCTTCCCTCGAACAGAGCTAATAGCCTGACCAGGCAGCCTTGAAATGATTGTAAGAAACATAAGGCCAGATATATTGAAGGGTCACATTTTACATGGTGCTTGAGTTTTAAGGTGAGCCCACAGGTAAAAATGATAGATGATCAAAATGACTTTTGAAAACTCCTGAGATCCCCCATAAACTGGAGTCTCCATGGCTTTTGCACGTAACATCATACATTATTCTTCCACACAATGGTCTGAATAATGAGGCAGACTTCAGGAGGGATCAAGAAGAAACAGCATGCACACGTCAGGGTCTGCAAACCTCTCTGCTTCAACACAGCTTTCAAGTCCACAGAGTGGCAATCTAGGTGATCCTGATAGTGACTCACTCCCTTCTCTTTACTACAGGCACATTCTAGTTGTAACACACATTCAGCCATGGATTTGTCGTTGTATTACTTAACCCTGCAACCCGTGTTAAACATTAACTCCACCACTACCTGCACATGGCCTGAGGAAACTGGAAGGGAGGGAGGGTGATCTGAGGGAGGCAGAGAGAAATACTGAGTGGGTGTTAGGAGGGAGAGGGCTTCACACAGGCCTCAATGCTTGGGCAGGAACCTGACAGACAGGACAGGAGACAGCCTTCTAGACCAGAGTGATGTGAGCTCTGACAGTAAGTTCCATGAAGACAGGTCGATTGTCTTGTTTAATTCTGAATCCCCAGGGCCCGAGAGAGGATCTGGCAAACTGCAGGCATCATAGAGAACCACAGAAGAGTAGTTGGAAATGACAGAAACAAGGTCCCTGCTGCTTGAAGGCATCGAATCCTCAGAACAAGCCTGTGAGTGGACAGCGTGGTTTCCCTTTACAGATGAGGACACTGAGGCAGCCGCAGTAAGTGACTGCCCACCACCACACAGCTGGCGAGGGGCAGGGCTGGGGTTGACCCCTGATGGCCCCTGCTTCAGCAGCAAGCATGTATTCAGCACCTACTGTGTGCCAGGCATGGAAGTCTCATCGCAGTGGGGAAGTGGGTAATGAACAAAGACGTGGATGTGTAAACGTGAATAAATACCTAAGGCTGCCAGTGCCGTGTTAATGAGGCTGTGATGGAAATGCACAGGGGCGGTGGCAGAGGTGACTGCAGAGGGACAGAGGGATGGTGGCCCTCACACGGCTATGATCTGAGAAAGGCCCTGACCCAGGCCCTTCCCTCTCCCTTGGAGCGCCCACCTCCGAGTCCTGTTGGCTTCTCAGCCACGACACGGCCATCTGTCCCGATCCTCTTTCTGACTGATTTCTAGAGCCCCTGCCTTGATCTCTTTGGCCTCCTGGGACTCCCTGGTCTCCCCGCAGCACCAGCCGCATCCTCTACCAAGTCCCTCCTGGCTTGGGCTCCGCTGTACACTGGAGCCTCGTCCCTCGCGGCTTACCCCCTCCACGGTGCCTGAGACTCAGACTCAACCCTCCATCACTGCCCACGGCTTCGGAGGCCCTGCATGCTCCAGCCCCAGCCCGTGCCTCTGACCTGCCTCCATCCACCCTCTCCTTTCATCATGGGAAAGCAAGACCCTCCCTGCTGGTTCAGTAGAGGGGACGGGACATGGGGAGCTGGTTCAGTAGAGGGGATTGGACATGGGGAGCTGGTTATGAAGGTGAGGGAAGCCCTGAAAAAGCAGAGAAGGCAGTGAGGCAGCCCAGACAGCGGCCACCACGGAAGGACAGCGGGAGAGGTAATGGCAGCAGAGCCAGGCCGGGCCACCAGCAGAAGCTGGAACCAGACTAGCCTGCCCAGGTGAGGCTGGCGTGGGTGTGCGGGGAAGGGTCTGCATGCAGGGGCTGGAGCCACAGGGGGATGCCCATGCCAGCAGGGGCCCAGGTAGGAGGCTGGCCCCTTTGCCCACCCCAGCACCACCATCTCTCTTTGGTTGGACTTGGCAGGAAGCCAAGCATAGAGCAGAGAGCAGGGCGAGCGGAGGATGGGTTCCCGGGCACAAGAGCAGGACCCCCGGGCTGGGTCCACACTCCACCCTCACACCAGCCCTTGAACTAACCCCCGGCTTTGACGCCCACCCTGTCCCAGCCAGGCTGGCTCCTCCCTGTCTCTGGTCCCTCAGCGGCTGGCACCCAGGCTCTCACGGGGCTTGTCTCCCCTTAAGGCAGCCCTCAGTCCCTGGCTGAGCTGCACTCCTGCCCTCGGCTCCTGGACAGCACGAGCGACCAGGCCCTGGTGGATCTGTGACTCCAGGCATCCCTGGTTTGGCGGCCGTCCCTGGCCATAGGCAGCCGTAGCGTGTGCCAGCAGCATGCAGCCAGCCTCCCGCTGGGCTGGGTCCAGTTGCTGGCACATTACACGTCTGCTGATAGAAATGAGCCGACAGCCCGGGGACAGGTGGAAATGAGCTGCTCGGCCACTTGAGGGGTGCTGCGGGATGGGAGAGGACTGGCCACAGGCAGGAGATCTTCCCTGAGGACCCAGCTGGGCTGCTGTATGTTTGAGGAGATGCTGGGACTGGCCTGCCTCGGGCCACCATGACCCTGTTGAAAGAGTCAGCTGAGGGGACCATTGCCCCCTTGTTTTCCAGACCGGGAACCCTGGGGGCTCCTGCTGCCTCCCCTGGCTGCACAGCTTGTGCATCAGTCTGGGGCCAGCTGGGAAAAGAGAAACCACTCCAGACTTTCCAAGGGTGGAACGTTTGACTCAGGGAATTGCCAACTCTCGGGAGGGGAGAGAAGGGGGACCTCACAGGGGTAGTGAGGTGGTCCAGGAATGTGCCATGCCACAAATCCCCAGTGGAAGCCAGATCTACAGACTGTCCAGCAGGGCTGCAGCCACAGCAGAGGCGCAGCCACTGCCCGAAAAGCCACCTGTAGCAGTGAGAGAGAAGAGCTGTTGGGCCTCCTCCCCTCCCATCACCTACCCCATGTGACAGACCTGGGCCTCAGCACAGTGGTCGGCCCTGGGAGGCAGAGCCGGGCAGCAGGAGGCAGGTAGATCTCAGGGCAGAACCCAGGACTCAACATGACTGGGAACTCAGGGCCCAGCCCCTGCTGTGCCCCAGACGACAGCTGCTTTAAACAGCTGTGGCGATGTGAAACTGGCCGGGCAGTGCCACCACGGGAACCCATCCTCACAGGTGGAGGTGGGATGTGTGGCACAGGATGCTGGTCGTTTGCTGTGGCCAAAGACCGCCATCACTTCAGTGTCCACCCATGGGAGAGCTACGCAGTGGTTAACACGGGAAGATGTGGCTCTGTATACCCCGAGAAGGAGCAACCTCCAAGATACGTGGATACATTTTTTAAAGTGTGCCACCTTGCGAGGCATGGTGGTACATATCTCTAGTCCCAGCTACTTGGGAGGCTGAAGTAGGAGGATCTCTGGAGCCCAGGAGGTCAAGGCTGCAGTGAGCCGAGGTGGCGCCACGGAGTCCAGCCTGGGCCACAGTGCGCAACCTTGTCTCTAAAACAGATAAACAGTAAATAAAAATGAAGGGAGCAGTCTTTATAGTTCACCACCCTTTGTTTAAAGAACAAATCGGTTTGCATCCATTGAGGTACAGAAAATTTAAAAAACAAACAAAAATAGAACAAACAGCAAACCAGGGCCCCAGGCTCAGCAACCGCATCTGGAATGACAGAAAAGCAAGCGTGTGTCTAGGCCGCTGCTCTGGGCAGGGCCGGGAGGCAGGAACGGTGGCCGTGACCGTCAGTTTCCATTCTCTGCCTTCTGTGTGCTTGCATTTTCCCACATGCGTGTATCATCTTTACAAACAATTCAACCTACAGAACCCCTCTATCTCCTGACACCCCATCTTCCTGTATGTCCCAGAAAGAGCCCTCAAACTCCTGTCCCCACTCCTAACATGGGGGCTGGCAACTTCTCCTAGACGGCCCACACCCCCACTCTAATTCCCAAGATTCAGCACACTCAGGACAAAAAACACGTGCTGACCAGAAACCTGGCTCGCTTCAGACGTCAAGCTCTGACCACAGCCTTGCAGCCCACAGCGGCCCCGCCAAAGCGACCCGATCCCTCGGCTGGGCTATGCATCCATCCGCCCCTGGAACGTCCAGTCTGACCCCCGACCATGTTCCCAGTCCTGGCCACCCGGCCCGCCCCCAGCCCCACAGAGTGAGACCCCAGTTCTGAGGGTAGCCCTGAAAGAAGATCCCCCGAGACGGGATCACCCCAGAGGCTGCTGCCAGCTCCCTCTGCAGAGCGGCTCAAGCACAGCACAGCTGCCGAGCAGACACTGCTTCGGGAGAATTGGGGAATAAATGAAGCAACATCTGCTTCTCCTCTAAAAGGAGCAGCCTGGGTCTGGCTGGAGGAGGCAAAGGCAACTGGATTTGTCAAGAGAGTCAGGGGTGGAACCCTCAGAACCTTGAACCTACGTCTCCCTGCCCCCAGGACTGCGAGGTGCCCAGGCAGGGCTGGGGCTGAGCTGACAGCAGAGCTGAGCCCGGCAGCTCCCGGCTGCTGCTCCACCCGAAACACAGGTTTTCACCTCTGAGGTCCATTTCCCAATGTCCTAGGTGGCCGGCAGCCTGAGAGCCAGGGGCACTGACGGGAGAGATGGGGGTGGCAGGTGTCGTCCCTGCTCCCAGGGCTCACTCAGCTCTCCACTCAGAGAGGCACAGGCCACAGGTACGGGGAGGGCCCTGGGGGCCGAGAGTGGGCGTCTTGAGGGAGATTGGAGGGGCATGGGAGGGGTGCGTAGGGTGGGAGACAGGAGGGGGTGGAAGGATGCATGCCCCTGCGCCTCCCGCCGGTGAGCTCCCAGCTCCCATCCCCAGCCCAGCTCTCAGCAGCCCAGGACAGGACTTGGGAAAACTCACCCGTGAGGCGGGGTGGGAACAGCACACACCCGTGCACCTGGAGGGTGCTGGTGGAATGGTAAGGAGCCCATCCAGAAGGACCCAGCGGGCTTTGCCCACCACCCTCTCCTTCTGGAAGAACTGCAGAGGCTGGGAAATTAGAAGGGATGGTGACAATTTTCTGGGTCTCTAAGAGGATGGTACCGAGGACAGATGTCCTCCCCACTGGGCCGGAAGACACTAGTGAACATGGCATTGCTCAGGGAGTCAGGGGGTGGGCTGCTGAACAAACCAGCTTCCTTGTTACTCCTGGGCAAGGCAGGACACACTTCTGCCTCCAGGATTAGAGGGGTCCAGGGATGGGTGGAGGGGCCTCTCCTCTGAGCCCCTCCAGCCTCCATAGTTCCCCCCATCCCCATCAACAGGGCAACAGACCACCCTGCCCTGGTGCCCACAGCCAAGGACTGAACCTTCTTATGAAGAGTGAGTGGAAGCAGACTTGTGGCCATGAACGGGTTAATGCTGGGATGGCTGCAGTCCCAAGTGCAGTAGCCAGGCCTGCTCCACCCCACCCCACTCCCACTCCACTCTCATGGGGTCCTCAGGCCAGGACATCCCCAGGAACTTCATACTCATGGCTCACTGTGACCTCACTCTGTCAGGCAGTGTTTGGGGCTGGGTGCTGAGGCTGGGTGCGCAGGGCTAGGTGCTCAGGGCTCGGTGCTGAGGCTGGGTACTGAGGCTGGGTACCGAGGCTGGGTGCTGAGGCTGGGTGCTGAGGCTGGGTGCTCAGGGCTGGGTGCTGAGGCTGGGTGCTCAGGGCTGGGTGTTGAGGCTGGGGACTGAGGCTGGGTGCTCAGAGCTGGGTGTTGAGGCTGGGTGTTGAGGCTGGGTGCTGAGGCTGGGTGCTCAGGGCTGGGTGCTGAGGCTGGGTACTGAGGCTGGGTGCTCAGGGCTGGGTGTTGAGGCTGGGTGCTGAGGCTGGGTACTGAGGCTGGGTACCGAGTTGGGTGCTCAGGGCTGGGTGTTGAGGCTGTGTGTTTCAGCCTGAGTGGTGCCTACTTCTCCCTCCTCCGATAACCACCACAGCTCCACAAGGAAAGTGTCCCACCCATGTCGCAGCAGGGAAACTGAGGCTCAGAGCAGGCACCTGCTCAAGGCCTCTCAGCACATCACCAGGAGGGACCTGTGTGTCCAGCTGGCTGGGAGGCAGAGGGGCCTCTACTGACCCCAGTGCATGCAGGAGGTGTTATTGGGAGGTGGTCTGGCTGACATTCGCACAGAGACCCCATGGAGGGAGCCTGTTTCTGACTTGAGCTGTACATGCTGCAGCTGCTGGCACCACTGTTGGCACAGTCTCGCCTGTGACACATCCTCGGGACCGCAAATACAGCTCAGAGTGGTTCTCACAGCTCCCAGCAATGCTATGTAATTCAGGCCCTGCCACTGCCTGCCCTGTGCCCTTCCCTGGAGCCAGAGCCTGTCTGAGGGGCTCAAGGCTGCACCTGGCTGGGTAACCGCAGGGCGCGGGGCCTAGAACGTGGGTCCGGGTGGAGGCCATGCCGTTCCTGCCTCAGGAAGGCGTGGTGTGCCCCCACGGTGCCCTTCCTTTCCCACCCGTAGCTAGATTTAGAAATGCCCAGAAAAGCCTGCAGTTGGTTTCGGGACACGGACTCCTCTGACTCAGAAACCACAACCTCAAATGCCTCCGAGAGGCAGGGCGTCAGCTCAGGAGGGCAGCAGGTGCCTGCAGACATAACCCCAGGTGGGACTGTGCTGCCAAAACGAGCATGCTCCCTCCCACAGTTCGAACCAAAGTCCTTCTCAGTGGAGATGCCACTCTCCCCCCCAGAAAAGAGCAGGAAGCATTTCACGGTCTCCTAAAAGCAGAAGAGCAATACGAACATGATGAGGGAGGACAGCTGCTTGTGGTACAGGGAGGCCATGTGGACCGGGGGGCTCTGGGGACCTCGCCCGAGCACAGGGGTGGCAGCCACTCGCCTCCAGCGTCGTTTCCAGCCAGAGGGGGAAGCCTAGCATGGCCAAATTTTCCTCTTCTTTTTTTATTTAAAAAAAAATCCAAAAGTTTAGATAAAATATCTGTGTTTTGGAATACTGACAACCAATTTTTAAAAATTTAAGCCTCTGCGGGCTAAATGAAGCCCATTCACTGGCCAGAGTCAGCCTTCAGACCACGGTTCACGACCATCTTATTGAAGTGCTATTTCCCTGTGACCACCAGGCCCCAGGAAGGGGTGTTCGGGGACTGGCATTCCCAGGGGCTCCTGTACTGGCACAGGGCTCCTGCACCCCCCAGGTCAGAGCCACCCCAAGGCAGGCGCCCATGCCTGGGATGCTTCCCATGCCCGAAGCCTGGGAAGTGGCCGCCTGGGAGGAAGCGGCCACCTGCAGGAAAAAGAGCGCACTGCAGCAGGCCCCGGGGCTCCTCCCAACCTCCCACACACTCCTCCAGCACTGCCCTTCCTCACTGGGTGCAGCCTCGGCAGGACTTTCCATCAACATCGGGGGGCTCTCCCACCTTAGACAACGAGACCATCTCCCGGGCCTGCACACCCTGAGCGGGGAACACAAGTGCCAGGAACAGCTGCAGCTGAATTTTCCCTAAGGCCGGGCCCAAATGCCTTCCACAGCACCGGTCCCCATGCCCAGCACCTTCACTGGGTGCGTGGCTTCAGCAAGAAATGCTGGGGAGTCCACGCCTGAGCCCTCCTCTTGGTCCCTGGCTGAGCCAGCCCATACCTGCATCCACTCCTGGGTTAACCTCAGGTCCTCGCTCCCTCATACCCTGCCGGCCAGTCCTTAGAGAGGACAGAAAGTTGAACTCCCACCTACCTGCGGCAGTACAGACCCGTTGTGTCAGCATGACTGGGATCCACTGACTAAACCAGCACGCATGTGGCATTCCGGCCTCCAAGGAGAACACATCTTTTTCTCTAAGTTCCTCTCCCCTTGTGGAACAGACTCGATCCTGCACGCCCTCATTCATACAGCAAACACGGGCACAGGCGTGTCTCAGCGCCCGGGCATCAGGAAGGAGCAGTGAGCACGAAACATCACCCCTGGGTAGCAGGCCTCAGAAACACCTCTTCGAGCTAAATGATTTTATTCATTTGATCATGTCATGCAATTCCACACAAATACACACCTGGGTCAGAGCCCACAGGCTGATGTTTACAGTCCTTTCTCTCCCCAGCTCCTGCCACTGCCTTACCTGGGTGGCCCCCTCCTGCCCCTGCCCACTAACAACCTTGAATGCGCTGTCCATGCCTTTCTGATAATCACATACCAAGATACAAATGTTGCATATTTAAATGCATACACAGAACACACCCACGCACAGGCACAGGGGATCCTGCCGTGGCTTTACAAAAATGGGATATGTATCACTCTAGTCTACCTCTTGTCCTTTTCTTTTTTTTCTTTTTTTTTTTTTTTTTTTGAGACGGAGTCTCGCTCTGTCACCCCGGCTGGAGTACAATGGCCGGATCTCAGCTCACTGCAAGCTCCGCCTCCCGGGTTCCCGCCATTCTCCTGCCTCAGCCTCCCGAGTAGCTGGGACTACAGGCGCCCGCCACCTCGCCCAGCTAGTTTTTTGTATTTTTTAGTAGAGACGGGGTTTCACCGTATTAGCCAGGATGGTCTCGATCTCCTGACCTCGTGATCCACCCGTCTCGGCCTCCCAAAGTGCTGGGATTACAGGCTTGAGCCACCGCGCCCGGCCAAACGAATGTGTCAGAAGCGTGTTACCTTGGAAATCGCTGCAAGCGCACTGGCATGATGACAGTCCATTCTTTCACAGTTGCACCGCATTTCCTGACTTCATCATTCCTCTTTTAGTGTAGAGATGAATAATATCCCTTAGCGTGGATGTATTAGAATTTATGCAATCACTAGTGTTATATTTATTCATGCTTCTGTTCCTTCTACTATAAATAATGTAAATATTCTGATTTCATACTTTTTTATGTCATCTTACTTGCTGATTCTTTTAATTCTCTGACATAGATTCTCGTGGGTGTACTGAGAAGTTACTGGGTCTGTTCTGGATGAATTCTCTGTTCCAATGGCCTACTTTTCTAGGATAATTTTATCCAATTAAAAGAAAAACTTGCCTTCTCTGGGTTCTTACTGGATCTGGGGTTGCTAATTTCAAAGGTGCAGAAAGCATGCCTGGGGAGTAGAGCGGCTGGGGTGGTGAGGGCTGGGTCTGGATGCAGATCTACTGGACAACCCGGGTGTTCGTTCCCCTGCTTGAACTGCACTCAGTAGGAGAAGTTAGAAGCACCCAGAGATGACGCCATGTTTTTGTGACTCACATGTAAAGCAAAGCTACCCATTCTTGCCCACGGCTGGAGGAGGAATAAATTGGTACATGGTTCCCAGAGTGCAATGCAGCAATGTTTTTCAAAACCAAAATGCCGGTGCCCTTTGCCCACAGATTCGCCTGCCAGCAATTTATTCTAAAGAAGCATGTGTAGGGTCATGCACTCCGGAACCACCGGAAGTCGCCAGATGCTGGAAGCCATCACAGTGTCCGTCAGCAGATGCCTTGACATGGCCCCTCAGGGCTGGGTCTTAATCACCAAGTTGACAGCAGTATGCAAAGATAGAGTGTCGTTTTGGGGTCTCCCTCCCCTGGACAGCAGCCCTGAAGCCCGCCCCACCTCGGCCCAGTTCACTCAGGTGAACCCTGTCGTCTGATGGGCTTTCCACAAAAAGGGCACTGCCCACTTAGGAGGAAGGGGCTTCCCGAAACCACCACCAAGAAGGAGGCTGGGTATGGAGAAAAGCCAAGGGAAAACCTCGGAGAGAGAAGGGACACGATGCGGATGTGAGTTCCCGAGCAGAGAGCCTGCACCAGGAACCCAAATAAGGTCACTGGTGGTATTTTTATTAATTCTCTGAGCGTGCTGCAAATTTGGTTTCTACTTATGATATCAGTCTTAACTTTTTTTAATGTTGAGGAGAATGTTCATTTTTAGCATGGATAATTTTAAACCATTTTTAAATCAACCTTTTCTGGCAATGAATAGATGTGATTTGCTCCCATGAAGATACCCACAGACTGTCAAAATCCAGTGTCACCGAGAGGCAGCGGTGATGGATGGAGACCCATAAGTCGTCTGTTCCAGGTTTTTTGCTCGCTGGACCAGGCCCTTCCCTTCCTTCCTCTACCACAAAAACACAACACGTACAAACACAGTTTTCAGCTGAAAGTACCTCCCTCTCTCCGGCCATGCCGAGAAGGAAGCTGCACTGGGCTTTAGTTCTCAGCCTACAGAGGGACCAGAAGAGGAGGCTCTGCTCCCAGGTAGCTGGTGCTCCAGAGCCCGGGCACAGCCCTAACATTCGGGATTTGGCTCAAGGCCAGGCTCTGCCCCCTGATGTGACCTCAGGGAATCCCCTATGACTCACCTGTGATGGCCACAATGATAGCACCTCACTCATGTGGTGAGGACCAAAGGAGAGGGCAGGCCTGAGTGCAAGCCCCCACCAGGCAGGGAGCACCCAGAGACAGGGAGCATCTACAGGCAGGGAGCCTCTGAAATGGTGCCTGTTACTGTCTTTCCCTTACTCCCAGGTGGTCAGCTGTGTGACAGCCACAATCACCAGCCTGCACTCAATAAATGGCTCCCAGCAGCCACTCTGTCCCAGTGGCCCGGCGCCCATTCTGCAGAGTTATGCATGAAGGAAGGTGTTCCCTGAAGGCAATGCCTGTGTCCAGAACCCCTGCCCCCTGGCCCTTGGTTTGGGTTCCTTTTTAAGCCACAGTCTGTTTCTTCTGTCTCTGAATCTTCCAGGTTCCCACTTCACTCACTTCCAGGCTGAGGACCTGTCTCTACTTCAGCTCCTGGAACAAAGAAAGTTTTTCACATGCCAATGAGCACATATTTAGGGCCAGACTATCCGTGCTCAGATTTGGTAACAATTGCTGCAGCCAGCTCCCAGGACACGAACAGAAATCTGAGCTGATGTTTGCAGACTGCGTGCCTGTGCCTGGGTCTGTCCAGAGGGTGGTCTGGGACCAGTGGGGCCTCACTCCACCCGGGCCTTGTCGGAAACAAGGATGCCAGGCCCCACCCCAGACCCGCTAAATGTGGGGTCTGCATCTTCACAAGACCCTGGGCGGCTGGTCCAGCACACAGATGACCTCTCACATATGGCTCAGAAGTAATAACTGATGACACCTCTAACAGTCAGAAGATTTCATGGGAGAAACAGATCGCCAGCGTTTTCAGTCATCTGCAGTGCCACTCCTGCCCTCCACCCCCGCCACCCCAGCAAGGTGCCGGTTCTTGGGTCTCTGCAGCAGCCTCCACCATCTCCCCTGCTCCCTGCCTCCTGCCCCTCACGACCCCTGGGCCTGGAGCCCCTGCCTCAGCCCTGGCGTCTCCCCGAGGACCACCCCAGCTGCTCCCTCCTTGCCCTCTGCCTGCGCCCTGTCCTCTACCTGGGCCAGGAGGCTCCATCCTTTCCACCCTGAGATGTAGAATCCACTGCCACCTTCTCAGGCAGGCCCTCCTGGGCCTCCATCTGTAAAACAGCACCGGCATCAGCAGCACCGTGTTTTAGTGCCTAATTATCCCCCAAGTCATCCTACATGATCTCCCGCGTGGCCCGTACGGGGCAGGACATGGTGTGCACTGACTCGCGGTGTCTCTGTGAGCACCACAGCATCCTCACTGCCAGGTCCCCATGGCCCGGGTGCTACCTCAACAGCCCAGGCTCTACCGGTAATTTAATAATGCACCGTTGAACAATGGGGGACGCCAGCAAGTGCCCCCTTGCTCTGGGGCTCAGTTTCTCCACTGGTGAGACGAACAGCCTTGGCCACAGCACCGTGCAGACCGCCCGTCTCCAGGAATGGACAGGTGCTCTCTGTGGGGGCAGCTCTGCGCCTTTTCCCCTCTCCCTACGACACCAGGAGGGAAGCCCGAAGGGAGCCCTGTGGGCCGGGCCCTGGCAGGACGGGGGAGGGGAGAGGAGAAAAGGAGCTCATGGGAGGAGAGAGACGGCGTCACGGCCGTCCACAGAGGATGCTGCTCCTCAGACTGAGGCCTGGTCCATGCAAGAAATTTAAACCCAGGAACTGTTTCTACATTCACCTCTCTCTAGTGTAGTTTCATTCATTCTGTTTAATTTTCTTTAAATTGCCACCAATGATCCAGGTCATGGATCTCCCCAGCTGTGAACAGCCCACCTCCACGTGGAGGCCCTGGGGTCTGCAAGCCAGGAGAAGAGGGGCCGCTGGGAAGGCATGGGGGGCGTGGGGACTGGAAAGGGGCAGTCGCTGGCTGGGCAGCTGCTCTCGGGGTACCACTCCTTAAGGAGCACCCCTCGGGATTGTCTGGCGGGTCACACCTGCCTGCACAACATTTACCACTGAAGGGTGAGGGCAACGGGTGGGCTTGGGTCCCACCACCCTCACGACAGAGCCACCCCTTTGGAACCTCTAAAACCCCACGGCCCTGAGCCAGAAAGCCCTGGCATGGAAGGGCCTGGCAGTTCCACTTGCTACATGGCCGGCCCTTCTTGGGGGACCCTGACGGCGCGGAAGCTACTGAGGAGACTGCCGGTCCCCTGTCACCTGACGCTTCATCTCGCGCAGCGCCAAGGGCTCCTGGGTCCAGGCTCCAAAACACGTAGGTCTAGGATGCTGGGTGTGCATCTGTGCATGAGGGGCCCAAGGGTGTGTGGTGCCCCGTCCTATCCACTTCAGATATGTCTCAGAGCCTGGGTAACAAAGTGAGGCCCCTCCTCTACAGAAAATTAATACACGCACACAAAAAAGCCAGTGCAGTGATCACACCTGTAATCCCAGCGCTTTGTGGGCTAAGGTGGGAGCACTGCTTGAAGCCAGGAGTTCAAGACCAGCCTGAGGAACATGGTGAGAGCCCAGCTCTACAAAAAAATTAAAACTTAGCCAGGCGTTGTGGCATGTGCCTATAGTCCCAGCTACCTGGGTGTCTGAGGTGGGAGGATAGCCTGAGCCCAGGAGTTCTAGGCTGTAGTGAGCCATGATCAGACCACTGCACTCCAGCCTGGGCAACAGGGCGAGACCCTGTCTCTAAAAATTAATTTATTTAATTTAATAAAAATAAAATATGGCTTGGACATCTCTCTGGAGTCTCCAAAAGTGATTCACGGTGTGACACCAAGCCCATCGTGCATTTTGTGAAAAGAAAGGGCCTTCTCTTTGGAAACAGGAATAGCTGTTTCCCTCCAGTGTCTTCTGCAGAGCGGGGCTCATACGCGCTCATGTGAGCAGCAGCCCGTGGGCCGGTGAGGCTGGGATCACACCGGCCGCAGGTGTCACGTGCGTCTTTCGCCCTCAGGCATGTGAGCAGCAGCCCGTGGGCCGGTGAGGCTGGGATCACGTCAGCCGCAAGTGTCACGTGCGTCTTTCGCCCTGAGGCATGTGAGCAGCAGCCCGTGGGCCGGTGAGGCTGGGATCACGTCAGCCGCAAGTGTCACGTGCATCTTTCGCCCTGAGGCATGTGAGCAGCAGCCCGTGGGCCGGTGAGGCTGGGATCATGTCGGCCGCAGGTGTCACGTGCGTCTTTCGCCCTGAGGCATGTGAGCAGCAGCCCGTGGGCCGGTGAGGCTGGGGTCATGTCGGCCGCAGGTGTCACGTGCGTCTTTCGCCCTGAGGCATGTGAGCAGCAGCCCGTGGGCCGGTGAGGCTGGGATCACGTCGGCCGCAGGTGTCACGTGCGTCTTTCGCCCTGAGGCATGTGAGCAGCAGCCCGTGGGCCGGTGAGGCTGGGATCACGTCGGCCGCAAGTGTCACGTGCGTCTTTCGCCCTCAGGCATGTGAGCAGCAGCCCGTGGGCCGGTGAGGCTGGGATCACGTCGGCCGCAAGTGTCACGTGCGTCTTTCGCCCTGAGGCATGTGAGCAGCAGCCCGTGGGCCGGTGAGGCTGGGATCATGTCGGCCGCAGGTGTCACGTGCGTCTTTCGCCCTGAGGCATGTGAGCAGCAGCCCGTGGGCCGGTGAGGCTGGGATCATGTCGGCCGCAGGTGTCACGTGCATCTTTCGCCCTGAGGCATGTGAGCAGCAGCCCGTGGGCCGGTGAGGCTGGGATCATGTCGGCCGCAGGTGTCACGTGCATCTTTCGCCCTGAGGCATGTGAGCAGCAGCCCGTGGGCCGGTGAGGCTGGGATCATGTCGGCCGCAGGTGTCACGTGCGTCTTTCGCCCTGTGAGGGGCTGCGGCTCAGGGGCATCTGCCATTTCGTTTCCACGGAATTTAAAGATGAGGTTATCTCCGTCTGCCCCGGCAGCATTACAAGTCACTTCCAAGCACCAGGGCCCTGTTCCCATTGACCTAAGAGTGACTGCGGTCCACCCGGCCTCCGCACACAGAATCCTGTGGCTCAGGTTTGCTGGTGGTTTCTGTTGGGGAGTGAGGGTGCCTGGGCTGAGCACTGGACCTGTGACTGTCACAGTGAGCTCGTGACCTTCCCACAGCAACCACCTGGGGGGCCGCATTCCTAGGCCCTCTTTCGGGAGAAGGAAAAGTCTCCCAGGACGGGAGAAGGCGGAACCCGGATTCTGCCTCTGTCATACCTTGAAGAGTTCTGTCTCCTGGTCAACAGGACGGTGGGAGCCCAACCCATTCAACCCCCCAGAAACCAACATGAAACCACGCAGGACACGCGGGGCAGCATCGCCCCCTGGTCCAGTGCAGACGCTGCAGACGCTGGTGGATTCAGGTAGATTCCGCCTGTCCACGGCCTTGATAAACGTGACCACAGAGGCAGGCGGTGACCCAGGCAGGGATGGCTGTTAACGCCCTGGAGACAAAGTGCCTGCTGGGAAACACCTGAGCGTGGCGCCCCCTCCCAGGAGCTGCTGCGATCACAGACGTCCTGACTCTTCCCGAAGCCACCCTAAGAGCCCGAGACTGGGAATGAGCCCCCGGAAGTGACCGGCCACGATGAGCACATGAGGCTCTAAAAGACCAGGGCCCCACATGGAAGACGAGTCTCGTGACAAATCTGTCCGGGAGACGCTGGAGGCGTCACTGCTTCCCTGCCTGACTTACCCTCCAGCCTGGCCCTCTCTCAGCCCCCAAAATGCCCAACGCCAGCAACAGATTACAGCCCAGCATCCAACGTATCACCGGTTCCCAACACATCTGCCAAACCCAGCCTGGCTCGGAGCAGCCACATCTACGCTGTCCACACCAGCCCTTCTGCGAGCCCAGTCCACGGAGGAGAGTGTGGGTGTGCAGTGTCAGCAGCAACACCTCCTTCCACTCCTGGTTTCCACCTACACGAGAGTCTGCTTGCCCCGCCCCAAACCCAGGGTGGCTCAGACCAAGCTGCTCCCCAGTGGCTCTCCAAAGGCTTCCTGCGCATTTAGAATGAAATTCACGCTCCTCCCTGAGGCCTGGATGCTGGAGCCGAGCCTGCTCCTCCCAGCCTCCTGCCTCCCCAGGGCCTCGGAGCTCAGGGTACCCCATCTACGGCCACACCACGCCCCTTCCTGCCCCCTGTCCTGTGCACTTGCTATTTCCTGGCCTAGAACATTCTCCCCCCAGGCCTCCAAGACATCAGCTTCCTCTGGCCATTCAGATGCCACATCCCGGAGACACCTCACCGCTCCGTGAAGACAGCCCCATTCCCTGCTGTCACCTTCTACTGGGCTGTTCTCTTCCACTTTCTTCCTACACTGATTCAAAGTGACTAATTTATCTGCTAGTTTGTTTATTATCTGTCTTTCCCACTAGAACCAAACTCCTCAAGAGCAGGACTGTGTTGTTGTTCTTGTTTACAGCAGAGCCCCCAGCACCCAGCTCACAGCAGGCGCCCAGTGAGAATCTCCCAGAGGGACGGATGGAGGGATGAGGAGTCCCTCCTTGGACCCCCCCAGGTGCAGTCTGGGCGTTGCTGTGGGAAGCACACCACACTGGACTCGGCTTACACAACCATGGGCTCCTCGGATGTTTGCTGGCACCCAATACATGCAGGGCCCTGGACTACAGAAGCCAAGAGAATGGATTCCGTTTGTAAACACAGGCCCCATGGAGTAATGTGCCCAGGGCCCATGGGCACTGGCGGGCAAAGCATGTGTCCCGCCCCCACCTGCAGCCCCATGGCACATCCTCTAGGTCCCGGGACCCCTGAGGCCTGGCTCTTACCTCCAGCGGGACCACCTGCATGAGGATGGCAAAGTTGGTGAGGTGAGTGCAGCGGCAGATGGAGTAGGTGAGGTTTCCTCCCGTGAGCGCACAGCCTTGGTTCGACCAGATCCCTTCTCCGGAGCTGAGGACACAGGAGAAAGGATCAGAGGAGGTAGCACCGCACCTTGGCAGGCCGGGGACTGAAAGCAGCACCCCCTACACCACACGGCCCTATGAACTCACGGCGGTGCCCACGCCTGCCACTCCAGGAATACACACCCAGACCATGGGGTGGGAGCTGGGAGGAGAGATTCTGGCCATTAGGCCAGCGAGAGCTGGAGAGCGTCTGCTGCTGGTCAGGCCACAGGAAACAAGGCCCTCCCTCTGGGATGGGGAACGGAGAGCCTGCTTCGGCACAATCACCCTGAAAAGCACCTGGACAAGGCCCAGCACAAAATGAAACGCACACAGCGCACGCAGCGGCACGCACCAGGGACCACATTCAAGACTGGTCACTGAATCATGAGTGACAGTAACTTAAACGCCCGTCGGGGAAAACAGGTAAGTGCGGTGTGGGAGAGAGAAATATGATAAAATACCTCGCATCAGTTAAAAAGAACATCCTTGACCAATATGTATCGATAAGGATAAAACACCAGAACACAATGTACAGTGACTAACCACGACGCGAGGCCCGTGGGGCCAGCAGCACCACACACTTCCCATGGACACAGCTATGACCGACAAGACTGCAGAGAAAACGCTCGCACAGAAACCGCCCACGGTGTCACCATCAGAGACAGGGTGGCGAGATCAGGATGAGACGGAAAGGTCTAAGGAGACCCTTGCTTTTTCTATAATGTTTTACTTTTTACGTGAATAATGTGTGGATATATTACTTGCATGACTTTGTAAAGTGTAAACCTAGACCAAAACGACGGGAAGCAAACGTGCTCTCGGTTAACTGTGGTTAATCCTGTTGTTGTGAATATTGGTGACTATCATTTTCTTCTCTTTATTTCTCTATATTTTCTTTTTTGTTGGTTTGTTTGCCTTGAGACAGGGTCTCACTCTGTTTCCCAGGCTGGAGTGCAGCGGTGCAATCATAGCTCACTGCAGTCTTGACCTCCTGCTCTCACGCGATCCTCCCACCTCAGCCTCCCAGGTAGCTGGGACTGCAGGTGCATGCCACCGTGCCAGTTAACATTGTTCTTTGTATTTTTGTAGAGATACAGTCTTGCTATGTTGCTCTGGCTGGTCTCGGACTCCTGGGTTAAAACCACCTTCCTGCCTCAGGCTCCCAAAGTACTAGGATTATAGTCGTGAGCCACTGTACTCTGTCTTCTATATTTTCAAATTCCAAAAGAAAAAAAAAGATTTAAATGGTTCTTCCCTGAAGTTAGAACCTCAAGTTATCAGTAAAGACAAATCCTCGCTTCAGCCAAAGGCAATGGCACTTGGGGGAAGGCATTTATAAAGGTGAATAAATTAAAAGGCTCTAGTTTGTATTTGCTTTGTATTCACTTTCAACTGTGGTGCCAGCATGGATGTGGCAGATGAGAACTGTGGCTGTCCGGTGGCGTGACTGATGAAGACCCTAGCTCACACCTCTCCAGCCAATGTCTCCAGATCGAGCGCACACCAGCAGCCTTGGGCAATGGGCACCCTGCATTAGCCCTGGGTGATGTGGAGCCCAAGGGAGGGCTGGGATGGTCATTCAGACATGACCCAGGGGTGGCTCTGAGTTTGAGGATGGAGACTCAGACAGCAGCTCAGTGGTGATTTTCATGATTAATGATCTGCTCTCCTAAGGGAGGGAGAAGGCATTTAGCAGAGAGCAGAGGACAAAGCGAGAGCCACTCAGATGTACCAACCGAGAGGAGCAAAACCCCATTAATAACTTCAGAATTGATGGGACTTAAAGATGGGGTCATGTCCTCCTCCTCTACCTCCCCACCCCTTTTGATCTAATTTTCCCAGGACCTTGGAGGGAGTCAGCAAACACCAGCTGTTGTGTTATATATTGCACCTTTGTCTGTCAATTGGCTGCATGAGGACCGTACTTCAATTTGAAGGGGGCCTGAACATTAACAGGCACTGGATTAGGTGAACATGGCCATGGGTATGAGTTGCCCCTTCTGCTTACACAAAGGGTAAGCTAAACAACACGAAAGTCACATTGTTCAGATGGAGCTGCAAAGGTGTGACGATGACCTAGTTAGCCAGAGGAGTAGAGCCTTAAGTGGCATCAAGGAAGATCTACTTCCAAGGGAGTCAGCGAAAACAAAGGGGCAGGCTTGCAGCTTGTGCATAAATAAATCTGCTATGGAAGCCAGATGAAGCAGTATCAAATAACACTAAAGATATATACGGCCCTGGGACCCAGGAAGTCTGCATCTAAACAGAAAAATGTTCAGTCATGCATAAATAAAATGTAACATACATAAATACGGTAAAAGACATGTATGTCCATACAGGCAAAACACAGAAACAAAAGGTGGAGGAATGATGGAAGAAACACTGAATTAAGCAGCACCATATATTTCCTATGATTATAAATATAAATTATACATAAATAATTGAAAAAACACCCAAAAAACCCTCCCACAGTAGTTACTACTGGGGAAAGGAGTGGAGATCAGGATAAGAGGTAAAGACCAAAGGGAATACTTGCTTTTCTATAATGTTTTACTTTTGAACAAAGTAATATATTGATATATTACTTGTATAATTTCTTAAAGAATCAGTCTAGGAAAAAAAGCGGCCCAGATTTCTAGGCCCAGTGAAAATCTTTCAAGTCGAAAAGAGAATACTTTCTCAAATGGTAACTGAATCTATTGCCAGTGGACAAGAACTAAAAGAAGAGTTAAAGGAATATGATACTACACAAAAATCTACACAAAGAAATAGAATAGCTCGAAGTGGAATAAGTGAAGGTAAATAGGCAGTTATTATTGTCTTAATTGCTATAATTGCTCTAGAAGATAACTCAATGTCCAGGGGACAAAAATACTAGCAATGCATTGTGTTTATGGTGTCTGTAAAGGTGAAATGTACTACAACAACAGCACCCAGAATGGGCAGGAGGAAGTGTGAACCTATTATTATAATGTCTTAGAATACATTTGGAATGATACCATAGCATTTGAAGGCAGGCATGAGTGAATTAGACATATACACACTGTAAGCTTAGGTAACCACTACCAAAAAAGTTAAAAGGATATATAAATTAGAAATCATTTATAGTAGAGATAAAATAGCATCATAAAAGATATTCAACAACCCAAATGAAGTCAGAAAAAGATAACATTTTTAAAAGATAGAAAAGTTAGAAGACATCTAGCAAAATGGCAGATTTTAATCCAACCACACCAATGATTACATGAAATGTAAATTGTCTAAACATGTCAATTAAAAACAGAAATTTGAGGACTGGATTAAAGAAAAGACGAGACCCAGCTATATGGAGTCTAAAAGAAACCCACTTTAAATATAAATATATAAATAAAAGTTAAATTATGGGAAAAGATATAGCACTCAAACACTAATCAACAAAGCTAGAATAGTTTTACTCAAATTAGACTAAGTCAACTTCAAAGTAACACATATTTCCCAGGGTAAAGAGGGACATTACGTAACGATAAAAGGGCTAATTTTCCAAGAAGACATAACAATTCTAAATATACATGTACCTAATAACAGAACTTCAAAATTCATTAAAGAAAAATTCATAAAACTAGAAGGAGACAGATAAATCTACCACTAAAATTGGAGAATTCACACTCTTCTCTCTTTAATTGACAGAACAAGTTGACAGAAAAGTAGTAAGAATATAGAAGACATAATCATAACCATCAATCAGCTGGGTGTAATTGACATTTGTAGAACACTCTACCAAGAATACACTTTTTTTCAAGTGCACATGGGACGTTCATCAAAGACTGAACATATACGGGGTCTCATAAAAACTTTTAACAAATTTAAAAGAACTAACATTATAGAAAGAATATTTTCTGATCATAAAAAAACTGTTTACAAATCAACAGCAGAAAGTTCTCTGGAAAATTCCCAACTATTTGGAACTAAACTACACACTTCAAAATAACACACAGGTTGAAGAGGAAGTCACAAGGAAAATTAGAAAATATTTTAAATTTAACCAAAATAAAAACAACATATCAAAATGTGTGGGATGCAGCTAACTCAATGCTTACAGAAAAAATACAGCATTAAATGTTTATATTAGAAAATAATAAAACTTCATAGCAATAACCTAAACCTACACTTCAAGAACTTTTAAAATGAAGAGCAAATTAAACTCAATGAAAGCTGAAGGAAGTAAATTAAAGACAAAGAGGATAAGTCAATGAAATTGACAACAGCAACACAAGAGAGAAAAATCAATGAAGCCAAAAGTTGTATCTTTGGAAAAAATCAATAAAATTAATAAACCTATAGTAAGAGTGACTCAGAAAAAAGAAGACACAGATTATAGACATAAAAAGTGAAATGGGAACATCACCACAGACCCTTCAAGCAAGAAAAAGGCTAATAAGGGAATACCACAAAAACTCTGTGCCTATACATTAAACAACTTTGATGAAATTGATGAATATTTCAAAAAAACATAAATAGCTAAAACTTATTTAAAAAGAAGTAGACGACCTACATAGTTCTGCATCCATAAAAGAAACTGAATGTGTAGTTGAAAACCTGCCAACATTGAAAACGAAGGCTCAGATGACTTCATGGTGAACTCTACTAAAATGGAAGAAATGATATCAATTCTATACGAACTATTCCAAAGTGCATTCCAAAATGTAACTTTTATGAAGGTATCATTACCTCAATATAAAAACAAAGACATTACAAAAAAAAAAAAGAAAACTGCAGATCAATATCTGAAAATGCACGTAAACACAAAAATTCTCAACTACTGTAGCCAATTCGATTTAGCAGTATACAAAAAGATAATACATCATGGCCAAGTGTGGTTTACCCCAGGAAAGCAAAGCTGGTAAAACTTGCAGCTTTAATCATAATGATCCCACTCTGAAAACAACCCAGATGTTCCTCTACTTGGGAGAAGATAAATAAACTGTGGTACATCCACGTAATGGAATATCCTTCAGCAGTGAAATGTGAAAATGAGGTGTTGATACATGCAACAATACATATGTGGTTGATGCTCAACACATTACGCAACATTAAAGAGACTGGACTCCAAAAGGCTGCCTATGCCGTGATATCATTTATGCACACTCTGGCAGAAGCAAAACTGTATAGGAACAGAAGACAGATCAGTGCTTGCAGGACCTGGATGTGAGAGGAAGGGATGACTGCAAACACACACGGGGGCATCTCCGAGGGTGATGCATTGTTCTCATCCTGATTACAGTGGTTGCACAACTGTGTTCATTTGTCAAAACTCTCAGAACTGTACAATCATCTACAAGTGTGAATTTTTCTGAATATCATATAAGTAATAATTGCACAATGGACAGGAAGGTTACAGATACTATGTTCATGATGGTGGCTGCCTCTGGGAATTGAGGAAAAAGAACAGAAGGAGGTGGAGGGTTTGTTAACATCATCTGCAATGTTTTAGTTGTTTCATTCTTAAAAATACAAAAATATAAACATGCTAGTAACTATAAATTTGGGGCAATGGGTACCTGCATTTGTTATATTATTCTCCTTACTTTTCTCTGTTCTTAAAATTCCTTCAAAAATAAAAACCAACATGCCAATTTAATTCTTACCAAACCCCATCCCATTTTCTAGTCATAATTTTTTTCTCCAAACAGTGCTCCAAAATTGGGATAACTATTTATAGGAGCACGTGCTTCCAAATTTTCACAATTTGCAAATAAAGGAAAAAGAGCTGCAACCTGCTGAGCCTGACCAGGGCAAAATCACTGAAATTACAGAAAAAAATACAGCATTAAATGTTTATATTAGAAAATAATAAAACTTCATAGCAATAACCTAAACCTACACTTTAAGAACTTTTAAAATGAAGAGCAAATTAAACTCAATGAAAGCTGAAGGAAGTAAATTAAATCCATCCACACTGCAGAGGCATGACGCCAACAGTCATGATGCCGACGGCCATAGCCAGAGCGAGGCATCCCAGGGGACAAAAATGTAAGCAGTGTTTGCTGGAGGTGACAGGATTTGGGCTGTATTTTCCTCACTGTTCACAGAACAGAGATAAAAGGGGATTATGCCGACCCACTGCTGCACCCCCAGCTCAGCGTCCTGTAATCTCCTGGCCCTCTGGGTGCAGGGAGCAGAGAAGCTTTCTCTGACGGGGCCATACCAGCAGCGGTGGCACAGCCTGTGTGGATCCTGCCCTGAAGCAGCAGGAGGAGGGAGCTGGGGAAGTGAGTCCAGGCACAGGAAGATGCCCAGGTGTTGGGGAGGCTGACAACATGTAGGGTGATGGGCCACTAGGCAGGGTGTGAACTGGATGTCCCAGATGTGTTCCAGCCACCTGTGCAGTGTTTAAAACATTGGGAAAGTTCATATAATAATCCAGCAACAGGCCAGGCACGCTGGCTCACGCCTGTAATCCCAGGACTTTGGGAGGCCGAGGCGGGCGGATCATGAGGTCAGGAGATCCAGACCATCCTGGCTAACACGGTGAAACCCCATCTCTACTAAAAATACAAACAAAATTAGCTGGGCGTGGTGGCGGGCATCTGTAGTCCCAGCTACAGAGGCTGAGGCAGGAGAATGGCATGAACCTGAGAGGCAGAGCTTGCAGTGAGCCGAGATAGCGCCACTGCACTCCAGCCTGGGCAACAGAGCAAGACTCCGTCTCCAAAAAAGAAAAAAAAAAAAAAAATTCCAGCCACAGCCAGTCACAGTGGCTCACACCTGTAGTCCCCGCACTTTGAGAGGCTGAGGCCCAAAGGAGTGCTTGAGTCCAGGGGTTTGAGACTACAGTGAGCTAAGATCACACCACTGCACTCCAGCCTGGGTGACAGAGTAAGACCGTGTCTCAAAAACACAAAAACGAAAACAAACTCCAGCCATGAAAACTCATGACCTGACAACACCGGACCTGCGACCTGTATCCCACATGGAACAAGCCCCGGGGACCACCGCTGAGCAGCAGCTGAGGATCCGGAAGGCCCGACCCTCCCTCCACTCCCTGGCCCTGCGGGGAGCTGAGTTTTCAACACCGCTCTGACTGTGGAGCCACTCACGGTGGGCTCACGTCTGGAGGAGAATTGCGATCAGAGCGATGGTGGGAGACCCCCCGGGCATCGGGCAGGTGAGCTGTGGAGGCGAGCTGGGGGCGGGGGCGGCTGGGAGGGCAGGAAGGGACTGCATGAGACAGGTGTGACGGGTGGACATGGGAGACGCCGGGGAGGACATCCCCAGTCGGGGCCCAAGTGGCAGAGACTGAAGCCTCAGAGTCTTAATGGTCAGCATGCTCCAGTGGAGCCGGCAAGGTTTCAAACAGGAAAATGCCAACGTGGCCAGTCAGAAGCCACTCCCCCAACCCCCTTCCTCAGCCGCTCCAAGACCCCTGAGGGGGACAGCCAGGGCCGTTGGGCCTGCCCCAACGGACGGCATCCTCCAGCTCCCCCAAGCATCTGCTGCACTGGCTTGAAAGTCACCCTGGGCATTCAGAGGCTTTGTCCAGATACATCATGTAACAGCAGGCCCCCCTCACATGGTCTGGAGCGGAGGCCTCAACCCAGCACTGCTGCCAGGCCCCACCCATGTCTGCAGCACTTCCAGCATTTTTGTGTGACGCAACCATGTCAGCTACGGAAATGGGTGACCCAGATCCTCCCCTGGGCTGGCATGGGGCGGGCCTGGGCTTGGACACCTCGTGCCCACCTACTCTCCCCTGTGCAGAGGGTACCTGAAGTCCAGGAAGGCACAGTACACGAAGACTCGGTTGCTGCTGTTGGTGGCCTCACTGTGCTGCTTACGTGTCTGAAATGAAAGAAAACAAACACGATGCATGACGCTGCTGAAGAGGCCCCTGGTTCTCAGCACTGACATGACAGCGAGACTCTCACGGCTGGGTGACCTCGGGCAGGGACAGGCACAGCCACCGATGTCCATCTCCATCCATTGTGGGTGTGGTCCCACGTCACCCGGCCCAGGTCATGCTGCCCTCTACTCTGCTCTCTCCAACCCACCTGTGTGCCCTGGCAGGTGCCGGGTCCTCCCTCTGGGACACTCCTCCCCCTAGGACATGCCTCCCCATAGGATGCTCCCCGCCAGGCAGCCACAGGCTCCCTCCCCACTCCCCGCCAGGCAGCCACAGGCTCCCTCCCCACTCCGCGCCAGGCAGCCACAGGCTCCCTCCCCACTCCCCGCCAGGCAGCCACAGGCTCCCTCCCCACTCCGCGCCAGGCAGCCACAGGCTCCCTCCCCACTCCGCGCCAGGCAGCCACAGGCTCCCTCCCCACTCCGCGCCAGGCAGCCACAGGCTCCCTCCCCACTCCGCGCCAGGCAGCCACAGGCTCCCTCCCCACTCCGCGCCAGGCCTCTGCATGAAGGAGCTCCTCAGAGAGATCTTCCCTTCCCTACCTGTTCTGAACAGCACCAGCCCCCTGCCTGCTCTAGCTCCATTCCACTCACTGATGTTTTCATTGTCCTGATCACCATGTGGCATGTTACATATCCTCTGTCCACTGTGTGTGTGTTTGCTACCTTCTCCTCTACAATGTCAGCTACAGAAAGCACAGAGCTTCTGTCTCATTCACGGCTGCAACCCCAGGACCTAGAGGGCATCTGGCATACAGCAGGTGCTTACTAAATATTTGTTCAATGAAAGCTACTCGGGAGGCTGAGGCAGGAGAATGGCGTGAACCCAGGAGGCGGAGCTTGCAGTGAGCTGAGATCCGGCCACTGCACTCCAGCCTGGGCGACAGAGTGAGACTCCGTCTCAAAAAAAAAAAAAAAAAAAAAAGAATCAGTGAACAGGTCCATGAGAGCACCTTGTTCTGGAGACGGGCGTTCTCTCCTGGGCTGCTCCCGGGTGCCAGCTCAGAGGACTCGGCAGCTATGGCTCTACCCTAAATGGAAGGCACAGACTCCTTCAGGAGCCATAGCTGGAGGCACAGGAGACCAGCAACTCCACCAGGACCCAGCGCTGCTCAGAGGCGGCATGGCTCCGGGGTAAATGGTGTCTGATGGATTCCCAGTCAGTCAAGTCAAGCATCTCTTATTTGTCCGATGCCTGCTCTGTTCTGTGACCCATTCCTGAGTCATCGTTGCTCCAATGAGAACCTTCCCCCATTTCAGGGTGACCAGCTCTCAGGAAGGCACTGACTTGTGCAGGACAGAGCAGGAGGGCAGCCCCCTTCAGGAGCGCCATCCCGGCCTCTACCAAAAGCCCCTCCTTTCCCAGGAAGCAGCAGCTCTGGTGCCCCCGACAGGCACCTCGGACCCCACTGCAGAATCAAAGCGCTCACAGGGCTCTCATTGCAGCATCTGTCTCACAGCTCCTCTAGCCTCAACCCAATTATCCTAGCGCTTCTACTACTAATGTTTTGGCAAAATGGAATGTTTACTCTTTTTGCTTTGTCCCCTACCCCTGCCGCCCCATATCTTAGGGTTAATTTTAATCCATCACAGGGTCTCTTAAAACTGCCTGGAAAAGACATCTTCTCCTCTGTCCTCCCAAAGCCACAGCCCGCTGTGGACTCTTGCACAGACAACGGAGGGCCCTGTGTCCTGCAGCCACCTGGACCACAGAGGGGCATCAGCAGGGAAACTGCAGCACCAACCCCACATAATAGAAAAGACGAACAAAAACCCGGTGGCCATAGCCTGGTTCTCAGAGGGGTGTAATGACGCTTCCTTGGCCCCAGGCTACACCAGAGCCAAAGCCTCCAGCAGATAGCATTATATGTAATTTTTTAACAAGGAGGCGTATTTGTGTGTTACTTGAGTAATTTAAAGGAAATTTAAAAAATAAGTTGGTGACCTGGGGAAGAAAGCAACCAGACCCATACACATCAACTCGAGGCAAGGACTCCTTAGGAGGGAGGCCACGTGCCTCTTCCCATCACCTCCTCACCCAGCGCCAGCTCCCCGCTCTGCCCTGGGTGTGGAAGCACAGCCCCTGAGGGAGCAGAGGCCACAGTGGCCTCTGGAAGTCCTGACACTCTGACTTCAAATCTAAATCACTCTTCAAAGGAAATGTAGAAAACAGTCACCACCGTAAGAAGCCAAGCCTGTGTGTGGTCGGAGGGTGGGAAGGCAGCTAGCTTTCTCTTGGATCTGCAGCCAAGATCACACCCTGAAATGGGGAAACTCCCTCCATCGTCAGAGGCTCCATCACAGCCTCCACTCCTGGGATGGGAAAAGCAAACTGACTCTTCATTCATGTGTGTGGAGTTCCGCACTGACCGGGAACAAACGCTCTCAGCAAGTCTCCAGAAAAGGGGGCCTCCAGGGCTCCCAGGGGTGTGACGTGGGGTGGGTGTGTTTTTGACACGGGAGTGTGGTGCTGCCAGAATGTGAGTCATCTGTGTACAGGCTGCATCTCATGCAGAAATGTGGGAGGTGCCCACAGCCCACCAGCCTCCCTGAGGCCTGGGCGAGGCACAGAAGCCAGTTCAGTTCATCACCAGGTGGCTGGGGATTGGGAATGAGGCGCTCCCTCCCTGTGGAGTCTTCAACGGTGTTGGGGGACAGCCACATTCACCTGAGCATCCTCCTGAAACCTCAAGCCAGGGGCTGCTGAGCTCTGCTGGACAGAAGTGCAGGCCTCCTCACAGGGCCGGCTCCACTGCAAGTAACCTAATTTCCCACTAGACACACTTCACTGGGGTATGTCTAATGGAGAGTGCTCTGTGAGCCCTCAGGAATATCTCCCACAGAATCTGAGACTCCCTCCAACAACCATCATGATCTTTCCAGTCTGGGAGAAGCAAACAGGATTAATCAACTGCTTGTTTATTGCCTACTGTTCACGAGCAAGGTACACCAAAGTGTCTCCTTCTAGGAGATGCAAGCAGAGAGAAGAGAAAATTTTGATTCTCATGATAGCCTGTTAATGCCCCTTGTTCAGAAATGTGCTGGCTTTTATGTAAGGATTGCTATGGTTTGACTGTGTCCCCCAAAAGCTCATGTGTTGGAACCTTAATTCCCAATGCAGCAGTGTTGGGAGATGGGGTCTTATAGGTGGCAGCTCAGTCATGCAGGCTGAGCCTTTGGGAATGGATTAATGTCACTGTTATGGGAGCAAGTTAGTTGTTGCAGGAGTGAATTTGTTCTCATGAGATTAGATTGATGCAAAAAGCAAGCTCGACTCGCTCTTGCAGTCTCTTTCACTCACGCTGGCTTCCCCTTTCCCTTTTCCACCAAGAGATGAAGCAGCACAAGGTGCTCACCAGACACAGCTGCCCAAACTTGGACTTCACAGTCTCCAGAACTGTGAGCCAAAATAAACTTCTTTCCTTTATAAATTACTCAGTCTCAGATATTCTGTTATAACAACAGAAAATGGACTAGGTGCAGTTTTACCTGTAAATAAGTTGGGGAGCTATTTGTCCATCATTGTCCCAAGCAAAAGAGAGATGGCACTGTGGTCCTTAAATCTGATGGTAAGTAAAGCAATATAAGGAGCCGAAATACTGACCCCAGAGCAGTGGGTCAGATGTAGGTGGAGCTCAGCAGAAAGCACGGGGCAGCCCTCTATGCCATCCTCTCTCCAGCCCATCTCACAACTAATCAGGGTTCAGGGCTTTGAATGCTTGAAATGTCCCACCTTTTGGGAAATCAAGGATAACAGAAGTAATGGGAGAGATATGACAAGGAAAAACCTTGAACCAGCCTCTATCTCTTGGTGCTTTCTGATGTTTCTTGCTTTCAAAGAGTCATAAGACAATCCAGCATGGTTGAGGCATCCACAGCCTGACAGAGGCTAAGACAGGACTTTCAGAGCCTGGTTCCAGCACAGGAAGAAAAAGGTGGGAGGTGGGCAGGACCCTGATCCAGGCATTTCAGGACAGGTTGATGAGCTGGGCCACCCCAGTGCTGGGAGGGAAAGGTTAGGCCAGGTGAGACCCTGGGACAGATGGCCCAGTGGAGCAGGGGCTCATGGTGGGGATTTACTATTCTGCCTTCCCCCCACTGGTGCCATCTGCATGTGGATCTGTCTGGTTAAGTCGCTCTCCCCAGTGCTGGCTCCTGGGCAGAGGTGAGCAGTACCTTGGGGCACCAAGGACACCCACAGATGCTGCGCTCAGACCCACAGGACATCCCACTCAGCCCAGGCTCCTTCAGAAACCAGAGGCACCCGTCTTCCAACATGTGATCAAGCCATCTGAGGACAGTAGCAGAGACCCTGGAACACAACACCCCCAAGTCTTCCGTCTCCAGGCCTCCCAAGAGCCTGCAGAGACCTCTTAGGCGTTAAGGCAGCTTGAAGGGGTCTGTCCTTTCAATGGAACAAGTCCTGACCACAGAATGCAGGCGCCACCCCCCACACACATGGTGCTGACATATGCGTGTCTTATTTTGAGATCGTGGGGCCAGACCCCAATCCTAGAGAGCAGCCTCCCCAACCTCACAACCTACTGCTTCCCTCTTCAAAGGCAACTGAGGACAGCCAAGAGACACGGGCAGAGGGGCAGCCTTGTGCAGACAAGCACAGCCCATGGCCACCTGGGACGCACCAGGGTCAGAGAGATCCACCGATGCCCCCTACCTCAGAAGATCCCAGGCAGGAAATGTTTGCCAAAGACCAAGAAGCTTCAGTTTCCCGTCTGTTCATCGCCAATGTGGGACGCTGGTCTGGTAACAGACCCGCCCTCCAGTGTGAACTGAACTCTAAACTGTATCCCTCCCTCCGAGGTCCCTAAGTCCCTGTCTCCTCTGCGAAACCTCAGGAGTCCCGTTTGAGAAGAAAGGGGCCCGCAGACACCTGATTCTCACGCTCGGTTTATGCGCAGGTACCAGCCTGCAAGCCGGAGAGGCACACAGAGAGGAAACTGCGTTGCTGTTTTAAAACACAAAGAAGCCGGGCGCGGTGGCTCAAGCCTGTAATCCCAGCACTTTGGGAGGCCGAGACGGGCGGATCACAAGGTCAGGAGATCGAGACCATCCTGGCTAACCCGGTGAAACCCCGTCTCTACTAAAAATACAAAAAACTAGCTGGGCGAGGTGGCGGGCGCCTGTAGTCCCAGCTACTCGGGAGGCTGAGGCAGGAGAATGGCGTAAACCCGGGAGGCGGAGCTTGCCATGAGCTGAGATCCGGCCACTGCACTCCAGCCTGGGCGGCAGAGCGAGACTCCGTCTCAAAAAAAAAAAAAAAAAAAACCACACAAAGAAAAAAAGAAAGAACTCCAAAATTGCGTGGGGATCTGGAGTTAGGGCAGCTTGCTTCCAAACTGAACAGAAAGTGTTTTCGCATCACCCCCTCGCCCCAAGTAGCACCCAGTCATGCGGCGCTCAGTGGAAAGCTCGGCACACGAAGCCAGGCCAGGACCCACAGCCCAGGTTCTGCATTTGGCATTTAGGACCTGCAGTGTCTCCGAGAACCCTGCAGAGACTGAGCCCACAGAGGAGGGTAGAGTGTGGACCGGAAGCCACCAGAAGCCGGACGAGGCGACTGAGTTCAGTGTTGTCAGCCAGAGGCTGGGGAGGGAGCACCCTGATGCCCGCATCCCCGGTGAGCCTTGAACCCGGCATCTGGGCCTCCACCTCTCCTTCCTCACGCCTCCTGGACATGCAGGAACCGCCAGTGCATGCACAAATTGCCCTCTATGACCCAGCAGCACTGGGGTCACCTGCACTGTGGCCAAGGTGCGTGTGGAGAGGTTCTATCCTTGGGAGAGAGGTACTGAGCGTCCCGGGAGCCAGGAGGAAGAAGCTCCAGAGACAAACTGGAGAATTAACCACGGAGACTCTGCCCCCTTAACTCCGCCCCCCTCACATGACCCCTTCCCACTCACAGGGCCCCTCTTATGCCAGTGGCCTTGCCCCACTCAGCCCCACCTTCCTTGCACATGGCTCCACCTCCTTTCACTTAGCCCCACCTCCTTTCACTTAGCCCCACCCTCTATCAAGTGGCTCCAGCCTATCTTACATTTCCCTGATGGTGAAGCCCACAGCCCCTTCTCAGGCCCACTCTGACCCCAGGACTTTTCCCCACCATCCTGGAAGGCAGACTCACCCCTGACTCTCCAGTACGTCCCCTTCAGACACTCCATGGCCACCTGGGCAGGGCACGAGAGGCCAGCCAACCTATAAGGACATGGCCTGAAGTCACATGTGCTCCAAAAGCCAATCAGCTAAGGCTGTGGGTGGGGCCAGGAAGGTTCTGCCCAGGATAGTGCTGTGGGTGGAGCCTTGCGATGATGGACACGCCCTCGTCTCCCTGGCAACCAGCTTTCCTCCCACCTCGGCTCACTGCGCACCTGGCTCTCCTCTCACCTGGATGATGCAGCAGCTTCCACCCCTGTCCCCCGCACCGAGTCCCCGCAGAGCAGCAGGTCAACTTCCAAAGCGTGGCTCAGACCGCCTCTCCCTGCAGAAAGCCCAGGGGCTCCCAGCCTCCGACTACAAACCAAACTCCTACCCACCGGCAAAGCCTGCACCCCCTCTTCCTCCTGAGCTGCGGACACACGACCCCCCCATTTCAGAAAAGAAAAACGGTGTCGCTGCCCTTCGTCTCTGTCTGTATAAGCGGACTCAGCACCAGGGGGTATTCGCGGGGGCTGCGGAGCTGCCTGGAGACCCCTGCCCAGCCACAGAAGGCTCTGGAAGGAGGCGGTCTCTGCTGAGGGCCTGGTTTTGCGGTCACCCCCTAGAATGCTGGAGTCTTGCCTCCTACAGGTCGCGAGCCCATGGTCATCCCACTCGGGTGTGACAGGTCCCCCAACGCTAAGCAGAGATGTGGCCCAAAAGGGCTCCAAGGATGCAGGGGGTGCCCAGGGAGGCTCATCCCAGAGGGAGCATTTTGTCTCTGGGACAGGATGTTCATGCTCAGAACAGACCTGCACACGAACAGGCCTTTGCTTGTGGCTTCATCTCTGTGGGAATAGAAATGTCCACATTGGATCGTCGGGGATGAGTGACACTGAATTGTCTTAGGCTCATGTTATTGGAAAGCAAGGGATTTTGGCATTTCTATTGCAACAAGGCAACCTGTATTCTTTCATACATGCAATAATAATTAACACGTTTTAAACAATTTTCACTCATTAGGCTACTCAGAACGTTTTTATACAGTTGTCTCATTAGGGCTTATTTTTGGTCTTTTTGTGCCGAATACAAAAATAATATAATAATGTGATATAAGATATTTTCTAAGACCTTGGATTTTGTCTTGTTTTCATGACTTCACTCTGATACATTGTGTTCCCCTTATCCTTCCAATAAACTACCTTTCTGCTCAGGAGAACCAGAGTCAGCATCTGTTGCTGACATCCAGACATCTCTAGCACCCCCCACAGGCTGCTAGAAGCCTCCACTGAGATCATGTGTGTGAGCCCCTTGATGGTTCCTAATGATGGCAATAGTTAACCTTTTCCGAGCACCTGCCCTGCGCCTGGTCCTGCTGTTTTACATGAGTGAAGTTATTAAATTGCTCAGCCTTTGCCAGTTGCGCACTCTTGCCCCACTTTACAAATGAAGCCACGAAGCCACATGGTGGTTGGAGGACTCATGGCAAGTGACGGAGCTGGGAAGGGGCCAATTCAGGACTCAGGTCAAGACCTCCTGGTTCCAGAGCCCCACCCTGACCCACCATGTCACTCAGCACAGGTGAGTTACACCTGATCTTTATCTGTCTCTTCATGCCCTGGGGATGGAATTTTCCCAGAATGGCCACTGGCTCCCCCGGCCTGGTACATCACGGACTTGTAGTGCATGGCCCTGCCCTCAGATGCCTGTGACGTCAGAGATGGAGGATGGGCCTGCTGGGTCCCCCGGCTCTGTCGGCTCCAGGAGTCTTGGGGTCGGGGGGATGATCCACAGGAACCCACGTGCCTCCCAGAACGTGGAAGGCCATGGCCCCAGAGCATCCAAATTCCATCTAACGGCATTTTTCAGGAGTAAAAAAAGAGGCAGAACAGAAAATCCATACAGCTGCTGTGCTCGGAATGAACAAGTTTGCCTGTTGAAAGGCACTCTTCCCTAACCTCAGCGCTGCAGTCAGTCCAGAAAAGCAAAACCTACAGACGTCTGTAAAAGTGCTACAGCTTTTCCATTTAGCTCCTGGGCCATGGCTACTTGAAATCCCAGCTAGAATTTAAAGGTTTTCTTTTTTTTCTTCCCTTTCTTCTGCTTGTCATGAAGTTGGCCAAATGGTTTCCATCAAAAGATCCAATCCATTCATTATCCTTTTATTTATTTGGTTATAGCTGGCCTCTATCCAAGAAGAATTCTGGATGATTTACAGAAACAAGAGGAAAGCATTGCTAATGCCAGAGTGTCTTTAAACTTTCAGGAGAAGCAGATATGCTGTGGCTTTTTACATGAGAACAGTCAGGGGTTCAAAGAGGCCTGTATGTGGAATCTTGTCAAAATCAGTGCGGAGTCAAACAGCCTCAGCCACCTGGACCCTCCTCATGCTGGAAAAGTCATCATGGTACCAAGGCCTAGAGTGGCCAAGCTCATCCCACTCCACGCCTTCCCTCCCCACCCCGTCTGGTGGGTAAGATGAACATTCTGTCATTCCTAGTAGAATATCTGAGATTCTGGTCTAATGTTGGGCCAGAGGCAGAGAAAAGACCCAAATGCCCGGAGTTGACCGTTCAAGCCCCACGCATGAGACACAAGCAGGCGTCATCAAACCCAGCAACACGGTTTTCCAGAACAGAGCGGGCTGCGGTGTGCAGTCACTCAGCCCCACTCGGCCCCAGACCTCTGCCTGTCCGGGGCTCCAAGTTTCCATGGGGTTCTGGAACCAGCCCCAGGTCCCCATGGTGACCAATCTGGTGGCCTCAGCAAAGTGGCTGAGGTCTTTAGGGCTTGGTGGGACTTCTCTGAAATCTCCCTCCAGAAGGATTAGGTGCACAGCGATCAGACATACAGGAGGTGGAGGGCGGCCCCTGCTCGGAAGCCAGGTCTGGAGGAGGCCCAGAGAGGTCTGACAGAGCCAGGCACACCTCCTCCAGGGCCTGGGCTGACCTTGATGATGCCTGACCAGTATTCCTTCTCCGGTTCTTTCTCACTAACAGAAGTAGCTTTGCTCAGGGTGGCAACGTGCCCAGCTAGAAAACTGCAAAATCTGCATCTCTGTCCTCCATTCCAGCTCCAGCTCCACCACCACCAATGCAACTTCCCCACCTGGGCGTCCACAGGCCTCCCAAATGGAGCATGTCCAAACCTCCCTCCTGACCTCACTCCCAGCCCAGGACTGTCCCAGAGTCATGCCCTTGTCAGTCAGCGGCCACTCTGTCCTTCAACTTTTTGAGCCCCCAAATCCTTGACCCTGTCAGCAAGCCCTGATAGCAGACCTGAAGCTAACATCCTCCACTCCTATCCCGAGCAGGGCTCCCGGCGACGGCCTGTCTACCTGCTCACCCTGCCCTGTACAGGGTTTGTGAAAGCCCAAGTCCATCGCTTCGTCCCTCTGCTCAGACCCTCCGGGGGCATCCACCTTACTCAGGGGAAAGCCAAGGCCCTTAAAGTTGCGCCCAAGCCTGGGAAGATCTGCCCGTGGCCTCTGACCTGCCTCCTCCAGTCCCCTGGCCTCCTGGCCACTCCTCAGACACGAAGGTGTGCCCCGCCAGGGTGTGTGATGCCTCTCCCCAGATGCCCCCACGATCCCCCATCCACATGGCCACTCCTTAGGGCAGCCTCCCACAGGCTCCTGCCCGCAGGCTTCCCACCTGCTGCTCTCTGGGATCTGATCTTGCGTGTACCTGTCACTGCCTGTCTGTCTGCCTGTCACCTCCCCAGGTCCCCAGCACAGGGCAGGATTCGGTCTCTCTGGCTCTGTCCTCTCCCTTACAGCCTGAACGGGTGCAGGCACACAGGGGCACTCCGTGAACTCCAGTGGGATGAACCCATGCAAGGCGGCCTGCAAGAGGGAGGGTACAGGGGCCCGAGGACAATGGCCCAGCCAGGCGTCCCTGTCGGGAGTGAACCGACAGGGCCACCACCCCACAGCCTGGAAGGTGCTGACAGGCCACCCGAGCCCTAAACATCCTGATGGAGTCATCCCTCGGAGTGAGCAGCAGGTGCAGACGCCTCGGCGGGAAACCCTAGGGAACCAAAGCCTGTGGTGCTTGCAGATGCGTGATTATATCCTCTGCCCCTCCCCATAGCAGGGGATGAGCAGCCAGGATTCTTGTGTTTAAAAAAAAATTCAAATCTTGTGGTGAGCCACAATCCTATGACTGCTGGACTCAGGGTTTTATTTCTTTACTGCCTGTTCATGAGTCTGGAGTTGCCCCACAAATTTGCTTCCGGTTTGGCTCAAATGGACTAAAGGCCCCTGGCCTGGCCCTGGAGCTCTAAGGTTTAACCTCAGCCTCACTCCTGCCAGAGTTCACCACAGAGACATCAGGTGTCCCCAGAAACTCCCCAGGGACTGGGCAGCTCAAAAGGTCCCCAACATTCCTGGGAGGCCCAAAGACCGGGGCTGAGTCAGGTCTCTTCCTCCACCCCCATAGAGAGCCCTAACCTGGGAGACTTCCAGCCAGGAACAGAAATTCAGAGTCTGTGGTAATCAAGTCACAACTTTTATCCTACCTTATTTGGGGAAGACAGAGGCAAACCTCTCCCTCATCTACTGATAAAAATGCCCCCTCTCCCTCACACACACACAAACAGCCAGGGAACCACATCTTTAAACACACCTGGCCTCCGGCAGCGGCCTTCCATGCACTCTGACCCCTCCCTCCCATCACAGACTCCAGCCTGGTCTCAAAAGGGACCCAGAGCCTGGATGCCTCTCACCTGAGATCTGTACAAGGGAAGCTGCCCAACCCAGGACAGATCCGCGTCAGGAAACACAGACAGTGACAGGCAAGGGCCTGTGTCTGATGCCTCCTCCCACAGGACGGGAGTGACTCCAGTTCTGTCTCCGGAGGGAGCTGCTTCTGGCACCGCACACCAGCCTTGGCCGGTGGCTCCAGCAGACAGAGCCGAGAGTCCATGCCTGAGCCTTCTCACGATGGTGTGCTTTTCAGACACGGTTCACTCTCGTTCAGAAATCAAACCCGGCACGAGCAACACCAACAGGTGTGTCTTCACTCTGGTCAATCACTTCCCAAGCCACCGTGTCACTCTGTCTTCTCTCACCTCTACTGAGCCACTCACCTGGTGCAGAAAAAAGTCAACCCTGAACCCCAGCACCATTTAAGATTTGCTGAGCAGATATTTATGGCATCAGTGTGGGGAATGGGATGGCCACGTGCTTCTACAAGAGCCAAGGAAAGATTTATTTGAAAAGGATTTCTGAGAGTGGGGAAGGGAGTAGAAGGTAGTAAATGCACACAAAGAGAGAGGAGAGGCAGAATCTGAGGGATGAATGAGGGCTGAGATAACAGCCTGCCTGGCGCTGCTCATCCTGCTCAGTAGGTCTGGACCACTAACCCAAGAGCTGGGCCTTTTGATGAAATTAATTTACACATATATGCATCTATGCAGGAAAGCTCACCCAGACCAGTGTACCCAAAACGAGCATCTCAGCACCTGAGGATTCACTGGTTCCCAAAGAAAACTGTCCTTTCCCTTTGCTTTCTAAAACAACATATGAGAGTGGGAGAAACATTAAGGTTTGTCTGAATTGAGATAAACTCACTCGAGTAGCGAAAGGGTCTTTTCTATAGAAGACATGGGATCCTCAATTGAGTCATTTCCTCCATTTAGATAGTGTGCTCCTTAAAGAGACCAAGTGCCAACACTTTTCCTTATAGTGTTTCATAAATTATGTGCCCATATATTCACATGCCCCGTGAAGCATAAGACGATAGTATTCTCCTAATACACAGGATGAAGATTTAGAAAGAAAATGTACTATATAAATATAGTTCCAGTCTTCAATTGAAATGCTGTGGAATACAAGGCTGGCTCAACATTTGAAAATTAGTTAGTGTAATTCACCATATTATCAGACTAAAGAAGAAAAACCACACGATCACATCAATTGATACTAAAAAAACAACAAAATCCAATACCTACTCATGATTAGAACTCTCGAAACTAAGAATAAAGGGAAACTTCCTCAGTCGAATAAAGAACACCTATAAAAAACCTAGAGCTAACTGATTAGTTGAAGACAGAATGGTTTCTTCCTAATATAGGGAATAAGCAAAGATGTCTTGTCTCATTACTGTTGTTCAAATAGTACTGAGGATTCCAGCCAGCACAGCAAGGAAGAAAAAGCACACAGATCAAAAGGAAGAAGTAAAACTGTCCCTATTTGCAGATGGTATGAGCATTTATGTCAATGATTTCAAGGAATCTAGAAAGAAACTCCTACAATTAAGTGAGTTCATAGTCACTCAAAAAATGTATATTTAGGTGTAAATTTAACAAAACATGCATAGGACCTGTATGCCAAAAACTACAAAATACAGATGAAGAAAACCAAAGAAGATTTTAAATAAATGGAGAGATATGCCATGTTAATGGATTGGAACACTCAACACAACAAAGATATAAATTCTCCCAAAATTAATATACAGTCTTAATGTAATTCCTATTCATCCCAGCAAGAATTTTTGTAGACATAGAAAAGCTTACTCTAAAGTTCATCTTTAAAGGCAAAGGAACTAGAAAAGCTAAAACAATTTTGTAAAAGAAGAAGAATGTGATATGAATCATGTGCTCAAACTAATTTCACTCTACCTGATTTCAAAACCTACTACACAGCTACAGTAATCAAGACTATGTGGGACTGGAACAGGGACAGGCAAATAGATCAATGAGACAGAACCAAGAACCCAGGAACAGCCCCACACAAGTACAGCCAACTGATTTTTGACAAAGAACAGCAATCAGTGAAGGAAGGAGAGTTTTCCCCCCATCAACAAACAGTGCTGAAATAGCACCTCATACAAAAAAAAATTAATTCAAAATGGATCATAGATTAAGTGTAAAAAATAAAACCATAACACTTTTAGATAAAAATAAAGGAGAAAATCTTTGGGACCGAGAGTTTGATGAAGAGTTCTTAGTGATGACACCAAAAATATGATCCACAGAATGAGGAAATCAATAAATTGGACTACAAAATTTAGAAACTTCAGCTTTGTGAAAAACTCTTGTTAAAAGCATAAAAAGATAAGCTACAGATGAGGAGAAAATATTTACAAGCCATGTAGCTGACACAGGATTCATATCTATAATAATCCAGATCCATAACTCATATCTATCTATAATATCTATAGATTATATCTATAATTCATATCAATAATATAGAAAGAATTCTTAAAATTCAATGATAAAACACAAAAAGAATCCAATTGGAAAATGGGCAAAAGATACTAAGAGACATTTTATTGAAGAGGATATTCAGATGACAAGTAAGCACAGGAAAAAATTTTCAACATCACTAACCATTGGGAAAATTCAAATTAAGACCATGATGAGAACAACTAAAATAAAAAATAGTAACTATACCAAACTCTGGCAAAGACACTAAATCACTCATACATTTGCTCATAGAAATGTAAAAAGGTACAGACATTCTGGAAAATAGTTTGGAAGATTTTTTTAATATTAAATATATTTACCACACAACCCTTGTATTAGTTCATTTTCACCTAGCTAATAAAGACATATCGGAGACTAGATAATTTATAAAGGAAACAGGTTTAATGGACTCACAGTTCCACATGGCTAGGGAGGCCTCACAATCATGGCGGAAGGTGAATGAGGAGCAAAGTCCGATCTTACATGGCGGTAGGTAAGAGAGAGCTTTCGCAGAGCAACTCCCCTTTATAAAACCATCAGATCTCATGAGACTCATTCACTACCATGAGAACAGGATCGGGGAAAGCACTCCCGTGATTTAATTATCACCACCTGGCCCCACCCTTGACACGTGGGGATTAGTTCAAGGTGAGATTTGGGTGGGGACACAGTCAAACCATATCAGCCCTGTAATAGTACTCCTGGGCATTTGTCCCACAGAAACGCAAACTTATGTCCACACAAAATCCCATCCACAATTGTTCACAGCAGCTTTATTAGTAATAGTCAAAAGCTGGGAACAACCAAAACATCCTTCAGTGGGCAAATGGTTAAACAAACTGTGGTTCGGCCAGCCGTGGTGGCTCACGCCTCTAATCCCAGCACTGTGGGAGGCTAAGGCAGGCAGATCACGAGGTCAGGAGTTCGAGACCAGCCTGGCCAACAGTGAAACCCTGTCTCCACTAAAAATATAAAAATTAGCCAGGCACGGTGGTGGGCGCCTGTAATCCCAGCTATTTGGGAGGCTGAGGCAGGAGAATTGCTTGAATCTGGGAGGCGGAGGTTGCAGTGAGCTGAAATTGCACCACCTCACTCCAGCCTGGGCCACAGAGTGAGACTCCATCTCAAAAAAACAAAAAGCAAACAAACAAAAAAATCAAACTGTGGTTCCTCCATTCCATGAAATACCACACTAAGCAATGAAAAAGTATAAACAACTGGCCTACACAACCATGAGCATTCCACTGAGTGGAAAAGTCCATCTCAAAAGGCCACTTACTGTATGATTCTATTTACAGACCACTGTCATCATGACAAAATCATAAACACCGAGAAGAGAACACTGGTTGTCAGGAACTAGGGATGGTAGAAGGAAGGAGGGATAGCAACGAGGAGATCTGCTGGCTGGTAAAACGGTCTGTATCTTCATTTCAGTGGTGGTTCCATGAATCTACACCTGTGTTAAAATAACAGAACTATAAACATACATGGCACTAATGTTAGTTTCCTGGTTGGACACTGCACTGTATTTCTCTCATTTGTAATCAATGAGGGAAACTGGATGAAGAGTGCACAGGACCTCTTTGTAATTATTTTTGCAACTTCCTATGAATCTATCATTATTCCAAAATAGAAGTGTAAAAAAAAAGTTAAATCAACATCAAATTAACTATAAATGAGTCAAGATTTCTAGCTGAAGGAAACACAAGCATGGGCAGGCGAAAAGAGGACCCTACTATTAAGCCAGAGACTTGAATATTTACGTCTCATTTTGATTTGCTGAGTTCTGCACAGGAACACAGAAGTCGGTGGTGAGCCTGTGAAGGGGACGGCAGGTGATAGCTGGCTATTGATCCCAAGAGGACCCACGACTAAAATTCTCACAGAGCCAGGTCGGATGGGTTGTGGTCCCTCCCCCTCTGCCTTCAAGGCATAATCCCAGCCTGAGCCACTGGGGGTGGGAACCCCAGGGACTTTTGGGGGCCACGGGAATCACCCTGAGAAGCTGAAGGGGGCTCCTCACCGCAAGTGCTGATGTTACAAGCCTCATTATACTTATATTGCTGACCTGCAGGATTTGTTCTGAGGCCTGCAGTGGGGGCTGGAGGAGGCAGAATATGATGCCCTGCATGATCCTGAGCTTATTCCCAGGGATGAGTCTTATGGGTGTCCAGCTCTGAACACTGTTAGGTAAAATGCACCCCAGGAGGAGGGACCTTCAGGACTCTGTCCACTCTGTCCTCCATCCAGGTAACAGACGGGGTGGACTGAGCCCCTGGGAGGCCAGAATTACCACAGCCCATGAGCTTGGCCCAAGGGTCAAGGAGAAGAAGGACTGCCCAAGGGTCAAGGAGAAGAAGAATTCAGGCAGTGAGATCTCCAGGCAGTGAGATCGTAAGTGATTTTACATTCCGCATCCCAAAGTTTGTGATCAAAAGAAACCAGGGGTAGCTATCGTACATGAGGAAAGAAGGAAGAACAGTTCTTTTCAGGGAACATCAAGTTTCACAGTCAGGGGTAATTGACTCTGATGTTGTTGGACAAACAGTAAGAACCAGAATCCATCTCCTCTGGTTTAGTGGCACAGCTGCTGATGCACCCAGAGAGGCTGCTGGTGCCGTAAGGCTCCTGTGGCCATGGCCTCTGTCACCCAGGACTGACCTGGCCAGCCTCTGCATGGTGTGGCTCAGTCGGCAGCTAACAGCCAGCATCGCTCTGACAGAGCAGTGTCCATGCTGCTGGGTCTTCTGAGCATGACCCCTGCTGTCGCTGCCTGCGTGGATTATTTGCCTCCTGAGCTATTTGATCTGATATGTCCAGTAACCACAGAGGACCAGGAAAGGGGCCACCTAGACAGGTAGTAAGTAGCTTCTCCAAATACCATGGGAGAAAGTGTGGCCCCACCCAGCCTCTATGATCAAAGGCTGAGTGGGTCACAGGGCTGTGGCAGATGCCCCAAGGATCCCCAGAGAGGTGGCATTGGAGAAGACCAAGTATGGAGCCATGGGGAGAAGCAACACAGGGCATCAGCAGAGCCCTGGGGGAACCAAGCAGCCACGCAGCACCCAGCCCTCACCAGGACACCAAGGGACATGGAGCAGGCACTCAGACTTTCACCCCCACGCCGCGGTACCGAGGCACGGTCCTTCCCAGGTGGGCATCAGAGGGGGACTGCTAAAACAGATTTAAATAAGATCCGGAGTTTCATAACATAATAACCAAAGTGTCCAGGATGCAACTGAAAATCATTTGTCATACTGAGAGCCAGAAACATCTCAACTTGAATGAGAAAAGAAAATCAACACACATCAACATTAAATGATGCAGACAGTGAAATTAACTGACAAGGATTTTTAAAACAGCCTAAAATCATAAAAATGCTTCCATAGGTACAGACATTCTCGAAACAAATGAAAAAGATACAGTCTCAGCAAAGAATCAGAAGTGCTTCCAATTTTGGACTTTTTCAGATTTTGACATTTCTACATTATACGTACCCGGCTGAGCATGCCTAAGCTGAAAATCCAAAATCTGAAGTGCTCCAATGAGCATTTCCTTTGAGCATCATGTCAGCACCCAGCAAATTTGGAGTTTTGGAGCATTTCAGATTTCAGATTTTCAGATTAGAGATCCTCAACCTGTATAAAGGAGAACCAAATGGAAAATTTAGAAGTGAAAAATAGAATAACTGAAATCAAAATCTCAGTGGATGGGCTGGGCATGGTAGCTAACGTCTGTAATCCCAGCAATTTGGGAGGCTGAGGGGGGCAGATCATTTAAAGTTAAGAGTTCAAGACCAGTCTGGCCAACATGGTGAAACCCCATCTCTACTAAAAATACAAAAAATTAGCCAGGCATGGTGTCTATTAGCGTGCCTGTAGTACCAACTACTTGGGAGGCTGAGGCACAAGAATCACTGGAACCCGGGGGGCTGGTTGCAGTGAGCCGGGATGGTGTCGCTATACTCCAGCCTGGGTGACAGAGTGAGATCCTGTCTCAAAAAAAACAAAAACAAAAACAAACCGAAAAAAAAAAAAAACCCTCAATGGATGGCTCAACAGCAAAAATAAAAATAGAGAGGACAGAGGAAAGAGTAGTGGACGGAAGGATAATTTGAAGAAAAAACAACAAATTACCCAATCTGAACAACAGAGATAAAATAGATTTTTAAAAATTAGCAGAGCCTTGGGAAGCTGTGGGACAACAACGAAAGATGTAATATCCATGTCGCTACAGCCCCATAAAGAGAAGAGAAAGGGAGTGGGGTTGGAAAAACAGTCCAATGGCCAAAATTTCTTAAATTTGGCAAAACATATAAACACAAAGATTCAAGCAGCTGAGCAAACTCAAACCGGAAAACCTAAACAAATCACTGCCAGACACATCATAATCAGACTTCCGAAAACCAAAGACAAAGAAAATAAATTGTCGAAAGCAGGGAGAGAGAAAGGACACCTCACCTACAGGGTCAGACAATTAGAACGGCGTGGATTTCCCATCAGGAACTGCTGAGGATGGAAGGGAGTGGCCTCTGTCGAGAGCTGGAGGAAATGAACTGTGCACCCTGCGTTCTTTGTCCAGCAAAAATATCCTTCAGGGATGAAGAAGAAACAAGAACATTCTCAAAGGAAAACAGAGAATTTGATGGAACAGCCCAGTCATAAAAAATGTCTAAAGTGCATTTCTGGAAATGGAAAGGAAATGATAAAAGAAGGAATCTTGAAACATCAGGTATGAAGAAAGATCAGTGGAAAATAAAAATATAGTCCCAGCCTGCAAATGTGTACAATGGTACTTTGCTCAGCAACTCAAACCCAGCACATTCCAAACAGAGCACTGAAAGGGCATGGAGGTTTCTGTTGGGCTGAGAAGCCGACCTGCCCTGGGGCACATCCTCTTGAGGAACTCCACTGACCCAGGACTCTCAAGATGCTTCCCTAGAATCCAGCAAGCAACAGATACAGCTACTGAAAATGTGCTGTGTAGGGTCTGGAATCTGAGCCCTCTGGAGGGATGCTATGAAATACAAAACCCAGACTCTGCCGTCAAAGAACTTCTAGTCTCACGAGGAGGGCAAGGCCAGAATCCATGAAAAAAATATTGTCAGAAATGAAAAGTATCAAAAGAGTAACCTCTGAAGCCCCTCTTGCTCTAAACTTCTGGATCTAAGAAGTTGCTATCTGCTTCTCTTAATACTTTTTATTTCCCAATAAAGTTACAAAGCTTAAAATAACAGAAGCTCATTCTCCCTGGTGCATAGAGAAGGAAAAACATGAACAAGAAAGAAGCAAGATGAGCAGGAAGGTGGCTGCAGTCAATCCTCTAGGAAAGCAGTGTGGGGTCCTTGACTAGGGAGATACCAGTGAAGACAGACATGGAGACCCATTTTCTGTCTCATCCCAGCTCCACTTGTGCTGTGGGTTGAACAGTTTCCCCACAAAATCCATGTCTCCCCAGAATGCTCAGAGTGTGACCTTATTTGGAAATGGGATCCTTGCAGGTGTCATTAATGCAGGGTTGAAGATGAGATTGTGCTGGATTGAGACGAGCCCCCAGTCCCATCAGAGTGTCCTTGTACACTGCAGGAAAGGACAACGACACATGGAAGAGGAGGCCGTGGGGAGATGGGGCAGAGACTGGAGTTGGCTGTCACATGCTAGGCTGTCACTAGGAGACAGGCAGGGGTGGACTTCCCACTGAGCCTCCAGAATGAACCAGCTCTGCCAACGCCTTTGTCTCAGACTCGTGGACCCAAGAACTGCAGGAGAATGGCTTTCTGTTGTTTAAAGCCACTAGGGCATAGCCATTTGTCATGGTGGCCCTAGGAAATGGCCACAGCAGCGCAGACTCGGCTCCACTGCCATCTGGCCCCTTTTCTCAACCGTTCCCCTTCCAAGCGTTCTTTGGTCCGCGGCATTTCTCAACACATTAGGAAACACTGACGCCGTCCAACCCAGCTTCATGGGTGAAGCACAGAGCTTCTCTCAAACACCAGCAGGCACTCGCCAGGTGGCGTTCCATGCAGTTCTTCAAACCTGTTTTATCACAGCGGGTGTAGTCTGTGATTATTTCCTGCAACAATTTCCTCTGCTTTGAAAATTATACCCATGTCGTTGCCACAAAATCATCTCTCTAAATTTTATCCCATTACTCTAATCATTGTGGACAATGCTACCATAATTAGTAATTATCCTCCCCCTCCTTCCCAGCATCCTAAATTTCATCTATTTGTCGAATGTCAACACATGTGAGTCCAAGACCCACAGCACAATCAACGCCTCCACAACCGGCTTCTGGGACGTGGGTGTCTTCAGTTCTCCCCAGGCGACATGGCTTCCTTCCTTGTCCTGGGGCCCTGGAAGCTGTATTAACACCTGCTTGCATCCAGAAGCATGTGCTTTGTTTTCTCTTTCTAACCCAAGGATCTCTTGTGTGGTCCAGGCTAGAACCAAGGGAAGTGATTATCCCACGTGGGGCCCATCCCCGGCCTTCCGCCCCGTGTCAGGTTCCATGGTCCACCCACATCAAAGGTGCTGGCTCTGCCTCTAGGTCTCTTTCCAGACTATTTTTCTTCTCAGGTGCCTCTTGCTCATGGAATATTCATGTTATAAATTGTTTTTCTCCAGAGGCTTGGTTAGAATCTTGCCAAGTTCTCCACAACTTCATGTTAATGCTATCTGCGCTGTGATATAGTACGGTATCAGAAGAAGAAAAGAGAAGCCCATCTTAAAATACAGCCTCAGCAATGATGGGCTCCATGTTTCCCAGAGGAATCCTCCACCTTGGTTTCTTGTCCCCGAGTTTTGACAGAGTCAGGGCCCCAATGTGGCTAGGCCTCAGCTTTAGGAGAACATTCTTCGTAAAGATCAAAAGAACGGGCAGTGGTCCCTGCATTGATCATCCTCACTGGTTCCCGTTTCCAATGCCACGACTTGGGATTTTTCCCTACAGCCGGCAAACTTTCCTCCTGGATTGTAAAGTACAACCTCTAATGTGTGTCTGAAAAAGCATTTACAATTAGAACAAGTTAACACTGACTCTATGTATATCAGTGATCTCAACCGAGAGGAAAAAAATAATATTTTCATAACACAATCTACAAAACAGGACTCTCAATATATTCCTTCAGGGTGGAAGATTTCAGATGATGGGAAAATTTCCATCATAGGTTTGCCCCCAGGGGACCATATCAGGATCTCCCAGGGGTGTAATCCTCAATCCTGTGAAAATAATGGTATGGGTTTCAAAGGTTGTAAAATTCGGATCTATTTTACAGCCTAGCTCTGTGGCTGTTAATAATAGCCGGTCATGTTTGTGGTCTTGAGTCCTCTAATATGCCACATCAAAAATGATGTTATTTTCCATGGAAGATGAGCGGTTTTACTTAGAAAAGAATGGGGGAATCTGACAGCCCACAGTTTGCATCTAGAACCATCTAAGGAGAGATGTGCTCTGTGAAGCTCTGTGGCTCTCCCCAGAGTCTGTGCTGGTTCATATTTCTGTTCGTCTGCTTTGTCTCACATTTTCCCTTATTTGCTATGCTATTTTGTAAGTTCACAAATAAAACAGTTTAAACCAGGTTTTCCCAGGCCTTGAGCACGCACACACACAAGAACTCTTTTCTTAAGTCAACAACATAGAAAGCCTTCCCCTTGAAATTCTCCCCCACATATTAAAGGATAACCTTCAACAAGGTAAATCATGACTCTCATACAGAGATAAAGTGAATGCACATCAAAGATATTATTTAATGTGTTAATGGATGAGGAAAGCTGTGAGATGTGACCGTCACTTCAAAGGGAAATTCAAAGAACTATACATACATGAGCCCATCCCAAATGCTGAAGTCAGTGTGCTTACTACACACAAAACTGGCAGAACTCGATGTCCAGGGAGAAGAATCAACTGAATCAACCAGAGGAGACCGACACGTCCGTGGCCAAGGCCCACGTGAACCCGTTGGCACGCCGTCACTCACAGGGTTGTGAGGTGGTTCAGGGGCACGGAGGGGAGCACAGACTCCTGAGAATCAGATAACCCACATAACGCCCACTTCCCATGAAGCGCATTCAGCAATCTTTTTGTTCTATTTCAAAGTCTTCCATAATTCTTCCCTCCACAAATTAAGTGTATTTCTTAAAAATCTAACTTTCCAAACTAAAAAGATATGGCCAAGTTCAAAAATTAAATGAAATTTCCGCGCACCAGAAGCGAGATAGAAACATAAAGTAACGAGGTCAGTCGAGACTTGTGCCCAAGACACTGTAATAAGACCGAACTCACCCACCCATCGGCACCAACTGAAACCTAAGGCAAGTTTATGAATTTGTGCTTTTCACAGCACTGGGCATCCATCAGGCAGTGAAGGTGAGCGGTGCATGAGCCACAGGAAACAGGGCAGAAGCGAGCTCTATGACCGCCCTGGAGCTCGGCCTTGGGACAGTTCCTAGATGCTGCAGCAGCGAGGGGAACCCAGGCCAGACCCGGCAGAGACCCTGGTGCTCAGATATCCCAGGTCAGTGACGGGAGAGGAGAGAGCTGCACGGAGCGGAGGGCCCCTCAAGTTCTCAGCATAGCAGAGACTGGCACGTGCAGGGAGGAAGCCCCCAGAACAGGGAAAGAACCACCCAAGCAGATTACAGGGAACTGAACTGGAGCTCACACAGGGCCAGGAATAACCTGAGTCCACACCCACTGGCCTGGAAACCTTGGAACTTCTAGGACACTGGGTGGAGTGCTCAGAAGGGCCTTGGCTCGCTAGTCCAGTGACCAAACTGGACTTAGCTTGACACTAATGGCTTAGCAAAACAATAATGCTGAGTGGAAAACGCCAGGCCAGAAAAGAGTACATACTATACAATTCCATTATACAAAGTTCTAGAAAATGCAGATTAATCCATGGCAAAAGAACAAGAATTAGCGGTTGCCTTGGGACAGGGGAGGGAGGTGGGAAGGGACAGGGAGGGGACAGGAAGGGATTAAAAAGGGGACCCAGGGAAATTTCGGGGTGATGCACATGTTCATCATCTTCACCAGGGTGATGGTTTCATGGGTATATGCACTGGACACTTTACACATGTGCAGTTGTTTTTTGCCAGTTACACCTCAATAAGTGTGTTTTTGTTTTTTTGTTGTTTGTAATTGTGCAGGTGAAGCAGCTCCAGATCTGGGGACTCTGATACAGGTTTGGGTTCTCATGGTGAGGGGTTGAAACCCAAGGTGAGGGGAAGCAGAAGCTGGGAGGGAGACAGTAAATGGGACGGGCTATAACCAGGTGAGAGATGCTCACACTCACAGGTAATCAGAGCAATGCAAATTACGTCTTCAGTGAGATCCTGTTTCACACCAGTGAGGGTGGCAAGACCTTAAGTGTACTACACTGGTGGGCTCTCAGTGCTGCTCTGGACAGAAATTTGGCAAAAATCAGCAACACTGAAATGCTTCTCACCACGTGACCCCATTCCCCAGGACACCCCCCAAGTAAACGACATGAACAGCTATCCGCAGAGTAACGGCTGAGTCATGGTGGAGTTGTCGTGGCACGCTACTGCCCTCCCATTTTGGATGTTTGTCTTTGGGTTGACTTTCTTGAGATTTATCCATGTTGATTAGCAACGTTCTGGTTCATTGACTTTGACTGATGTTACGGAAAGTCTAAAATTCTTAAAAACAGCCGTGTTTATGGGGTTACTGTGGGGTGATGGCCGATTACTTCTGAAATGATCACCTGTCATTCCCAGGCCACAAAAATCATGTCAGGTCCTCTCTAAATCACTATGTTTGCTTCTACAGAAAACCCTTAACTTAAAAGACACACATTTTCCTGATTGAGCAGAGCACTTCAGCAGAATTAAGCAGCCTCGATCAAATGAAGACAGGTTTCCAAGAAAATAAAACATTGACAACATGCCACGGCACATATGTGTGAAGAAGGCAGGGTGCAAACGTTCACAACACAGGAAACGGGGCAGGGAGGTGGAAGCAGAGAGCAGAGGGCCCAGGCCATCACCAGCCTGCAAGCTCGGCTCCTGCAAGCCCTTCTCTCCAGGCCGGCTGTCCTTCCTGCGGTAATAAAGGAGGGTCCCATGTAGACCCCAGGAGGAGCTGGAAGTTTTCTGATCAGAGCTCGCCACGCAAGATTATGAAAGATGGGATTTCTGAAGCAGGAGGAGGAGATCTCAACATAAACCATTTAATTAAGAAATGCAGAGCAGGGAGATGCGAGTTTGGAAACATCCTTTGAAGCAAGCTTGAGCCTCTCCATATGTATGTTTCAATTCATTGTCTCCACCACCCTGGAAACAGAAGGTTTTCTCTTTCTTTAAACAATTGCCTACTGGTAGAGAAATGCTAAGAAAGTGTTAGGAAAACAGATATCGCCTGGGCGCAGTAGCTCACACCTGTAATCCCAGCACTTTGGGAGGCCAAGGCAGGTAGATTGCCTGAGGTCAGGAGTTCGAGACCAGCCTGGCCAACATGGTAAAACCCCGTCTCTACTAAATATGCAAAAAAAATTAGCCTGGCGTGGTGGCAGACACCTGTAATCCCAGCTACTCAGGAGGCTGAAGGACGAGAATAGCTTGAACCCAGGAGGTGGAGGTTGCAGTGAGCTGAGATATTGCCACTGCACTCCAGCCTGGGAGACTTTGGCAAGAAAGAGAAGAGAGGAGAAGAGAGAAGAGAGGAGAAGAGAGGAGAAGAAGAGAAGAAGGAAAGAAGGAAAAGAAGGAGGGAGGGCGGGAGGGAGGGAGACAAATATCCACTGCTCTCCCAAGGATCTTCTCCTCCAGAACATTATATGTTATTGCTGAGATTCCCAATTTGTTTAAACAGGAATTTGTATGGACAATTACCATTTGAATACAAACACCCAAGTTCTGTTTCAAATCAAATAGCAGAAAAGAAGGGAAATGAAGTAGGCCATTGGCTATTGTTGATGTCAATCAAAAGAAACAAGGAATCGTTCCTGGGGCAGCATAATCCTGAACTTCCCACAAGCACGAGTGCTCTGGGGACATGGGTGAGACTTTGTGCATCTTCCTCCCCAAGCCAGACAGGACAGTGCCCGTCTGAAGCAAGGTGACATGGTTCGGATCTGTGTTCCCACCAAATCTCATGTCGAACTGTAACCCCCAATGTTGCAGGCAGGGCCTGCTGGGAGGTGATTGGATCATGCAGGCAGCGTTCTCACGAATGGTTTAACACAGGGGTTCCCAACACGGGGGCCATGAAGTGGGACCAGCCTGTGGCCTGTTAGGAACCGGGTGCACAGCAGAAGGTGAGCTGTGGGCGAGCAGGCGCCCCCACCTGAGCTGCCTTCCTATCAGATCAGCCGGCTGTTTGGTTCTCCTAAGAATGCAAACCCGACCAGGAACTCCCCTTGTGGGGCATCTAGGTTTCGAGCTCCTTGCGATGACCTAGTGCCTGACGACCTGAGGGGAACAGTTTCATCCGGAAACCATCCCCCCACCCCACCTGTACAAAAATTATCTTCCACGAAACCTGTCCCTGGTGCCAAAACGCCTGGGGGCCACTGGCTTAACACCACCCCTCTCAGCACTGTCCTAATGATCGCGAGTTCTCGTGGATCTGGTCGTTTGAAAGCGTGTGGCACCTCCCTACCTCTCTTGCTCTGCCCATGTAAGACGTGCTTGGTTCCCGTCACCTTCTGCCACGACTGTCGCTCCCTGAGGCCTTCCCAGAAGCCCAGCAGATGTCAGCACCACGCTTCCCGCTCCGCCGCAGAACCGTGAGGCAATTAAGCCTCTTTTTTTCTTTTTTTTTTAAATAAATTACCCAGCCTCAGGTATTTCTTACAGCAATGAACAGACTAACGCACAGGACAACACACAGAGTGGCTCATGATCTGGGAAATTTGGGCTAGAAAAGCACAAGTCAAATTTTAGTTCAAGCAACTCCAGAGTACTTGACCTGCCCAACTAACAGCGCGTCCTGGCCACGAACAGCACCGGATGTCCCCACTGAGAATCTCACTGATGATGATGATGATGACCATGACGATGGTGATTTCAACTTGAGACAGGAACATCTGTTATGTAACGGGCCACCAACAGGCGGTGAGGTTCGTGCTGGCCTAGCAGGACACACTGAATTCCCAGCTTCCTGCACACGCATTCCTGGACCCCCGTGTATCTGATCTATGTGCCAAGCACTATGCAAGGGAAGCATTCGTGCCCAGTTTCCCAGGGACAGGGCCAAGCCCAGGCAGAGGAATGACTCTTCCTGGACCACCAGGGTGACATCTGCAAGCCACAAACAACTGTCCTGCTTGTCCAGGTTTTGGATGCTTGGTTCACATCTTTTCCTGCTGTGTCTCCCCCGACTCCCTCTCCAGCCAGGGACCTTGACTGGGAGTGGCTCCGGGTCCCCCACAGACCCCACTCACAGGCACAGCTGGTCCTGCTGGATGGCTGGGCCCATGCTCTCCCTCGGCCCAGGAAAGCCATTCCTAAAGGCAGCCCCACTGGCCAACCCCGAGCCTCCCCTCACTCTGTAGCCTACATGGCCACCCCTGCTGGCACCCCAGCCAGCAGCACACACTTGAAAGCACATGGTTATGTCCTGTGGGGCAGCCAGAGGGGCCAGCAATCCCATTAACCAGGGCTCGCCGGGAGACAGGTCATGAGGTCACTGCTGATCGACAAGGTCACTCTGGGTGATGCACAGATGAACACTTTATTTTAGTGACACGTGCATTCTAAGGCAGATTAGGAAGTGACATAGTCAACATTCTGTTTCCAGAATCTCTGGCTATGATGGCTTAGAGTGAGGGAAAAGCATGCATGGAGGTCAAAAAGACGTTTCTCCACGTGGAGGAAATGCATGGGGCACGAGTGTGCAGGGGGCACGCAGGTGGGGCGGGAGTGAGTGGAGCAGAGGACAGGCCTCGGGGCCATGCCTGGCAGTGCAGGGCTCACAACCTGCTCCCAAGGGCAGGTTCCACCATATGCGCGGCATGCAGCCCTCATGCCAGCCCTGGGCTCAGACAGGATCCAAGGCCCTGCTTGATAAGGCAGGAAGCTGAGACCAGAGACCCCAGGAACTCGGTCAAAGTCACACAGCAAATCCATGAAGAAGCAGGAACCTGAGCCCGAGGGTCCAGCTCCAGAGTGCTCACGACGTGCGGCATTATGAAGTATTATCTGCTTTTCCAAACTCCCTTCCTTGGCCTTTGGCCTCGCCCTCTCTCCCATTCCTTAAAACCCATTCTCACGCTCTCTCTCTTCCATCCCTTAAAACCCATTCTCCTTGTGCTTCCTTTCTCCCTTCTTCCTTCTCAGACCCCTCCTCATGCCCTGAGTGTCAGGAAGCTAAGCAGGCTGCCTCCCCACCCCCCAGAGGCCCTTCCCCGCACAGTCTCGGAGAGGGGGCAGCAGGCCCCCTCTTCTCCTTCAGGAGGAACCTGGCTCCTGGAATGTGGGTTTAGCCCCGTGGTGCGCAGAAGGGCCACACCAACATCTGAAAATGATCCCTGCCCTGCCCACAAATGAAGACTGGTTTCTCAGAAGACAAGAGTCTTTCTGTGAACTATAAAAAGCTACTGGATCGACAACCTATTATCATTGTGGAAGAAATTACTGATCTGCACGTCAGCTGGGAGGGTGCCCGGCTGGGCCGTCCGCCCCGCAAATCCACGGAACCCCGGATCACCAGAGACTCCCTCGACAGCCACGCCCCACATGCCACACACCCATCTCAATGCTTCCCGTAGGCTGTGGGCTCAAACCTGGGAAAGACGGGCAGGCCCCCTCCACAGCTGGGCCGCCCCACAGCTGTAGCAGCGGGGGTGCAGGAAGACACCCAAGGATGGGCAGCTGCTTCCAGCTCTCCACGACAGACATGGGTGCACCCCTGGCCAGCTGCAGGATGTGTGAAAGGAAATGTGCTCCGTGGGGAGTGTGAGACTCACAGACGGTGCAGGGCGGCCCACCCACCGTGCCGTCCACTGCTGGATTCACAGTGTCAGAAGTGCTGCTGGCCCCAGCTGACCCTGAGCCCTTAGCCTTCCACTCAGCACACTGCCTGCACCAGCCCCAGGTGCCGGGGCGGGGCCAGAGAGAGCTCTGTGATCGACAAGCATCTGCTCTCCCTGTTTCAGGGTTGAAGGGCCTTTGACCACCAAGCAAGCCCAGCTGGTGAGAGATCAGGGGCACATGTGGAGCCCCTAGCCCCCTTCAGGGGAGCTGACAGTCTGCCTCTGCCACCCCCACCCCACCCCCGTGACATGGGACACGGAGGTGACCAGCGGAGCCCCATCCTGGGCTTGGAGGAGAAGGGGCTGAAAGTGGGGGCCAGGTCCACAGGGCCTGGTCCTGCAAGTATCAGATGTTCATCTCAGACCCTCACTTGAGGGAGAAGCAGACCACCAGCAGGGCTGTCGTTCTTTGGGGGTGGCTGTTGGTGACGATGTCTTTACACAGAGCCAAGCTTCCTCCCACTGACTCAGTCTTCCAAGAAATGCTGAGGTGGGGAATTTATGGCCTCACCCAACCCCCAGAACCACGCACGATCGTGACGTCCCTGACGCTGACACTGGCTGGCTAACCCTTGTCTGGAATGGCCACGGCCATGGAGGAGAGTCCCAGCCCCAGCCTGGCAGAGGAAGTGTCCCCATGTGAGCTCACAGGATGGTGCAACTGTCCTCATATCACACAGTATGTCACTGCCTCTGTGGCTTCTCTCACAAGGCCGCTGACCTGACCCTACATCTGCACCTCTCTTCCCGACAGGGGCCTCCCTGGATGGCTGGGGAGGGGGTGCAAAAGGGGGAAGGGGGCTCCCTACTCCTGGAATGCTCCACCCATCTTCCCCAGAGCCATCACCCCATCGTCCAGGCTCCAGATGCAGAGGGCACCAGAGCTGGGCCGTGGAACAGTCTCCAAACCATAGCGTCTCCCGGCCATGGGTCACCTGACTCCCCTCCCTCAGGCCGGCACCCAAGGACAGAAACTGGCCACACCCAGGGCTGGAGCTCCTCACAGGAGCTCCTCCCCCTGCCCTCAATGGGCTCTGTCCTCCCTGCCTCAGAGACTGACCAGGGAGGACACTGACCAAGAAAGGAATGCTGATTAGGGAGGACACTGACCAGGGAGGACACTGACTAGAGGGAGCACTGACCAGGGAGGACACTGACCAGGGAAGGAGCACTAGCCAGGGAGGGGGCACTGACTGAGGAGGGAGCATTGACCAGGAGGACACTGACCAGGGAGGACACTGACCAGGGTGGACACTGACCAGGGAGGACACTGACCAGGGAGGACACTGACTGGGGAGAAGCACTGACCAGGGAGGACATTGAGCAGGGAAGACACTGAGCAGGTAGGGAGTACTCTCCAGGGAAGGAGAATTCCCCAGGGAGGAGCACTGACCAGGGAGGGAGCACCACCCAGGGTGGGAGCACCACCAAGGAGGACATGGGCAAGGCAGGGAGCACAGACTGGGGACACACTGACCAGGACAGAGTGCTATCACCTTGTTCACATCTCTCAACCTGTGCCCACCCTGAGGACCACAGGGCAGCTCCCTCACTGGCCACCTGGTGCTGGCAGCTGTGGTGCTTTGTCCCCCAAGGAGAAAGCATGATCTTCGGAATGAGACTCAACTCTAACCCTAACTCCACTGTGGACTTGGGCAGCATGGTGACTTCCCTGAGCCTCAGTTTCTCCAACTGTAAATCCCCATATCCCTCTCAGCTGTTGTAAGAAGGAACCCGGTGGGCATGGGTGTGATGCAGGAACAGCCACATGCTGAGCAAGGCTGGCCTGTGCACCAGATGTGCCCGGGCCGGGAGGGGCAGGGTGGGAGGGTCCCTGCACAGCACTGCCCTGCCGCAGCTCCTCGGCGTGCGCTGACAGAGGCTGCCCCGCTCTTCTCCTCCTGAAGCCCCTTGTGAACACAGTTTCAGGATCCTCCTGTCACCCTCCCTGCCTGGGGCTGATGCACCAACATGATGGCACCAGGGTTCGGGAGAAGACGAGATCCCTGCCTCCCGAACACTGTCCTGCCTACAGGGTCCACATGAAGCAGTGCTGGAAGGAGAGCTCAGCCCGCTTGACCGCTGCGACCCGGAGACCCACAGGTCCTGCAGGCTGCCCTGGGGACTGAGGGATGAGGGCCAGGCTCATCCATGCTCTCCCGGATTTCAGCATGCCCAACACGCCCGCAGGTGGTGTGGGCGGTGTGTGCCTGCCTGGCGGCCCCCTGGACACCATTCATTTGCATTTGGATCCACTCCTGGCGCTGCAACACCACTGCGCACCACACGCCGCAGCAACCCAGGCACGCGCACCAAGGCCTACGGAGAAGGCGCTCCCAAGCACCACGCACGAGGAACAAGAGGGCGAAGCATTAACATCAGCAACAGAGCAGCCCTGCAGAGATCAGCCACACGAACCATGGCGCAGCCACGCGGTGAAACAGGGCGCGAGGCAGGCGTGCTTTGGCTTTTGGTTTCAGTTTTGTTCTCTAACGAAGTAGCTGGGTGTGCTGGAAGGAAGTCTCCCAGAGCACCACTGCAGCTCAGAACCACACTGGCAGCGAGATGCCGTCGTGTGTGTGTAAAAAGAAACTCGCACATCCAGAGGTTTCCAGTGGGTGCAAATCTAAACACGAGGGGAAATTTGTAAGGACAGCTGTGGAAGGGAAGGTAGAGGGGGGCTCTGGGGAGGGGAAGATAAACCAGGCCTGGGAATCGTGGTGTGTCCAGAATTGGTGGGTTTTTGGTCTCGCTGACTTTAAGAATGAAGCCGCGGACCCTGGCAGTGAGTGTTACAGTTCTTAAAGATGGTGTCTCTGGAGTTTGTTCCTTCTTCCTCCTTCCGGGTGGGTTTGTGGTCTCGCGGGCTTCAGGAGTGAAGCTGCAGAGCGGTGAGTGTTACAGCTCGTAAAGGCAGCATGGACCCAACGAGTGAGCAGCAGCAAGATTTACTGCAAAGAGCGAAAGAACAAAGCTTCCACAGTGTGGAAGGCGACCCAAGCAGGTTGCTGCTGGCTGACATGGGCAGCCTGCTTTTATTCCCCTATCTGGCCCCACCCACATCCTGCTGATTGGTCCATTTCACAGGGCGCTGATTGGTCCATTTCACAGAGCGCTGACTGGTCCATTTTGACAGAGTGCTATTGGTGCATTTACAATCCTTGAGCTAGACAGAGTCACAGAGTGCTAGTCCTCCAAGTCTGCACTAGGTTAGCTACATACAGAGTACCAATTGGTGTATTCACAAACCCTGAGCTAGACACAGTGCTGATTGGTGTATTTACAAACCCTGAGCTAGACACAGAGTGCTGATTGGTGTATTTACAATCCTTGAGCTAGACACAGAGTGCTAGATGGAAAAGTTCTCCAAGTCCCCACTAGGTTAGCTGGATACAGAGTGCTGATTGGTGCACATACAATCCTCCTGCTAGATATAAAAGTTCTCCAAGTCCCCATCCTGTTCAGGAGCCCAGCTGGCTTCATCCAGTGGATCCTGCACCAGGGCTGCAGGCAGAGCTGCCTGCCAGTCTCAGGCCATGCCTGCACTCCTCAGCCCTTGGGCTGTCCATGGGACTGGGCGCCACTGAGTAGGGGGCGGCACCCGTCAGGGAGGCTCAGGCCGTGCCATAGCCCACCACGGTGGGGGAGAGAGGGGGGAGGGAGAAGAGAGGAGGGGGGGGAGGGGGATGGGGGAGGGGGAACTGGGAGAAGGGAGTGTGGAGAGGGTGGGGGGGAGGGGGAGAAGGGGGAGGGGGGAGAGGGGATGGGGGAGGGGGGAGTTGCGGGGAGCTCAGACGTGGTGGGCTGCAGGTCCTGAGCCCTGCCCCGCGGGGAGGCAGCTAAGGCCCGGCGAGAATTCGAGTGCGGTGCTGGCGGGCCAGCACTGCTGGGGGATTCTGCACAACCTCCTCAGCTGCTGTCCCGGGTGCTAAGCCCTTCACTGCCCTGGGCCGGCAGCGCCGGCTGGTCACTCTGTGTGCGGGGCCCACCTAACCCAAGCCGGCACCCGCGGGAACTCGCACTGGCGGCCCTCCAGCGCAGTGTGTGGCCCCGGTTCCCACCCACGCCTCTTCCTCCACACCTCCCTCAAGCAGAGGGAGGCAGCTCCAGCCTCGGCCAGCCCAGAGAGGGGCTCCCATGGTGCCGTGGCGGGCTGAAAGGCTCCTCAAGCACCACCAGAGTGGACGCCGAGGCCGAGGAGGCGTTGAGAGTGAGGGCTGCTAGCACATTGTCACCTCTCAGCAGTGTAAAGGACACTGCCTGCATTTGTAATGTTTCAGGTTCTTAATGGAGATGTAATTATGTTTACATAATTACAAATAAATATTTTAAGTGGGCCACTTTTACAAGTAAAAGGATGCAGAGCCAGTCCTCCGAGACCAGGGGCTGCGAGTCTCTTGTGACCGCACCCAGGACCAGTCCCCTCAGCCCCGTGTGCGTCTGCCTCTCCTGTCAAGGGGGGGAACCCGCGGGTGGACGCATTCCTGGGAGCCGGACGGCAACACGCGCAGACACAGCATGGCCTCCTCCGCCCAGATGCTTTTGTGCACACAGGACACAATGGCACCCACGTGAGGATGGCCGCTTCATCCTTTTAACAAGGCTCAGCGATCATTAAATGATCCTCACACCACTTGCCACATAGCTAGGACTTCACAGCTGCCGGTGAGAAAGCGATGCTTTATCAGAACCTGTTCTAAGTCCTCACAGAGGTGTGTAGAGATTCAGTTCACTTTATGGAAACCCAATTAGAACCTCTATTTCTTGTTGATGGAGTTCCTACATGGTGTCAGGTCTGAAGCTAACACCCAGTCTTCCATGCTGTCCTGACAGCTGGTAGAACCAGGGAGCCTCTAGTGGCCCCGCCAAAGGCTTCCCTCCCAACTCTGCTCCTCAGAATAAGGTCCCTAAAAGACCCCCCTCCTCATGGGGACCAGGCGCACTTCCCGCTCATCCCAGGGTGGCAGGTTCCAGTCCCACCCACCTGCAGAATTATCCAGGAGGCCACTCACATCCTCCCGAGGGAACCAGGGCATCCTGCCCTCTAGTCACTACTCCCTCCAGGCCCTCCAGTCACTACACCCTCCAGTCAGTCACTATGCTCTGCAGTCACTACGCCCTCCGGTCACTGCGCCCTCCAGTCACTACGCTCTCCGGTCACTACGAACCTGCTCCCCAGCCCTACGAGCCCGTTCCCCAGCCCTGTGGGTACACTCTGCCCTGCATGCATCCCCATGTGGCCCCCCGTGTGGATGTGCAGGGCCCTCCATCCCAGGACCCGAGTGTTCGTGGCTTCCTCTGTCCAGTGCTGGGCACCCCATGGCCCTCAGGCAGCATTGTCTCCCTCACCAAAGGGTGCAGAGACAGAGAGCCAGCCTCCTGCCCACATGCAGCCTGCAGGGGAGAGGCCTGCATGGTGTCTGCAAGGACAAAGCCGTGAGTTCCACACACCCACAGCCAAGTCATGTTTTGCCAGGGCAGTGAGCGTGGGTGGTGGAGGAGCCCAGAGATGGTATGCACCCAAAGGGATGGTTTTCACCCCTGTCAGTCCAGGGGCCCAAAGATGCGGGTCCTACTCCCATTTCCAGTGCTTAGTGGCAGGTCTGGACCCATGGGATCTCCGCAAGCCTCAGTTTCCTCATCTGCACAAAAGTATAAGGCCTCTCCCCAGCTCCCTCACAGAGCTGTGGGAGGAAGCAATGAACCCGGACAGGAGGCTGTCTGCGAAAATGTGCGGCATGCTCACCCCCAGGCTGGCTGCTCCAGGGCGCACGGGACCCTGGCCTGTCTCGCTCCCAACCCCACCCCACACTTTGCTCTTTGCTCGGCTTTGGGTTGATGCACTTGAGGTCTGCAGGCTCCCAGCTGAAAGCAGGGTCAACAACTCACCTGCCCATAGGGGCCAGGCTGGGCGCTGCCCAGGAGAGCACAGGTTGGGAGGGCCGCAGGGTGGGGAGGGCCGCAGCCTCCTATGGGCAGATCCTCAGCTGCAGACAATCCAACAGTTACCACTGAGGAATGTGCCTGGCTGTGCCCGCAGGCCCTAGTCCAGATTTCATGTGAAATCAACCAGTTCTTAACTGTTGCTAGCTAAATCAAATTATTCTTCTGGCCTAAAGCCATCAATTTCAAACTCTGGCTCAAATGCTGCTCCCACACACTCAGGAGGAAGAGCCTTTGTGTTGCAGACGCCACGCCGGGGCTGGAGGTCGGCTGGAGGCCGGCGTCCCCCTCCTGGCTCACCTGGTCTACTGCAGACAGAGCCCCAGCGCCTGTGACCCCACCAGGACCAAACGCGGAGCTGGGAGAAGCCCGCGGCAAGGCTGCTAGCCGGTGGGAGTTTCCTTTAGAAACCAAACATCCGAGTTGGGAGAGTGACGAGTCCTCAAGGTTTTCAAGTGGAGGACGTATAAACATGAAGTCAGGAGCTGTGTCTGCTGAATTGTCTTTAACTCACATGTTATTTCTTATGTCGACTTCATTCATTCATTCATTCATTCAACAAATATTTACTGTGTACCATAAGGCTGTTTCCAGAACATTCCTCTTGGCTCCTCAATGTCGGGGCAGCAAGAACGCGGCTCTGGGGGGGCGGGGGTAGCACTGAGCAGGCTCCGGAACCTGAGGCTCATGGGGAAGTGGGAGGCTTCTCAGGATGAGGCCAACCAAGGGCTCCGGGAGGTCCAGGATGCGGCCCCATGGAAGGGCTGGGTTTGGCCTGTTTAGCACTTAAGATGTTTTGAATCACTTGCTAATATTGTAAAAATCGGGATAGTTCACAACGGTATAAAAAAAACTCTGGATCTCCAGTTCTGTAAAAAACATTCCTGTGGGCAAGTGGCAGCTGGGACGTAGTGGCCCCCTTCCCTCGCCTGGTGGGCAACTGCCCCATGGAGGTGCCTGGGGCATAGCAGATAATAAAACGCCCAAGGACACACGGCGCCTTCTCCTCAGGCACTCGGGTAACAAACCAGACTGCGAAGGGAACCCTAGGTCATGTCGACGTCTGCAGTGGCATCTAGAAAAACAATCCAGGAAAAGAGGACCGTGGGGAGGGAACATGACGTGGCCAAAGACCCCAAAAGAGCGAGAATGTGCTTCCCAGGCGGGCACAGGTACAGAGGCCCCAGGCAGGGGGAGTCTGTGGCAACGGCGTGCGGTGTGTTCCCAGGAACTGGTCCCTGATTAATGCATGAAATGTCCACTCTGGCACCTGGTGTCCCTGAGTGAATGGCCAGGCCCTGGGTCTCTGCAGAGTCTCATTAAGCTGCACACCTGCCTCTCCAGCTGTAACTGAATGTTTGCTTTTCCATTTCTCTGATTCGGAATACATGCTGTCCTGGCCCCCACGGTCTCAGTCTCCCTGCCGAGGTCACAAAGTGGTCTCCATTTCGGTCGCCTTTTCAAGGTCACCAGTCATACCCTCAAGGGTGGGGTGGGAGGCAAAAGCCACTTCAGGCGGCTGGGTCGGCTCCCCAATGAGGCTTTCCACTGGATGGGGGAAGTGTAGACCACTGCCCCGTCCACACCTGCTCTTCTCCCTGGACAACTTCCTCCTTCCAGGGCTGGTATCCTCTGCAGCTCCTTTCCACCCACATCCCCCACCCACACCCTCCAGCTCCACAAGATCGTCCAAGAACCAGTCCCTGGAGGATCCTTCTGGGCGCCTCCCCACACTCTCTGTGCCAGTGGCCAGCACCAGGACCCCCGATTTTCTGTGCTCAATGAAGTCCCTGTTACCCGTTCCTGCTAACAGCATTGAAACATTCACCCCAGGATAAGCGAGGGCATCAGAGAAACAGCAGCAGCATCGTCAGAGGTCACAACTCAGACGTCCTCAGGGACTGTCCAGGTGGGGATGATGGCAAACTCCTGGGGGGCCACCATTCCACCATTCAGCCCCCCTGTCCTGCCACGCAGCAGGTCAGACCTGCACAGCCAGAAGTTCAGGTTTCAGGAGAGAAGCTAGCAATTCTGATGCTAAGGTAAGAATCGTCTGATGTAAATATTGGCCGCTGTCTTGAAACTGAAACAGCATTTGGGGCACCTGCAGAGGCCGCTGCCTGGCAGGCTTCGGTCCAAGAGCGAGCAAGCCTGCCGTTCCCCACAAGACCGTCCCACACAATCTGGCAGCCAGCCCGAGGCTGGCACACACGGCATTGTTCTGTCCCTGCCTCACAGATAATAAGGCAGCTCTGGAGGGCGGGTGGTTTACCCAAAACTCACAGTTCACCCAGGTGTGCACCTGGGGCTGTTTCTGAGCTGCCCGGCCCAGGCCTCTGTTAGTTCCCTGCCCTGGCTCAAGGGGCAGGCTGCCCACTGTGGTGCTCACAGGATGACTCTAGGTCCCTGCAAGTATGAGAAGCACGTGAGCATTTTGTTTAATATTTACGTATTTAATGCGTTTTTAAAAGGGTATGCCAAACACATGATTTTATGGAGATTACTGCTTACGACTTTGCCCTTACCTTAAGAAATAATATACATTTACTTTAATGTACAATCTAAACATATATAACCATACATCAAAACCATGCTTCGCCATGTGTTCTTTTTAATGAGCAAATGTCAACTCCTTCTGAATAAGGAGAAGAAAGGGAGGATGAAGAGCAGGAGGGAGAGGAGGAAGCCACTGACTTCTCTGCACCAGGTGCATGTCTGGTTGACAAAACACCTCAAATCCCTGTCCTGTTAATGACAAACCCCATTCCTCGCCTCCAGACTCCTGGGAAAAGCCTCGGAGACACAATAACGCGGCCCCTGGGGGCAGGAGTCACTTCACGGGTCTCAAACTCAGGCTCCTACAGGGGCCAGGGAGGTCATGCCTGAGGGTGCCGCTGGTGGGGTAGGGCTCTGGAAACAGAGCAGACACGTCCCCTTGCAGCCCTTGGTGTCCATCTTGTTCATTAAAACAGGGACAGAATGATCCCGTCTGCGCCGGCCTCACGGGCCGCCGGCAGGGCCACCAGCGCGGCTGGCCGGCGGCCCCTTCTCAGATCCTCCATTTGCCAAGGGAACATAGAACTCCAGGTTTTTATGTGGCATCTCCCAGCTTTGAAATGTCTGCACGACATTCATTATTTTAAAGCAGAAAGCCCTGTTTGGGCCCAGCTGAGTCCAAGCCAAGACGCCCCAGGGCTGGGTTCGGATGGGTGTGCCCCGTGTTTGAAATGGCAAAGCACTCAGAGAGGAAAGCCTTCGACAAACCAGTGACCGCCTCGGAGTCCACACAGTCAGCCTCCAGGGCCAGATGTTCAGAGCCGTCCCTTGTCAGAGCTCCCTGCGGGGAACAGGACTCGTGTGTCTTTATCTTTCCATCTTAGGCGCGGCCGTCGTGAACTCTGTGATTTTTTCACAGCTTTCTGGATAATGACTGAAGATGGTCTAGACCGGGAAATCTGTTTTTACCGAAACCCTCCCCTCAGGCTGAGCTGGCTTTTCCCCCATTTCCTTGGCGTTGGTCACCGCATGAGGGTCCTGGTAGCACTGGGGGCTGAGCTGGAGTCTGCAGGGGCCGGGAGCACAGGACTCTCTCCACACCGTCCCGGCTCAGCAGGGACTGGACTCAGCAGTTTCCTGGACTCTCCCGCAGGCAGTTCCCTCTGAGCTTGGCCTGGAGAGGCTCTGGGGAGACGGCCATAGGCTTCCTCCTCCCCAGGGGACAGCCCTGCTCGCTCCCTCCACTCAAGGCTGTAACCACCCTGCTCCATCTACCCCAGGTGTCAGCCAGCGACCTAGTCTCTTCCCTTTTGTGTGTTGCAAACATTTAAAAATCAGGAGAAGTCTCAGGCAAACAGCTTTTCTGGGAAAATCAGCAGGCTTGGGGACAGGATGGGTCTGCCCCCACAGCCACCCTGTCACCGGAGGACCCATCACATCAGGTTTGCTTCTGACCCTGAGGTCAAAGGTCAGCCTACCTGTCACTGCCGTCCCCCTCACCTGCGCCCCGGCTATGCTCTCATGGCAGAGTTGCAGGCAGGTGGCCCCTCCATCACCTCTGCCTCCAGCCAGGAGGAAACAGCCCACGCTGATAAGTGCCCACCCACCCCACACCCTGGGTCACTCCCGTGGCTGAGCCTGGGGGCATTTCCACCTGCCACGTCTGCCCCCCAACTGTAGTATCAGCCCCTCTGTTGTCTGGCCCCAGTCACAGAGAAGAAAGACGCTCACGGCTGGATGGTCCTGAGTGGGAATAAGCAGGGCTCGTTCCCTTGTGGGAGGAGTGTTGGCTCTGCAATACCAAATCAGAGTGGATGCCTAACAACTCAGAGGCAGCAGGCAGGCGAGAGAGAGGTTTGAAGGTTGAGAGGAAGTCTAACACATGGCTGCCCTGCGCCGCCTGCCACCTGCCCTGGGCTCAGCGCACAGGCCCTCCCGGCACTGTGAAGACACTGGGCTATGTGGATGGGGGAAGTCCAGGGCTTCCAGACTGCTGGGTCATCTGAATCCCTCCACAGGGGCCTGCTGATGGTCCCCACACGTCTCAACAGTCAGAGCAAACATCAGCAGAAAGGGGTCAAACCCCCTAATGATGCAGTGAGTGAGACCCGGTGCAGAGTGAGACCCAGTGCAGTGAGTGAGGCCCCGTGCGGTGAGTGAGGCCCCGTGTGGTGAGTGAGGCCCCGTGTGGTGAGTGAGGCCCGGTGTGGTGAGTGAGGCCCGGTGCGGTGAGTGAGGCCTGGTGCAGAGTGAGACCCGGTGCAGTGAGTGAGGCCCCGTGCAGTGAGTGAGGCCCGGTGCGGTGAGTGAGGCCCGGTGCCGTGAGTGAGGCCCCGTGCGGTGAGTGAGACCCAGTGTGGTGAGTGAGGCCCCGTGTGGTGAGTGAAGCCCAGTGCGGTGAGTGAGACCCGGTGCAGTGAGTGAGGCCCGGTGCGGTGAGTGAGGCCCAGTGCAGTGAGGCCCGGTGCAGTGAGACCCGGTGCAGTGAGTGAGGCCCGGTGCAGTGAGTGAGACCCGGTGCAGTGAGTGAGGCCCCGGTGCAGTGAGACCCGGTGCAGTGAGTGAGGCCCCGGTGCAGTGAGTGAGGCCCGGTGCGGTGAGTGAGGCCCAGTGCAGTGAGGCCCGGTGCAGTGAGACCCGGTGCAGTGAGTGAGGCCCGGTGCAGTGAGTGAGACCCGGTGCAGTGAGTGAGGCCCCGGTGCAGTGAGTGAGGCCCGGTGCAGTGAAGCCCGGTGCAGTGAGTGAGGCCCCGGTGCAGTGAGTGAGGCCCGGTGCAGTGAGTGAGGCCCGGTGCAGTGAGGCCCGGTGCAGTGAGACCCGGTGCAGTGAGACCCGGTGCAGTGAGTGAGACCCGGTGCAGTGAGTGAGGCCCCGGTGCAGTGACTGAGGCCCGGTGCAGTGACTGAGGCCCGGTGCAGTGAGACCGAGTGCAGTGAGACCCGGTGCAGTGAGTGAGACCCGGTGCAGTGAGGCCCCGGTGCAGTGACTGAGGCCCAGTGCAGTGAGTGAGGCCCGGTGCAGTGAGACTGAGTGCAGTGAGACCCCGTGCAGTGAGTGAGACCCGGTGCAGTGAGTGAGGCCCGGTGCAGTGAGACCGAGTGCAGTGAGACCCGGTGCAGTGAGTGAGACCCGGTGCAGTAAGTGAGGCCCCGGTGCAGTGACTGAGGCCCGGTGCAGTGAGTGAGGCCCGGTGCAGTGAGACTGAGTGCAGTGAGACCCAGTGCAGTGAGTGAGACCCGGTGCAGTGAGTGAGGCCCGGTGCAGTGAGTGAGGCCCAGTGCAGTGAGGCCCGGTGCAGTGAGACCCGGTGCAGTGAGTGAGGCCCGGTGCAGTGAGTGAGACCCGGTGCAGTGAGTGAGGCCCCAGTGCAGTGAGTGAGGCCCCGGTGCAGTGAAGCCCGGTGCAGTGAGTGAGGCCCCGGTGCAGTGAGTGAGGCCCGGTGCAGTGAGTGAGGCCCGGTGCAGTGAGGCCCGGTGCAGTGAGACCCGGTGCAGTGAGTGAGGCCCGGTGCAGTGAGTGAGGCCCCGGTGCAGTGAGTGAGACCCGGTGCAGTGAGTGAGGCCCGGTGCAGTGAGACCGGGTGCAGTGAGACCCGGTGCAGTGAGTGAGGCCTGGTGCAGTGAGGCCCAGTGCAGTGAGTGAGACCCGGTGCAGTGAGTGAGGCCCGGTGCAGTGAGACCGAGTGCAGTGAGACCCGGTGCAGTGAGTGAGGTCCGGTGCAGTGAGTGAGGCCCGGTGCAGTGAGACCCGGTGCAGTGAGACCTGGTGCAGTGAGTGAGGCCCGGTGCAGTGAGTGAGGCCCAGTGCAGTGAGACCTGGTGCAGTGAGTAAGACCCCCTCCAGTGAATGAGACCCCCCCTCCAGTGAATGAGACCCCCCCTCCAGTGAATGAGACCCCCCCCTCCAGTGAGTGAGACTCCCCCTTCAGTGAGTACAACCCCCTCCAATGAGTAAGACTCGCTGCAAGGCTGAGCTCTGCCGCCCCCTTGCCTCTCCAGGGGCCTGACATAAACGGGCTGGGAACAGGAACAGCCTCACCAAAGTTAATTTCTTTTTATTTTTAAACCCAAATAAGCTTTGTTGTTTTTAAAGTAGGTAAATGAAAAGGAGAACAGGAGAACCTTAGTAGTGATGTAATGTGACTCGGTTTTGGCTTGGGTGTGAATAAATCTCCAAGCAATCATCTTGCCTTTTACAGATACATTGAAAATAATTAACTGGGAGAATAACATTTTTATCTACATTATAATTTCCACTGATAAAATGTTCATGTCTGTGTGCATAAGGCATAACGGGTCTATAGGAAAATGGGTCCATTTTTCTCCTTTTGATTTAGCTTCTACTAATATTGTTATAATATGGTTTCTTCGATAAATAACAACCTCATACGACATAAGTGATCGACTGCTGCCCTGTTTCTATTTTCAAACAGGCAACCAGACATCACGTGTGGGGGCAGCTGCGAACACCCCGTCATCCATTAAGCACAGAGAAGCTGTGTCTCGGCTCAGTGGATTTCCTTCTTGAAGCATAGAACGCAGAAGAGCTCTGAAGGTGCAGACTGAGTCTGAATTTATTCTATGGAGAAAGCAGACGCTACTGAGGTTGCATTTGCAGTCAGAACTCCAGCCCCCCGGGGCATGACTGCCCAGCTGTGTCACCTGGAGCAGCTCAGGTGCTTCTAAGCTCAGCTTCCTTGTTGGCAAAGGGCCCTACTGTGTGGCACAGGCTGTGCATTTCAGGACAAGCATAACGTGTGGCGCACACCACCTGATGGGAAAGGCAATTGTGCCCTCAACAGCCACAGGAACAGGACACAGCCGCAGTGAGCCCACCCGGTCCAGGAGCACTGGGGAAGGGCCCCAGGAGAGGCAGCAGAGCTGAGACAGGAGGACAACCAGGAGCGACCAGGAAGGGGTAGAGGAGAGTGCTCTGGGCAGAGGGGACAGCATGTGCAAAGGCCCGGAGGCGAGGGCACGGACAGAGGAGGAGAGAGGTTCAAGATAAGGCTGGGCTGACCACACAGGGCTGTGAGTCACAGGTCAGGGTCTGTCTCCACTGAGTGACAGGGGCCCAGAAGAGTCCACGGCAGAGGAGGGAGGTGACCAGATTTGCTTCTTTAAAGGGCGCTCGTCCTGCTGTGGAGGGGAGGCTGGAGGGGGCGGAGGAGCAGCTGTAGGAGTGGGGGACCAGTGAGGAAGCCCTGCAGGCCCCAGGCAAGAGTGGCTCTGTGTTCAGGGTGGAGGCTGGGGAGCGGGAGCTGGTGCAGTGACATTTCCGAGGTGACGTAACCAGGTTGGTGAAGGAGGGAGCCTCAGGTAGAGCCACCTTCTCCGGAGCTGGGGGACACATGGCAAGCCCACCCTGCCCAGCGAGGGGCCACCACCGTGTCCTAGCCTCAGTCATGCAACGAACATGTTTGTGGAGACCCTATCATATGCCAGGGTCTGTTCTAGACTCAGGAAACAGCAATAAACATAACAGCCTCTCTTCCCCAACTCCCTCTCTCCCACTCTTCCTCTCTGTCTGTCCCTCTCTCTTCCTCCCTCCCTTCCTTCCTCCACCCTCCACTCCTGTGTTCATGGAGTTTACTTTCTAGTGAAGGAGACAAAGAAGAAAGAATAAGCAAACGTAGAAGTAAGACAGTGCCACCTTCCTGGGAAGAAATGGAGGCAGCTGATGTGAGGAGCAGCTGGCGAGGCTGGGCTGGGCCATGGAGGACAGTCAGGTCTGCAGTGGCGACTCTGGGAAGGTGTCAACCATGCGGGGACCCAGGGGAAGAGCATTCCATTCAAAAGAACAGGCGTGCAAAGGCCCTGGGGTGCGAATGCACTTGACATGGCACAGACCAAGGCAGACGCAGTGGCGGGAGCAGAGTAGAAGGGGCGGGGAGGGAAACAAGGGCATGGAGATCTTACTCGAAATGCAGAGGAAGCCTGGAGAGGGTTCAAGCATAGGGTGACACCACCTGAGGGCATGTCGAATATTACTCCGGCTGCGGTGTGCAGTGGGGGTGGCTGGGAGGCCGGCGCTGTCCTCCGGGGGAGACAGTGAAGCGGGGGGCAAGGCTGGTGATGGTGACGATGGGTACCAGTGGAAATGGGATGTGTGAGCTACAGGTGGAGCCGGCATCCCCTGGGGGGCCTGTCAGAGGGTGGAACTCTGTTCTGCCAGGAGCGCCGTGAAAATGCACAGATGCTCACACCCAGGCCCTGTGGATACCACGTGTCCCCAGCCTTCACCCACGTCGCCCAGGGAGGCTGCTTCCCCCGGCAGACACAGCAGCCGTGGAAATGACCACAGAGGACACACAGCTGTGCAGCCTGGTTGGGCACCTGCTGCAGGTACCTGGCAACCACCACCTCCTGTGCCCCTGCAAGCCCTGTGGCCACCCAGACCCACAGTCAGCCCCTCCAGGGCCAGCTCCAGTCCACTCCACTGGGACCCCAGCCCTGTCAGCTAAGGCAAGAGGGACACACACTCCCCTCTTCACTGAGAACCCGCCTGGCTGCCTCCGTCAACGCACACTGGGCAGCCCAGCCCGGCAGAGGACGAGAATTCCCTGAGTTCAGGGGGCCTCCGAAAAGACATAAGGAACCCAACCCTGCATGCCATGCTCTGAGCGGGAACGAAGGCCGCGTGCGGACGCCTGTCCTGCTCACTGTGCCTCCAGGGCTCTGGCGGCACTGAGCACAGATGCGGTGCTGGGGCAGTGCTTTGCTTGTGGGGTGCATGATGGAAGAGCACCCTGGCCCCAGCAATGACCAGCTCTGGGAATGGGAACCCCTGTGGCCTGGAAGTCCTGCCTTCCCACCCCACCCCAGCCCCAGCCACACAAAACAAGACAATCCCATCGGGACACGGCTACAGGCGGCCCACCCAACAGCCCCGCCCACACACAAAAAGAGCTCGGGCAGGGCCAGCCTGGTCTGCACATGGAGGGTGGGCATGCAGCAGACCCAGGGCACTGCCCTGCACAAGCCACACATGTCCTGGAGGGCAGGGTGGAGCTCGTCATGTGCACTTAGGTGGGGAGGAGAGGAAGCTGCAAATGGAGTGGCCTCTGTGACCGGGAGGCGATTTCTGTAACAAACGTCATCCCTGTGACGTCGTGGCGATTTCTCTAACAAACATCATCTCTGTGACGGGGAGGCGATTTCTCTAACAAACATCATCTCTGTGATGAGGTGGAGCTTTCTCTAATAAACATCATCTCTATGATGGGGAGGCGATTTCTTTAACAAACATCATCTCTGTGACGGCATGGAGATTTCTCTAATAAACACCATCTCTGTGATGAGGGGGCGATTCCTCTAATAAACATCATCTCTGTGACAGGGAGGCGATTTCTCTAACAAGCATAATCGTCACTGCCCCACCATATGGAGAGGAAGCAGAGGGGCCCTGGAGGAAGCGCAGTGAGCGGCCATGTGGAGCTGCAGAGCCCTCTCTGCTCACTGCTGTCCTCAGAGGGCAGCCGAAAGTTCGTGTGCAGGCGCTGGCACCGGGGCCTGCCGCAAGAACACTCAGGGAAAAGGCAACACGGAGGTGGGGGAAGCGTCAGCGGAGGCATCAAACGTACTTCCAGGTACCAAAGTGGGTTGAGAAACCTCCCACTACGCTGAATTTTCAAAGCAGGCGTCACAACCCTGAGATGATTCACGCACATGGAGGATCTAAGCGGGCTCGCAAGCGGAACAATAAGCTGTGAATCTGTGAGGCTCTTTGAATAGAGCTATTTTGTGAGCTCTGCTTCCACCGCCAGGGTGGAGAGGGAAGGTCTGCCGCCTACTGAATGCCTGTGTAGCCCAGGAGGGGGCTTCAGTAGAGACTGGGGGGGGCCCTGTGTGCTCCTTGCGGGGGGCAGGGTTGGAGCTGGTGCCTGACACTTTGAGGAGGACATTTGGGCTGTGTCTAAGGGCTAAGGGCTGCATTTTGGAAAGCAATGTCACCCCCTCTGTCTGTGGGGCACAGCAGCAGGAACCCCAGGGCCCAGTGTGGAGTCTGTGATAGGAGAGAAGTCAGACTGGGTCATCTGAACGCCTCCCTTCCGGAGCAGTAATTCACCAAATAGCAAACACACACAAATGGCTCCCCGGCTTCCCACAGGGAAGGCAGGTAGACACCTGGCACATGGCAGGAGGGGGCAATGACCCCTCTCAGGGTTTCTGAGTGCTGGCAGAAGTGACCTGGATATTTGGTATGCAGAGCTGTCCCCTGGGGAGAAGCCAAGTCACTTCCTGAGGTTTTGGGGAGACAAGGTGTTGACACCCAGGCCCAACCTTGGGGGCACAAGAATCAAAGACAGAGATCTGTGGAGGTGGCCCTGGGGGCCCAGTACAGTGGGATGGTAGAGAGGGGCCCCACAACTCCGGCAGCCTCGGGGAGGGCAGGTGGGTGACCTGGTTTAAGACCAGGCCTGAAGGAAGGGTGGGGGCTGTGTCTGCTAATCCTTGAGAAAACGACAAATGCGCATCTGAGAAGTGTGAGCAATGGGGGACTTGTCGACAGAATCGCATGGGTGAGGGACTGCATTTATGTCTCGAGCTGTGGAAATGATCATCCCAGTAACATGTCAGAACACAGCCCCGTTCCAGTCATGCCCACGGTCTCCCCAAATCCTCCCGCACCTGGGCTCAGACCTGGGAGAGGCTAAGCCAGGCCTAAAGGGATGAAGACCACCGTCCAGTGTTGAGCCGCACGGGGGTGGCACCCGGTACCCAAGGCTGCCGCAGACATGAGGGGGCTCCACTGTCAGAGCCCCCAACAAACGACATGGTGCAGAGGGGAGGGTGGGAGGCGGGGAGCAGCTTCGACAGGACCCCCCAAGGCAGCAGAGCTACTGGCAGTGGAGCTCAGAGTTGGGACCACCCCGCCCCAGGGTCCCCGGGACCCAGTGTGGTGGGCTGAGATGAGGTGTTGCCCTTCCTGTGTTTCGGGCTCCCATGCGGCCCGTTCAGAAACCCTGGTGAAAAGAGTGGCCCTCGGTGGGGCCCTGACTGTGGGCGAGCGCTCCTCTGGAAGGAGGCTCCGACACACTGCACACTGTGACAGAGGTGGCCATAACCAAGGCCACCCCAGAACAACAGGCTGCAGAGGCCATGCTCAGTGTCTGCCCCACACAATAGCTGTGCTGTGCTCCGCACACCCCGGCATATTCAAAGCGATGAGCCCTCAGCCACGGGGTCAAGTACTGGTGTCTTCCGCTCCTTACGGTCTCAGTGTGCCACACCGCAGGTGTCACTCGCCACACTCCGTGGCATCCACACGACAGATGCCAAAGACCACAGGAAAGTGAGTTCGCCATTCCGCTGAGGCGGGCAGGCTACTGTTCCCTGGGACGTGGCTGACACCCGTCACCTGCCCGATGTGCAGCTAAAGAGACCCCTCGTCCGGCCTTGGCCTCGTGGGAAGCATGATGTCCAGCAAGCTTCTGTCTGACCCTGTGTCTGTCACGTCAACTGGAGCAGAGACATCAGGATACAGAAAATCCCATTCACCAAGGTGGATGCCCTCAGGAGGAAGGGCCTGCGCATGCTGCAACATTGGGGATGCACTCTGAGATCTAGCTGCATTCTTGGAGATCCAGCCGCTGCCTCGAGAGTTGCAGCAGTGCGTTCTGGAAGGGCTTCGTACGGATTCTTAATTTACCCTCTGTGGCAGACAAAACACGATGTCCACCCTCCGCCAGAGAAGTCCACAACCTCCGCCAGCATGTCACCGTATGAGGGGCCCACAACCTCCACCAGAGCCTGGAAATGTCACCATACGAGGGGCCCACAACCTCCACCACAGCCTGGAAATGTCACCGTACGACGGGGCCCACAACCTCCACCAGCATGTCACCGTACGACGGGGTCCACAACCTCCACCACAGCCTGGAAATGTCACCATACGACGGGGCCCACAACCTCCACCAGAGCCTGGAAATGTCACGGTACAAGAGGCTCACAACCTAACCCCAGAGCCTGGAAATGTCACCGTACGAGAGGCTCACAACCTAACCCCAGAGCCTGGAAATGTCACTGTACGAGAGGCTCACAACCTAACCCCAGAGCCTGGGAATGTCACCGTACGACGGGGCCCACAACCTCCACCAGCATGTCACCGTACGAGGGGCCCACAACCTCCACCACAGCCTGGAAACGTCACCATACGACGGGGTCCACAACCTAACCTCAGAGCCTGGAAATGTCACCGTACGAGAGGCTCACAACCTAACTCCAGAGCCTGGAAATGTCACCGTACGAGAGGCTCACAACCTAACCCCAGAGCCTGGGAATGTCACTTTACATAGCAAAACAGACCTTTCCGGTGTGGGTAAATTAAACGTCTGGAGGTGGGAGGTGATCCTGGGTTAGCCACATGTGTCCAGTGTGATCCCAAGGGTCTTGACAAAGGGAGGCAGGAGCAGAGGAGGGGGTGGGACGGAGACCGGAGTTAGAGGAACAGATTCTCGCTACAGGTTCAAGCATTCATCTGCACTGGCTATAATAGTCAATATAAAAAATAAGCCTGGGAGATTGCAGCAGCAGGCAATGAGTTAACGTCGGAACTATATCAAGAGCTCTCAGAAGTCACTAACGAAACACTCCACTGGAGAAATCAGGAAAGAAGCAGGTGTACGACATAAAAGAAAAATGCAGATGGCCAATTCACTTAGGAAGCCTCACCCATAACAAAGCAACGCAGCTTCGCATGACAACCAGGTGTGACTTCCTGCGCATCAGAGTCTGCAATGGCATGGGAGAGGCAGCAGTGCCAAGGCCTGCCCGTGGCTGGATAAATGGCTACGACCTTTCTGAAGGGCAGTTTCACGATGTGCATCAAAGGTTTAAATGCGTATCTCACCAAAAATAGCCGAGGCTGCCTGGAATAACAAGCTGGAGGGTTTACACGAGCCGATCTCAGGCCTTGGCATAGAACGCGGCAGTTGCAATCGTACCGGCATGCAAATGGGATGACGGACAGAGCAGAGTCCGGAAAGAGCCACGCCGCCCCTCCCGTGACTGACGGCAAAGGTGGCACCGCAGCACTGGGGGAGGTTGGTCTTCCCACACGTGGAGCTGGGTAAATGACATATCTGTCTGGGAAAATGGTCAGTCTCAACCCTACTGCACTGCAGACACAGAAACAAGTAGAGAAGGACCACAAGCCCAAACACGAAAGCGAAAACAACAATTGTTCCAGGTAACACAGGAGACTACTTTCGTGGCCTCCGGTTAGGCAGGATTCCTTAACCGGGCACAAAAGCACAGGACACAGAACAGCTTGATAAACCGGACGGCACTGGCATTGAAAACGGCTGTCCACCAGCAGACACCATCAAAGTCAAAAGGCAAGGCCCAGTGGAAGAGAGATTTGCAATACGTATATCAAACAAATGACTCATATTCAAAATACACAAAGACTACTTTAAAAATCAATAAGAAAGAAAAGCAGACGGCACAACAGAAAAATGAGCAGAAGACTTGAGTAGATTTTTGTAAAAGGATATTGATGTCCAATAAACATAAAAAGGTCACCAACGTCATTCAGGAAAAGCAAAAAAAACAGAATGAGACAAAAGACGGGCCACACCCAACGCTGGACGCTGGGGTCTCGCGCTCTGCCAAGGGGAGAGTGAACCAGTACCCACTCTGGAAAAGGCACCAGGCACCACCTGCATTCTGAACATGCCCCTCAACCCAGCGACGCCATCCTGGGCAGATCCCACAAGGAAGGGCACAGTCAGGTTCACCAGCAGAAATGCGCTCACTAGAACGTCCGGCAGCTCTGTTCCTCCAGCGTCTAGAAGGGCATTCCGTGGTGCCGGCCATGTGCTGCTTCTTGATCTGAGGGGTGATTTCTTGGGTATGTTCACTTTGGGAAAACTGTCAAACCGTACACATATGCACGTGCTTTTCTGCAAGCATGCTTATACTCCAATAACACATTGGCTTTTAAAACATGGCTGGTGGTGGGATGCAGGGTGATGAGAAGTTTGGTCCAAGTAACCTGAGTCCCCCTAGCTCTAATTTTTTTGCGCCTATGAGTCTACAATTCTTCCTGGTCCCTCGGTAAATAAATACAGATCTGGCTTAAACACCCAAAATAAATTTTAAAATGAGAAAAAAATGTGTAGACATTTAACAGAGCAATTCTACCTCTAAGAATTCATCCTACAGAGATAACCGAGCGAGAACACGGAAGACTCATTACGGCGCTGTGAGAATGCAAACCCGACGCCAGACGCACACCAGCAGGATGACAAATGTAGACTATTAAGCAGCCGTGAAAATGATGATACAGTCTGAGCTACTGGCATGGAAATATAGACATGGTAAATTTAAAAACGGGAGCTGCAAAATAGCGCAGATAGCAGAACCCCATTTATATAAAATCATGTGTGCACACACACACCTAGAGAAGCCTCCAAAAGAAGTCACCACAATGTTGACACCGGTCATCTCTGGGGGATGGGATTTCAAATGATGTTTGGCTACGTGTGTGTGTGTGTGTTAAACAGCCTGCAGAGTAGGAATATCCTGGGTCTACAGTGCACCAAGGAATGACCGTGGGAAGAAAATGAACCTTGCTTCATTCACAGTCAACTGTTTTTCCCTCATTCACAGCAAATCCTAGAGAAACAACAGTTGTGTGCCACAATCCCTACCAGAAAGTTCCTGCCTCCAAGAGAAGCCACCCGCCTGCTTGCATCTCCCTCGAATATGCTTCTGAATATGATCCTCTGAGAAGCACAGGAAAGTGACTGTGTTTAATAGTCCGCAGCTGGAAACAGCCAAATTACGGCCACCAGGACGAGTCAGCTGTGGTCTGTTCACATAACGGAATATGGAATAGCGACGCGTAGCATCCGGCTGTGAATACTGCAATAGCATCCACTTGGGACTCTCACCTGGGAGTCTCCCAGGGGATACTGGCGATGCCTAGAGACGTATCTAGTTGTCACACCTGGGGAGGGGCTGCTGGCATCAATGGGTAGAGGTCAGGGATGCTGCTCCACACCCACCCTGCAATGCCCAGGCCAGCCCCACAGCCAGAGTGCCCCCACACCAATGCATCTCAACACACCAGAACCAGTTCCCTTGGGAGATTAAGCCCCAGAAACACAAGTCGACTTCAAAAGGCCAAAGTCTGGATTCCACTCTATGCCTGGGAACATCCTCTGTTCAGGGGCGACCTGGACGCTGCAGCTCCCCGTGGTCGGGAAGGGCTCTGGAGCTCAGCGCCCCGTGGTCGGGAAGGGCTCTGGAGCTCAGCGCCCCGTGGTCGGGAAGGGCTCTGGAGCTCACTCCCTTCCAATGCCCTGAGAGATCGGACAGACAATTGCTGACATGAGTGGCAAAGGACCCCCCAAAACATTAAAATGAGCCTTTTAGGAGAAGAAGGGATTCCATCCAGCTCAGAAGGGCAGGTGTAATGAGGCCACCTGGCCCTCTGGAGGGCACCGGGAAAGGCCGGAAGCAAGGTCTGTGCCCTGAGACACAGTCCACTGAGACACAGTCTGTGGCCCAGCAACGCCCACGGCTGCCCCGTCTGTCTATAGAGTGCAGGCTCCACAGGAGGGGAGACGCACAGATGGTGCCTCACCGTCCATTCCCACCTGCCCTCTGCAGCCCGAAGGCCCAGACACACTGATGGCACTGGCACATTTGACATGAACCGGGCACAGTGACATGGTCACGTGTCCCAGGGCATCCGTGGGCTTCCGTGGTGCAGCCCTGGGGCATGCGGAGTGCCCAGCCTCACCCCCAGGCTTTACCAGGTGCCCCCTTGGAGCCTCCAGGATGGGCCTGCAACTCCGTCCCTCACACCCTGGGGAGCTTGCACCCCATTCTGTGCCAGCAAAAGAAGGTATCTCAGGCCAGGCACAGTGGCCCACGCCTGTAATCCTAGCAGTTTGGGAGGCTGAGGTGGATGGATCACTTGAGGCCAGGAGTTCGAGACCAGCCTGAACAACATGGTGAAACCCTGTCGCTACTAAAATTACAAAAATTAGCAGGGAGCATGCCTGTAATCCCAGCTACTCAGGAGGCTGAGGCTGGAGAATTGCTCGAACCCAGGAGGTGGAAGTTGCAGTAAGCCGAGATCGTGCCATTGCACTCCAGCCTGGATGACAGAGCAAGACTCTGTATCAAAAAAAATAAAATAAAATAAGAAAGAACAGAAAGTGTCTCGGCCTCGGGCCTCAAGACCTCAGCCCATGTTGGGAAAAAATTCCTACAGCCTCCATGTCACCGTTCCCTGACAACATCGTGGGGTACAAACCTGTGACTCTCTTCCGAGTTCACGTCCTCCTCACGGCCCGTGAGACAGTGCCTCCAGGGGAAATCCTCCCATCAGACAAATTGCTTTAACTCAGGAGAGCAGGCCCCCGGAACATCCTCCGAAGTATAAAAGCAAGCTTCAAAAGAAAAACCCCAAAACCCTAGAGAACGCTTGGCTAAGACAAGCCTTAATTACCATCCTCTTTTGGTATGATAAAAATTCCTCTCCACCTCTCTTCAAGACAAGATTCCTTATTCAAACACTTTCTTTTTTTAAAAATAACTACAGTAACCAACCATTAAAACGGGGACTGCATTTTAATCCACCCTTTCTTTTTCTCTGGTTTTCAAACTGGCACCTTTCGTACTTCACAGAAGACACAAACATGGCCTTCTACAAAACTTTCATCCACGCCATCAAGCCCCCCGGGGCCTGTAATTCACTGGAAGTGCCTGCAGAGACGGCCTCCCCAGGCCGTCCCCGCCCTCGGGCCATGGCCAGCAGGCCTCAGGACCAGTGAGAAAATGGCCCAGAGAGCCCTGCCCGAGCGTCTCACACACAGACGCCTGCTGCATGGCTCCCTTCTCGTGTCTGGGAGGCTGAATGGTTCCGCAAAGAAAAGTACAGTCTTGCATCACTTAATCACAAGGACGCATTGTGAAAACGCATCCTTAGGTGATTTCATCGTGCTCTGAACGTCACAGAGGGACGTACACAAAGCTAGACGGCATAGCCCACTACACACCCGGCTGTATGGAGTAGCCTATTGTTTCCAGGCTACAAACTGTGCCCACTACTGTACCGAACACGGCCGGCGGCTGTAACACAATGGGAAGGATCTGTGCATTGAAACCCATCAACACATAGACAAGGTACAGGGAGAATCTGGTCTTACAGTCTGATGGGACCACTGTGGTATATGCAACCTATCACTCACCAGAACACGACCGAATGTTTCCAAAACACGCAGAACGCTCGACTGGGTCTGCCGCAGCACGAGCCACACTGGAAACCCTGGTGCTTTAGGGACCACTAGAAGCCACGCTCAACCTCCCCTCTGCCAGGAGAGCCAGCACACTGAGCTAGCCATCAGGCACCAGCACCAGGCTCCAGCCCTCCGTGTGGGCCTCTCTGACCCTGACGTCACAGAGAACACCAGTGACCTGGCCAGCGAGGCTGCCTGCACCTGCTTCCTGCACAGCTCCCCCCAGGCCGCTCTGCCAGGGACACAAAGCACTATCCCTCGGGGGTGGCTGATTCTAGGCTATGCCACTCCCAAACCATTACTCGGATCATCCAGATGCTAACCCCAGAGACACCATTCGTCTCTCAGATCCGTTCTGTCTTCATCTGTGGTCGACAGCTCATCAGGCTGAATCTTCAGAAATGACTTAAATCCACACACCAGGGTCAGGAGCAGAAGGCGGCCAGCTGGGGGCCATTCTGAGTTGTCTATGTGCAGAGACTGGTCGTCTTCTCCCTGCTGTTTGTCCCTTCATTGCCCCTCAACACTGCCCAAGGCTCAACATAAGGGAGAGAAGGTGGTCCATCTGCAGGTGAATAGAAACTTTCCGGGTTTCCAGAACAGGGGCCGGGCTGCTCCCTGCAGGAATATGCAGGTTCACAGGGTCATTTGCTGCAACAAGTTGTTTATACAAAATATGGGTAACAACGTAAACGCCTGTGAGTAGGAGATGAGCTGAATAAGCTGGTGATGGCTGAGTAAACCCACACAGTGAGGCGCTGTGCAGCTGAGAAGCTGGAAGGCCTCTGCGGACGGGTTTGGAGTGACTTCCAAGATAAACTGAGTACCAAAGAGTTTCTGTGGTGTACCGGCCTTCACAGGAGACAGAAGGGGCTATTGAAAAAGTACATGTATCTGTTCATTCGGCACAAAAGAAATTTAAAAAAAAAAAAAAACAATGGGACCTGCTTACCTGGGGAAGTGGGTGGGAACAGGGTGCAGGGAATGGAGGATGGAGACAGAGCAGGGGTGGGCCGCGCCGCGGAGGATGCCTTGCTGTGGATCTGCCTTTAGATCTGCCACAGTATGGTTCACATACTCCTCAAATACCTCAACACTGAAAATGAACCAGCCTGTGAGGACCCAAAAGCCAGTCCCAACGACAGCAGATGAACCTGGCTGTATTCTCAGTGACGCAACAGTAAGGGAGGCAGAAGAAAGGAGGCAGCTATGGAATGCAGAGGAACGGTATCTTAACTATAGGGTGTAAGGCTAAAAGCAGAGAGGATGTGAACACACACTGTCCCCTCATCAGTACATACGTTTCCCACAAGGGTGTGGTTAGCAATTCTGAACCTGTGTGTGCAGCACGTTTACACAAAATTATTGAGAATAATGAGAGACAAGTTTCCTACTTTGGGAGAAAGATGAACATACAAGGAAAGGCTAAATGAATCCCGCAGGCTTAGACCAGAAACAGGTATCAGAATGCAATCCATAGTTTGCAACACACACACACACACACACACAGAGAGATAAATGCAGGAGGATGCAGGTGCATGCATGTGCTTCTGAGAACACACACACACACACACACACACACACACACACACACACACAGATTCCCTGGCTCTGTCCACCAAGAGAGAGGACTGAGAACAGTGACGCTCCAGCAGAAATGAGCACCTGCCCCGATGGTGCTTTCTAAATGCCATTCTCCAACCAAACGCACCAGGGCTCCTGGGGGAAAGAGCCGATTCCACGAGCCCAGCACAGCTTTAATGTCTGAATGTAAGGAGAGACTCGAAAACTGAGGGCGGCATCAAAGGAAGCAGAAGCCAACTGGACAAAGCTCCCACTGGTCACAACTGGAACAACGGGAGCAACAGAATCCGTAATGAGAGAGCCGGACGGTGCCCTGTGGGATGAAATAGTATCCCTGAGTCACAGCAACATAAGCAACTGAATAAATAAATCACAGTTTGTTCTTATCATAGAATTCCAATTAATAAATGCAGAAGGAATGATGGAAATAGAAAGTCATCATTAGGCAAACATGACAGTAAAAATGTTTGCAGGCAAGAGTCATCAATGGATGTAGAAATCCATGGAGAAGGATGAGCTGAAGGAGGGTTGTGTAGTTTCGTGGTACACGTGGTGAGAGAGATTTATTCTAGGCAAAGGAGAAAACCATCCCTTTACAGTGGGTTCACCTGGCAGACACCACCTCACCCACGCCATCTGAGTGCGCATTACCGGCGAAATGAACATTCACATTCCATACTTGCTGTGCGGGAGCCGAATTGTTCCCCCTAAAGTCACCTGTTGAAGCTCTAACCCCCAGTACCTCAGAATGTGACAGTGTTTGGAGTCAGGGTCTTTGAAGAGATGATTACGGTAAAATGAGGTCATCAGGGTAGGCCCTAATCCAATGAGACCGGTATCCTTATAAGAAGAGATCAGGGCTGAGCACGGTGGCTCACACCTGTAACCCCCGCACTTTGGGAGGCCGAGGCAGAACTGCCTGAGCCCAGGAGTTCAAGACCAGCCTGAGCAACATAGTGAGATCTCATCTCTACAAATAACTGAAAAATGAGCAGGGCATTGTGATGCATGCCTGAGGTCCCAGATACTCAAGAGGCTGACGCAGGAGGACGGTTTGAGCCCGGCGATCAGGGCTGCAGTGAGCTGTGACTGTGCCTCTGCACTCCAGCCTGGGCAACAGAGAGAGACTCTGTCTCAAAAAAAGAAATAAAGGAAAATCAGGACACAGATACGCATGAGGGACGACCACGTGAGGACACAGGGAGAAGATGCTGTCTGCAAGCCGAGGAGAGAGGCCTTGGGAGAAACCAAACCTACCAACACCTTGACCTTGGCTTTCCAGCCCCTAGAACGACGAGAAAATAAAAGTCTGTTGCTTGGTTGCCCACAGGCCGACTCACACAGCCTGATGCTGCGATAAGGAAGGACCGTTTCACTTCCCTGGCATTCTTACCAAAGACGCACGGCCTCGGCCTAATCTGGAGGAATCATCGACGGTGCCCAGGAATGCTCCACAAAGCACCGGCCAGGCCGCCGCCGAAGTGTCAAGGTCATGGGAGACAAAGGGAAGCTGAGAACCCGTACAGACTGCAGTTACCTAGGAGACGTGACAACTAAATGCTCTGTGCCAGCCGAGATGAGATCCCGGGACTGAAAAAAAGCTGCAAGTGAGAAAACTGACACCATTCAAAAAACATCTGTCGTTAATATCAGTGTCAATTTCCTGGTTTCAATCATTGTACTTAAAAATACCACCATCAGGGAAGATGGGTGAATGATCTGTACCTCTGTAGACATACAGGGGAATTCTGTACTATTCTTGCCATCTTTTTTTTCTGTAAGTTTAAAATCATTTCAGAATAAAAAGCTTAAAACATTGAGGTTGTAAACTGTTGACCTCCTGGCTGAATGCAACCCACACATAGGGTTTCTCTGACAACGTTGGAAACAAATTTGAATTAGCTGCCAACAAGACAAATCCAGGGATATAATTTAAAGCCCAGATTCTGGGTTACTCTTCGAAAGTCTCAAGCTGTGGTGACGGTGACACCCCAAGGAGGCCAAAACCCAGCCCGAAGGCACCGTGTCCGGGGCTGCTCCTCACACTGGCCACCCCGGGCCTGGCTCCTGAGAGCTGCACCCAGAGGAGGGCCGAGTTTGAGGAGGTGCCCAGTCCTGAGGACACAGGTCCCCCGCACTGCACAAGGAGAGAGCCTGGGGGCTTCTTCACGGTCTGGGGGCTTCAGATCAATGTCCAGGGTTCAGCCTTAGCCAGGGCTTCATGTGAGGGCGTCCACAGCTCGGGCAACCGCCTCGTTCAGATGCGGCCCATGTCCAGGTGGGCATGGCCAACGTTTCAGAGTCTTGGCACTCGGCTGACAGACCTTCCTTTGCCACCAGTGCCTGTTTCCCTCCTCAGATCACCAGTGCCCCACTGCGTGTGAGCCTGGGGAACCAAATCTCTTCCCTGACCTCAGCCCTGGGGTGCTATTAGGCGTGCATGAGGGGCAGAGCCCTGCCCTGGCTGGAGCTTGGGGTCCTGCCCCTGGAGCATCTCCCTGGAGCACCCCCTGCCCTGGCCAGAGCTCAGAGTCCTGCCCCTGGAACATATCCCTCGAGCACCCTCATTACACTCAGTCCCTTCCAGAATTTATGACAGCCTGCGCGATGGCCTGGCTTTAGGACTGACTGACATTCAGGTGGAGTTGAGGCCATCTGATGAGCAAATTTTTGACAACAGCAATCAAACTGACAGCACTGGGCTCTCTGCAATATGTATTTTTGGTGCTTATTCTAATTCTCAAATTTCCCAAGACTCTGCTTCGCTCATTCCTTGCTCCCTTCTAAGGGAAACTGACATTTCAATGTTGATTTAAAACTTAAGATTTTGATTGAATGCAGTGAGCAATTTTGACTGAAGAAAACACTGCAGTTTCTGATCAATTGTCATGTCAAAAACTCCTGGCATCCCAAGGTGGTGTGTGGGCACCATCCCTGTCCAGACCCTCCGTGGAACTGCTGGGAAGGCCTCCTGCATAGCCCTGGGTGAGGCACCCTGGAGACCTGCTCTGCCCAACAGCATAGCCTGAGCTGCAGAAGGTCTCAGCCCACTGGGTGCCCCTAAAGCTAGGAGGGACAGTGGCCAGAGGTCAGGGTGATCAAGGAGGAACAGCAGGAGCTGTCCACCAGAGACCACTGCTGAGTCAGCCCAAGGTCAGGGTCTGAATCTGGATTATTTGATAGTTTGGGGAGCAAACAATGTTAAAAACCAAAATCCTGCAGAGGTGTCTGTGCGGGGCTCTGAAGCATGCACACCCGGGCACAGGCTGGGCCACCATGGCTGTTCTGAACCAGAGACCTAGAGTCTGTGCCCCGGCCTCGCTGAGATACTGTCTGTCACGTCCCCAGGCCCCACCCAGGCTCCTGCCCCCACCTGCAGGACCTCACAGAACCAGAATAAGCTTTGGGCCCTGGAAGCCCTGGAAGTCAAAAGCAAAGTCCCTCTCAAACACCTGAGTCTGTCCTGAAAGAAAATGACTAAGCACATTGAGAAAGGATGGTAGAAATGAAATGCCTGTGCTTTGAGAAAGAAGTTCCAGTACAATGTCAACACCTCTGCTAACAGAAATGATTCAATGGTGCCATTAAACAGCGTTAAGCAGAATGTGTTTATTTGCCGTTCGTGTGTAAAAGGCAAAACCCCTCCATATCAGGGAGGTGGGCTCTTTTCTATGTTATTTTGCACCAGTCATAACTAACTCAAGTTGGCTTCCTAAGAAAATAGAATAGCAGGATTTTTTAAAACAGCAGGTCCTTGTGGTCTGAAGTCAGTGAATGATGAGGCAGCACGAGGGAAGCGGTGAGTGAGGCGGCCGACCCGAGGTGGGGCTTCCGTCCCGTCTCATTGGTGAACCCTCTTGGTGGGAAACCGCTAGGATGAACCAATCTCTAAGACTAAGGTTCATCAGGCACCACAGGGGGTGCCCTCCACAGCAGGGGCATGGCGGGATTTAACCAGAACCCGAGCCGATGCCCCCCATCCCAGGGTGAAGCGTCAGACATGCAGACACCTGGGAGAATGCGGGCATCAGCCCTGCAATCTAACCACATGGTTGTGACTCAGTTTACTGCCACCCTGCCTTCCTGGGAGCTGGAGGGATGGGAGAGGAGGGGGCTGCCTGGGCAGGAGAGCAGACAGGCGTGAGGCCCCTAGGTGAGGCACCCTGGAGACCCGCTCTGTGCAGGAAAGGAAGAAGCTGTACCACACGAAACAAAATCACTTTCCACTTTCCAAATTCCAGAACTCCTACCTGCCTGGCCCAGCAAGGATGGGGTGCGTGTGTGTGTGCACGCGCGCACATGTGCCGTACTAAGGCTGGGTATGTGCACGTATGTGCCCATATGAGTGCTAGATGTAGGTACATGCACTGCATGTGTACTGTGTGCCTGTACTGGGTGTGTGTGTCTGTGCTGGCTGTGTGTGCACTGAGTGTGTGTGTGCCTGTGCTGGGTGTGTGTGCACTGGATGTGTGTATCTATGGTAGCTGTGTGAATACTGAGTGTGTGTGCCTGTCCTGGGTGTGTGTACTGGGTGTGTGTGTCTGTGCTGGCTTTGTGTACTGAAGTGTGCCTGTGCCTGTGCTGGGTGTGTGTGCACTGTGTGTGTGCACTGGATGTGTATGTCTGTGCTGGCTGTGTGTACTGTGTGTGCCTGTGCTGGGTGTGTGTGCACTGGGTGTGTGTGTCTGTGCTGCCTGTGTGTGTACTGAGTGTATGTGCCTGTGCTGGGTGTGTGTGCACTGGGTGTGTGTGTCTGTGCTGCCTGTGTGTGTACTGAGTGTATGTGCCTGTGCTGGGTGTGTGTGCACTGGGTGTGTGTGTCTGTGCCGCCTGTGTGTGTACTGAGTGTGTGTGCCTGTGCTGGGTGTGTGTGCACTGGGTGTGTGTGTCTGTGCTGCCTGTGTGTGTACTGAGTGTGTGTGCCTGTGCTGGGTGTGTGTGCACTGGGTGTGTGTGTGTGTGCCTGTGCTGGGTGTGTGTGCACTGGATGTGTGTATCTATGGTAGCTGTGTGAATACTGAGTGTGTGTGCCTGTGCTGGGTGTGTGTACTGGGTGTGTGTGTCTGTGCTGGCTTTGTGTACTGAAGTGTGCCTGTGCCTGTGCTGGGTGTGTGTGCACTGTGTGTGTGCACTGGATGTGTGTGTCTGTGCTGACTGTGTGTACTGTGTGTGCCTGTGCTGGGTGTGTGTGCACTGGGTGTGTGTGTCTGTGCTGCCTGTGTGTGTACTGAGTGTGTGTGCCTGTGCTGGGTGTGTGTGCACTGGGTGTGTGTGTCTGTGCCTGTGCTGGGTGTGTGTGCACTGGGTGTGTGTCAGTGCCTGTGCTGGGTGTGTGTGCACTGGGTGTGTGTGTCTGTGCTGCCTGTGTGTGTACTGAGTGTGTGTGCCTGTGCTGGGTGTGTGTGCACTGGATGTGTGTATCTATGGTAGCTGTGTGAATACTGAGTGTGTGTGCCTGTGCTGGGTGTGTGTACTGGGTGTGTGTGTCTGTGCTGGCTGTGTGTACTGAAGTGTGCCTGTGCTGGGTGTATGTGCACTGGGTGTGTGTATCTGTGCTGGCTGTGTGTGTACTGGGGTGTGCCTGTGCTGGGTGTATGTGCACTGGGTGTGTGTGTACTGGGTGTGTGTGTGCTGGCTGTGTGTGTACTGTGCCTGTACTATCTGTGCTGTGTGTGTACTGTGTGTGTGCCTGTATTGGGTGTGTGCACCAGGTGTGCCTGCACTGGTTGTGCCTGTACTGTGTGTGTACTGGGTGTACGTGCACTGGGTGTGTCTGTGTTGGGTGTGTGTGTACCGGGTGTGTGTGCACTGGGTGTTTGTGTCTGTGTTGGGTGTATCTGTGCTGGATCTGTGTGCACTGGGTGTGTGTCTGCTGGGTGTGTGGACTGAGTGTGTGGACTGTGTGGGTGCACTGGGTGTGTGTATCTGTGCTGGGTATGTGTGGACTGGGTGTGCGTGGACTCTGTGTGGACTAGGTGTGTGTGGACTGGGTGTATGTGGACTGTGTGTGTGGACTGTGTGTGTTGACTGTGCGCACTGGGTATGTGTGTGCTGGGTGTGTGCGGACTGAGTGTGTGTGTCTGTGCTGGGTGTGTGGACTGTGTGTGTTTGGAGTGTGGACTGGGTGTGTGTGGACTGAGTGTGTGGACTGTGTGTGGACTGCATGTGTGGACTGGGTGTGTGTGGACTGTGTGTGAACTGAGTGTGTGGACTGAGAGTGTGTGGACTGGGTGTTTGTGGACCAAGTGTGTGGACTGAGTGTGTGGACTGGATGTGTATGCATGTGCATGTGCGTGTATGTATATACACATGCGCCTGTGCAACCTCACTGGGTGTGTGGCTCCCCTGCAGCCCTGGCACTCAAACTGCGCTCTCATCTCCTGCCTCCCCTCTCTGCCCGTGCCCTCCCCTCTCCACTTGTCCCCACCTCACCTTCTGGGATGATCCGTGATTCCTGCTCTTCAACGTCCCCCAGCCCCTGTGGTCGGCTGTGATTCACAGTGCCCACCTCACTCAAGAGGACAGCTTCAACCTCAGAGCACACAGAGGTTCCAGAGGCCTTCAGAACAAGCCTCCTGCCTTTACAGACTTTTTTTTTTTTTTTTAATGAGACAAAGTCTCACTCTATTGCCCAGGCTAGAATGCACTGGCGTGAGCTCTGCTCATTGCAACCTACACCTCCCGGGTTCAAGTGATTCTCCTGCCTCAGTCTCCCAAGTAGCTGGGATTACAGGCTTGTGCCACCCTGCCCGGTTGATTTTTGTATTTTTAATAGAGACGGGAATTCACCATGTTGGTCAGGCTGGTCTCGAACTCCTGACCTCAGGTGATCCACCCACCTTGGCCTCCCGAAGTGCTGAGATTACAGGCAAGAGCCACTGCGCCCAGCTACAGACTCTTGCCTACAGGCGTGACACACCTCAGGGCAGCACTGCCCTACCCTCAAGCCAAGAACCTCCAAGTGTCTCTGCTGCATGGCACGGCCACGTTTCCAAACACAGGCGGAGCCCACGGAGCACATCCTCACTGACGTCACGGCAGAGGGGACAGCCCATGCAGGGCACCAGGATTCTCTCCATACAAAGAGAAGACACAAATGTCAACCGCACAACTGCAAGACAGGGCACTGACTCCAGCACAGCACTCACTCAGCAAGCGTCTCCTGAGCCTCCACTCAGTGCCAAGGCTCGGTACGGGCAGGTGGGGAAGGGCAGTGGGCTCCGTGCTGGGTCTGGCAGCCTCTGAGAAGCTGCAGGCCATTTAAGGGATTACTGATTAGCATAAATGATTATAGCATGGGTGCTGAGACTCTGCTAATACACTACAAAGACAGTGAGGAGGAAGGTTCCCTTCTGTGCAGGCCACAGAGGGCTTGGAGGAGAGAAGGCTCCTCCTGAGATGGGTGAACTCAGACAGCAGAGGTGTGGCAGAGGCCAACCAGGCACGGGGAACGGCACCAGCAATGACAGCCTGCTGGGCTTGGAAGGAGAGCCAGAGGTGCAGATAGAAAGCCGGACAGGAAGAGTCTGCTAGAGATCTGCCAACAGCCCCATAATGTAAATTCTCCTGCGGGAACCTTGAGTCCCAGAAGGTCTTTGAATAGATGAGTAGCATCACCTGATCTGTGTGTTTGAAAATAAATCTGTAAACTGTGGGGAGAATGGAGCAGACAGAACACGAGGAGGCTGCTGGTCCAGGTGAGAAGTCACTGGGAAGGAGACGGACACCAAGGAGGGGCAGAGGAAGCAAGGCAGGGGACACGCTGAAAGCAGGCTCATGGCTGGTCACGTGCAGAGAGGAAGGGCAAGGAGCTTGAGGTGACCAGTCTCATCTCCAGTCCCCTCTCCATCTCCATTCCCATCTCCATCTCCAGCTCCAGCTCCATCTCCAACTCCATCTCCATCTCCATCTCCAGCTCCAGTCCCCTCTGCATCTCCATCTCCATCTCCATTCCCATCTCCATCTCCAATTCCATTCCCCTCTCCATCTCCATTCCCATCTCCATCTCCATCTACAACTCCATCTCCATCTACAACTCTAATCCCCTCTTCATCTCTATCTCCATCTCCATCTCCATCCCCATCTCCATCTCCAACTCCATCTCCATCTCCAACTCCAGTCCCCTCTTCATCTCCATCTCCATCTCCATTCCCATCTCCATCTCCAATTCCATTCCCCTCTCCATCTCCATTCCCATCTCCATCTCCATCTCCATCTACAACTCCATCTCCATCTACAACTCTAATCCCCTCTTCATCTCCATTTCCATCTCCATCTCCAACTCCAGTCCCCTCTTCATCTCCATCTCCATCTCCATCTCCAGTCGCCTCTCCAACTCCATCTCCATCTCCAACTCCAGTCCCCTCTCCATCTCCATTCCCATCTCCATCTCCAATTCCAGTCCCCTCTCCATCTCTATTCCCATCTTCATCTCCATCTTTATCTACAACTCCATCTCCATCTCCAACTTCAGTCCCCTCTTCATCTCCATCTCCAACTCCATCTCCAACTCCAGTCCCCTCTTCCTCTCCATCTCCAACTCCAGTCCTCTCTCCATCTCCATCTCCATCTCCAGTCCCCTCTCCATCTCCATCTCCAGCTCCAGTCCCCTCCCCACTGCCATCTCCATCTCCAGTCCCCTCTCCATCTCCATCTCTAGTCCCCTCTCCATCTTCATCTCCATCTCCAGTCCCCTCCCCACTGCCATCTCCATCTCCAGTCCCCTCTCCATCTCCATCTCCAGTCCCCTCTCCATCTTCATCTCCATCTCCATCTCCAATCCCATCTCCATCTTCAACTCCATCTCCATCTCCAGTCCCCTCTCCATCTCCATTCCCATCTCCATCTCCAGTACCATCTCTTGACTGCCCCAGCTCACCCAGCAGCACAAGCGTGTGGGCTCCTATCTCCATCTCCAGTACCATCTCTTGACTGCCCCAGCTCACCCAGCAGCACAAGTGTGTGGGCTCCTCCCAGGTGGGGCAGAAACACAGTCACCCCTGAAAGAACAGGAGCACCCACCCAGGTGTGCACACAGAGTCGGCCTTGGCCATAGAGCAGAGCGAAACAGAATGAAATAGAAAATCCTGCCAGGAAATGCCTTTAGTGTTAATTCTGACCAATAACACAGTGAGTTCTTTAATAAACGCTTTGAAAAATCTCACGCTTTGAGTGTCACATCAGCACCTTACCTCCTGATGTGAACCTGGCGTGGGGAACAGTGCATGCATTTTTTAAAGAACGGCAGCATTATACTCTGGTTTCTCCTCAGATTGTATACATCTTTTGCCTTTTACTAAAGAATGGCAGCACATGGGTATCCCCAATGTCTCTATCAGTCCTACTCACTGGCAAAAAACAAATGACATGTGGAGAGGAGAGCGGTTATGAAGCATCAGGACCAACGGCTTATCATGCAATGCCTGAAGCGTAAAAATGGTTTTTCCCGAGCTCTGAAGCATGTTTCTCTCTAACAGAACACAGTGCTGCATCTTGCTGAGGGCTAACACACGGTAACTGCGATGGCGTAGGTACCCCCCTCCTCCAGTAAGGACACTTGTTATAAATGAGGAAGATCTGTGATTGCTCCACAGACGTCTAGGAGAACCACCTCGAGCCCTCTTCCCCAACAGGGACACCGCGCAGCCAGCCCAGGCACTATGTGAGGGCTTCCCACTGCAGCTCAGAAACAAAGGCCCAAGAAAAGGAGCTCCAAGGAGAGGAAGATTCCAGTTCTGGCCAGCACCAAGGCTTTTGGAGATTCTTTATGCAAGCACACAGACAACCCAACATTCCTCAGTGTGAAACCAGATCAAAGGCGGCGACAAGGGTGAAGGCACCACCACTCACCAATCTGTGCTTGAGGTGGACTGTAATGAGTGGAGAGCTCGACAGGTTCTGAGAGAGGGTGGGCGGCGGGGTCAACTCCAGGGAAATCAGGTGGCTGGTGGCGAACAGTAGGCAGTCCTGGTGATGCATGGCCTCTGCGATCCTTGGGAAGAGATGGAAATCATTACAAAATGGGAAATGCAGGGGAGTAGCACACAGCTAGAATCCGGGCTGGGAGCCAGGGTTCCACCCAAAACTCTTGAGACGGAAATCTTCTTTGGATAGAACTTTGATTTCTATCGTTCAGCTCCAGCTGCTCTCCTTCAAGATGTGAAGCCGGTACCTGCAGGTGAGTTCAACTATTCTGTGTTTGGACTCTGTCCCTTGAATTGTTGTCTTCAGTACCTGCTCTCTTTAAGGTCTGATACCAGGACCAAGAGGTGAGACAGAGCCCTTGACCTCAAAAAGTTTATAAGAAAAGGGAGATGGCCCAGGAAGTGTGGACGAGCAGAAATGCTCAAAACAACAGGGCACGAATCTCAGCAATTCCACTTAATCAGCTGTGTGACCTTGGGCAGGTAACTCACCCTTTCTGAACGTCAATTTCCCTGATTATAAGATGGTGCAGTGGCCATCTGCTGTTTTGCCCACCCAGTATTCATCCATTGTTTTCCTGATCAAAGCACCTGCATTTCCCTCTAGGTGGCCATCCCCTTCCCGGCTCAGAGCACACACAGCCTGGAGTTGACTTTATCTTGGCTCAGGAGGAAGCCCTGGTGTCTGGGTCTGGATCAGTCAGAGCACTGCAGCCCTCAGGCCACAGGGACTATTTAGGAATGGCACTCAATCCGGTCAAATCCGAGGAGATGCCACAAGGCGAGGTAGGGGGAGAATGCAGGCTCAAAGACCCTCATTCTCCCTGCCAGACCTCTCCTCATGCCCTGAGGCACGAGGCCCTGGGAGCTGCTTGCAATCACGAGGAGGGAGACTGAGAAGGGAACTGCCGAGAGATGGAACCCAGTGACATCAGTGCGACGCTGGATCAAGCTGCTCTTGAAGCCAGCTGCCTGCGGAGCTCTCGGCTTTTGTGATCCAATAAACTTTTTGCCTATAACTGTTTAAGATGGGTTTTCTGTCCCTTGCAACCCAATCTAAAGAAGCCTAACTGATGTCTACAGTGGTTGTCTCGTGCGGTTATGAGCTTGAAAAGATATTCAGGGCCAGGAGGAGGGTAAGGGAAGCCAGGCACCTGGAGGGCAAGATTTAAGAAGGTGTTCACAATGGGCACGACCCCCGCAAAGGTGACCGGCTCCTTTAATTTTGTGCCCTCGGCCCATTTGCCTGATTTGATTCCAGCCCTGCCTGGCACACAGCAGGTCACCAAGTATCTGTTGCACGAATTTGAATTTGGGGTGACTACACAAAGATGCCTGAGACGTGCTGTCACCAGGCCCCCCGCGGTCACCCAGCATCTGCTTCTGTGTGGGCCTCACCTGGGTCCTGTGTGCCTCCCCCGTCTGCCATCCAAAGTGCTGACTGACTGAGGAACCTGCAGGTCCCTGTTTTGATGCCCACGGAACCACCTTTGGGACATCCCACAGGGTCCTGGGAGCTGGGGGCACCATCTTTTTCCTCCCTCAACTTGTTTTTCCTTCTAAGTAGATTCAAACACCATGTTCAGTGACCCTGCCTGGGATGGGCAGTGGGGCTCACGGAGCAGCAGCACGCCCTACCTCACCCCCAGCCTCTGCACTGTGTCCTGACACACATATCTGAAAAAGAGCAGGCCTCCAAGAAGCACGCAGAATTATTCCTGGAATTGTAAATACAAAGTGTTTACAAAGATGGTGCCACAGAGAATGAACACCCTGTCCGTTCCCACGGAAGCTGCTTCCTACAGATCGTCACCAGTTCACACGGTCTGGAGCAAACCAGGGGCATCGATTCTCAGGCCTGTGAGTAACAACAGGCACGACTGCTCCACCTGGCGATTCCTCTCTGTGACCATGCTATTGATCCAAGCCCAAAGTCCAGATAACACACATGGAATAAAACACAAACTTAAAAAAAAAAAAATGAAAAGAAAGCATCACCCTAGGTCCATGTTTCTCAACCATTTTTTTCATTATAGCCACTCTGAAGAGGCTTTTTAGACTTTTTTTACTAATAAACTTGCCCAGAAAGTGTTAGTCCCACAGAGATACAAGCTGTGTATCGAACGTACGTAAACACTCCACTCTGCAGAACTGCAGACCCAGGTAATATCTCAGATGCTTCCCCGGAGGAACAACGTTCACCTTCGGAGAACATTCACCACTGGGCATGCGTGGGCTCAGTCCCCGCCGCAGAAAGTGAGGGTGGGCTCGAGGCTGCTGGGACCAAGGCAGAGCCCCGCGGCGCCGAGCCTGACTCGCTCAGCATGACTCGCCCAGCAGAACGTTGGCCCTGTCCCGTGCGTGCCTCCACGGCCCCAAGGTGTGCAGTGCGTTCGCTTCGGCCAGGGGCCTGGTTCTCACTCCCTGTGCCCAGTGCCCCGATGCTCACGGCCTTTTCTGCAGAGCTCCATGAACTCAACACGTGTGCAATCCCACCAAACACACTGGGAAAACCATGTTTCTAGCAACACTTAGGGCTGTGCCATTAGCCAGCAGCAGAAAGTCACAGCTGTGGGCTTCGGGCCCTAAACACGCAGCATGATTCGTCCCTCGGCTTTCCCTGCGTGGACATTTCCTGATGCTGCAACCAGGGGTCGTCATCTCCCTCCCAGAGCAGAAGTTCCCTCGGGGCCCGGACGCTTTCCCATTTGGGTCACTGCTCTCCCCAGCTCCCGGAACCACGCCTGACACAGTGGGTGCTCAGCACACATGTGAGTGAGGCAGTGAGTGAGTGAGTGGGTGAATCGACGCACAGGCAGGGAGCGATGACTTAGATCAATTTCTTAGGAAAAACATAAGGAAAACATTAAGTGAGAACCTTCTATGAACACAAATGATATGAAAGCAAATCTGGAGCGGTTTCCTGGATTCCGCTCTGGGAACACGTGGCCTCCACCAGGCCCAGTTTGGTAATCAGTGCAACGCCAGACGTCGGCCAAGTCAAGATGAGAATGGGGCCAGACGCCTCCTTAGGCGCATTTTCCTCTGGTAAAGGTGGGGGCAGGGGTGAGGTGGGGCGGGGGGGGCAGGGGTGAGGTGGGGCAGGGGTGAGGTGGGGCAGGGGTGAGGTGGGGCAGGGGTGAGGTGGGGCAGGGTGGGGCAGGGGTGAGGTGGCGCAGGGGCAGTGCTGGCTCTTCCTCTGCCCCTCATACCCTGTCTCCACCGGCCCCATCCTATGCCCATCAGCCAGGCTCTGGGCTCTCTGCCTTCATGTGCTCAGTGAAAGGGAAGCCCCAGAAGGAGGTCAGAGGGCGTCAGAGTGAACAGTGGGGCCAGGAGTCTCACTTCCCCCAGCCCACCAGGGCACAGTTACTGTCCGGGGACCCCTCCATCTCTGCCCGGGCATGGTGCTGTCCCCTGCCTGGCTGGCCCTGGGGGAAGCAGTGCGCCCCCATTCTTGCTCCTGGCCCGTGACCATGCTGTCCCCCAGAGCTCTCCACTCCTGATCACACCTTTGCAAATCCTCCTTCCTTCAATGTGCCCCAAGTTACTAGCTGGCCCCACGGAGCCCCACTGACGGTCAGGTTCTGTGGCCTTCACCCCGTGCAGCACATCTGAGCCAAAGCCACAAGGCTGCTCCGCCTTCAATTACACAGAGCGGGACTTAAAGTTATGGGAGGCTTCAGAGAAGTGCTGAAATTTATGAGGAGACACAGAGCCTTCCCAGCATGTGCAGGAGGCCGGCTCGGGAACTCAACCCAAAGAAGTCAGAACAAGTGGAGTAAGAAAAAGGGCTGTTACTAGGTTATTTGGAGAATTACGAAGTCCCCATAGTTACCATGTCGCATCAGGGAGTGAACAAACATCACAAATGAACATATTCCCGGGTAAAGGAACTACTTGATAACTGGCTCCTGCTGACATGTGACTGTGTGCTCGAGGAGTCCCCTCATCCATCCATCACACGCTGCTTCTCACCCTCCCTCGGCACGAGAATTCCACGCCACCCTGGGAACACAGTGTGAAGGAAATCCAAATCTTGCAAACAAGGCGGCACATGGCAGCATCTGTGAGTGTGATCTTGGGTGACGGTGAACTATTGAAGGAGACCTGAGCTCCTCACTGACGCGAACGGCAGAAGGAGAGAGCACCGAGGGAAACAGGCGACTTCCTCAGCGCCGATGCTGCCTGGGTGACGACGTTCTCTGTTTTGAGCAGTACTGCAGCCAGGGCCTTTCAGAAAGGACTGCAACAGCCACGATTCCTGCCCATGCCAGGAACCACACAGCTATGGACTGTTAAATAGCCAGACTTGCAGGAAATCTACCAGAAAACAGTGCAACGAATATGCTTCACCTACACTCTCAGCTCTCATCATTTGCCATGTTCACTTTATCCGGCACGGTCACGCTCACACTTGACACACACACACCACACACATACATGCAGGCATACACACATCCCACACATGTACATACACACACACATGCACATGTACACACATACAACACACAAATGCACACACGCGCATTTGCATGCCCACAGCACACACAACACACATGCACATATGTGCACACATAACGCACATACACCACACAAGCACATACATCTGTGTGCACACATACACCACACAAATACATGCACACATGCACATTTCCTTTCTGCTGAAGCACTAGCGGTGTGTTGCAGGCATCACAACATACTCCATCTCTACCACGTGTCTCCTAAAAATGGAGACTGCCTCCTACATAACCATCATACAATGATCACACTCAGAAATTTAACGAGGACCCCACAAGATGCTCTAATGCACAGCCCAGAGTCAACTGCACACTCCCCGCAGCGTCACTCACGTCCTCCAGAACTCCACTTCTCTCAACCCAGGAACGTGCATTAGCTCAGGCTCGAACCTCTTTAGTCTCCCCCAGCCTGGAACTGCCCAACTTCTTCTCCCTTGCAATCCAAACCACAGCAGCACACAACATCCCTTAGTTCAGGTGTGTCTACCTGCTTCCTCGTGAGGGGCGTCAGGCCACACATCTGACAGGAGTATGCCATAGGAGGCACGGATGTCTCCCTACGACGTGACAGCAAGAGACACGGGCCCACAACGTGTCCCACATCGATAATGTTGAGTGTGGCCACCTGGCTGCAGGGGTGCGGCAGACATCCCCATTACCAGGCACCCTCCTACCTGGTGACAGCAAGGACTCTGCAGGTCCGTGAGGTCCTGTCCCCGCAACCCTGCTCCCGCTGGCGTGCACATCCACTGATGGTTTCTGCCTGGGTCAGTTACTGCACTGAGGGCTGCAGAACTGTGACCTACTGGTTCCATCCATGCTCTGTGTTACTCTATAGTGACTAAGGACACACACTGAGCCAGGTCCACCCCCCACTCATCTTTCTCGAGCACCTGTGAGTCCCTCACAGCCTGGGGAGAGGCCCTTCCCTCTGTGGGCTGTGGCTTCCATCGTCACAGGAGGAGTGGGAGCAGGCCAGTCTCAGCCCCGTCCACCTGGAGGAACCGGCTGTCCGGGTGTTGGCCGGGCCCAGCCACAGCACCAGTGAAAGCGGAACAGTCTCCATCATTACGGGGCCAGGCAGCAAGTGAGACTCAAAGGAGCCTAGGGGCACAGGCAGCCTGGCAGGAAGCAGCTAAGCCCCCACCGGGCCGTGGGTAGTCAGATGTCGTCCCCGCAGTCATCACAGGAGCCCTGGAATGGTCTGCCTGGGGGCTGGCTGTGGAGACAAAAGTCCCTTCCGGCCTAGGCCCCACCTTTTGTGCACTGAGACTCACGTACTGACTTAGACCCTCACCCTCATCCCTGGAGAGGAAATTAAAGGACACTACGGCACCAAAGCATCCTTTCATCCTCACGACACACTGCAGATGTATGAGGATGACAGCGCACAATAAAAGGCAAAGACGGAGGGAAGTCCACTGCAGGCTGGCAGAAACCTGGCATACGCGTGCACATACACACACTGCCCGCATGCTGGCTGCACTAACCTGCTTCTCATCGTGCCTAGGATTTGATGATTACCTCAAAGGCAAAATGGCGCAAATGCCCAATCAGCTTACAAAATCGCAAAAGCAGGCACTTGTATGTCATGTTTAAGAATACCAAGCCCTACTTATACCATTAACTCATTCAGTCCTCCTGGCAACCCTCAGAAATCAGTGATATTATTACTCCTGTTTTAAGAGGAGAACACAGGCCTCCAGGCTCAAGTCACTTGCCCAGGGTCACACAGCTAAGGAGAGCACCTGCAGGAGGGAGAGGCAGGAGTCTGGGTCCGAGTCTATTCTGTGAACCAAATTCTTTGTCCCCTCCACTTCCGTCCACCTTTTCTGCCACAGGATAGAGTGTAACAAGTACAGAGACTTTACTGGATGAGCTGTTTGGATGATTTTTTTCCAGGTTAATTTTGATGACAAGGCATCTTTGCACTAAGTGCTGAAGAGAACTCCACCTGAGCTGAAGATCCAACTTGACTGCAAATGAAAAACGTGTTCCATCGCTGCACGGCAATTCTGTTTTGGCTTCAGCACACAAATGTGCTGCTGATGGAACTTGTGGGGCTGGTGTCAGTGCTGACGAACCAGGGATGACTTTGCCTGTCTGATTTCCAGGCCCTTGGCTTGCAGGGGGAAGTCAGAGTTAGCTGCACTGTTCTGGGACACAGTGGCCTGAATCCTGGTGCTCCAGTGTCCTCTCTGCAGACACCTGGGGCCATGAGGACAGCACAGGGAGAGTGAAGGCTGAGGCCCTGGGGACAGGCAAGACAGACTGTCTTCCATCTGCAAGGCTGTGGGCTCCCAGAACAGGCCCCCCAGCCTCTCCTCTGCCCGTCCCTGCCAGCGCTGATCTAATGGAAGGTCTGGCAAAGGTCTGCAAGCTGCAGCTCTTGGGCCGGCTGCCTGGTTTTGTAAATAAAGCTGTATTGGAAGACAGCCACTCCCCCGTTCCCCCACGTAGTTTCTGGCTGCCTTCACCCTGCGAGGGCAGAGTTCTGGAAAGCCAAGGCAATTTACAAGCTGGCCCCTCATGAAAGAGCTGGCTGACACCTGGCCGGAGTCAGATTCTGGTGCTCACAGCGAATTGCCCCTGAAATGTGTGCGCCCCGCGTCTGGAAGCAATCCTCCCGCCTTTGTGAAGTTGTGGGCCGTGGCACAGATGCCACTCTCCCACACGGGTCCTCACTGTGGCCGCACAAGGCACAGCGACGCCGCACAAATGCATGTCTCATACACTTCATGGCAAGGCCAATTTCATGGTGGAAACTTCAGCAGGAGGGGCCAAGCAAGGGTCAACTTTTCATTCACTGTCATGGAAAGATTTCCCAAACAACTGAGATGGCATCTTTTTGAGGAAATTAGATTGTATTTTTCTTTGACCATTTTCCTGAAGAATTTTGGAAATCACACATAAAGAGCGGCGGGTCCCCCACTTTCTTTTGTTGGAGGAAATTGGTGAGCATGCAGGCTTTCCCAGAGAAATCCGACCCAGAAGACGGTGTTCCTCCAGATCACAAAATTACGACTCCACTCCTCAGGAAAGAGGCACACCCTCCCCTCCCTCCTCATTTCCCTCGTCCTCCCCACCCTGGCGGTCCCCACCCTCCCTGCTCTCCTTCTGGGTTCTCAGGACCCAAACCTACTTGAACCAATGCTGCAGGAGCGAGCTCTGCTCCTATGGAGGGGGCCTGTCTGGAGGACAGCAGAGGCAGGGGATAGACAGAGCAGGTCTAGACAGCGTCCTTGGGGTCCCCGGGTCCAGCCATGCCTGAAGCCCACCTGCTCCTCCCTTCTCAGTCCCCTGAGCCCTCACTTTCCTGGCCTTCCACTTAAGCTGGTGTGAGATGGTTTTGTCCATCTACATGTTTGCCCATGACTGACACAGGCAGGTCTGTTGTCTTCCATTCCACAGCAGTGGAAACTGAGGCTCAGAGAGGTTAAGTCCCTTGCCCAAGGTCACACCATTTGGTCGAGGCGGGTGGGTAGGGTCTCCTAGTCTGTGCTTCTGATCTCCACTCCGCCAGCCCAGGCCCCCAGGCCTGCAGTTTCCTAGCCTGTACTCCTGGCCTCCACTCTGCCAGCCCAGGCCCCAGGCCTGCGGTTCCTGTGTGGCCTTCAAAACGCTGCACGTTTCCTTGCCTGAGTGGTGAAGCACCCGGCAGTCGTGTCCTGAGTTCTCAAACAGTGTTGTGCATGGGTGTGACCGTGTGTGAGGCGGGCATCCCTGTGGCCAGCCACCCCGCAAACCCACGCCCCTGAGCTGGGCACCCCCGAGACTCACTTGGTGTGGGCGGGCCAGATGTTGTTCAGGTAGTAGTGCATGCTGTGGTACAGCAGACCCACGACGGTGGTCCAGGCTGCAGAGAGAGCAGAGGGGCAGGCGCTGTCAGTGTTCCAGGCCACGGGCAGAAAAACACAAAGCCCCTCCCCCCGCTGTGCGTGGTGCCACCCCTCACTCCCAAGAACCCTCTGGGGAGAAGGAAGTGAAGGACACTAGGGCAGAATTTGTAAGGACAAAGACTGCGGGAACTCAGCAGCGTGACAGCGGCTCCCTGCTCCATCCCCTGAGCCAGCTCCAGACACATGGAGGCTGAAACTCCCCAGGAGAGCCAGGCTCGCCCAGGGCATCACATGGATCTCAGAGCCCCTGCAGGGAGAAGGCCCCTGCAAGCCAACAGGGGGCAGTGCCAGCCTCCAGCCTTGCCCCACGAGTGTGACCCGTCTGCCCTTGGCAAGCGAAGGATTTAGGGGACCAGTGAGTGAGGCAGAATGCAGGTTTTCAAGGGGCAGCAGCCACAGGGACACCTGTATGCCTTCGCCTGGCCACCCCTCTATTATATCCAGCCACGAAGCACAGTCACGTGTGCTCTTGCTGTTTCACTCCATGGCTCGGCCATGGCTCTGCCAGGATTGGAAATCAGGGCACTCTCAGCAGCTCACGTGGCCAGGAGATGCTGGTGGATGTCGGCACCATCCTGGGCCCTCCCTGCTGATGCTGGTGGAAGGTGGCATCGTCCCTGGGCCCTTCCCTTGGCTTCTGGGGTAGGGACATCCCTGCCTCTGCCCTAGGAGCAGGGCACACCTGACATCACGCTAGGTGAGGACAGGGCACAGAACCAGTCAGGGCAACTCTCTTACAGACAATCAAGAAGGTGGCAGGTGCAGAGGCAGGCTCCCCACTGCAGAGGGAGGTGTCTGATCAGGGCTGTCCTGGTCCCCACCCCTAAGGCAGAACCCTGGGAAGGAGGCGTGGCCTCTGGCCAGGGTGACAGGGGCAAAAATCTGAGGCTCTCCCCTGTTTGCCCGTGGTCCCCAGGGAGGGAAGGAGAAGAAGGAGATGTCTGCAGAGTCATATTCGCTTTTCCAGGAACCAGAGAGGGTGACAGTCATTGTGGCAAAAAATGGCCAGGGCTGTCTGGGCTCCCAATAGTGCTCCCTGGTCAGAGGCAGGAGGTCCTCTGAGCCTCTCAATTTTTATTATGTGACTCAACTTGGGCCCACACAGGAGTGGAACCCCATGTTCCTGAACGGATGAACCCCTCACCTGGCCCACAGCTACCTGAGCAGGGAGGGGAGGTGGCCCCATCTTTTTCTCTTCAGCTGACCAGGCGTGTGCCAATTTAGGAGCATGTAGGTAGGATGACTTCCCAGTGGGCCAGATTCACCAGGTGAGCAGGTTTAGATGCTCCCAGACCCCACCCCAAATTCCAGTTCAGGGGCCTGGAGTGGGCAGAGCATTAGCATCACTAGGGAACCTCTCAAGTGTGGCCATGAGGGTGGCCCGAGGACACGCTTTGAGAACGGCTGACCAGAGCCCCTCTCCTGCAGGACAGGACAGGACAGGCAGCCCAGGGGAGCCCCGCAGCTCACTGGTGCGGTGGGCACCCACCAAAGCTTGGGGACTCTTCAGAAAGACTTGTGGAAGCCGCCCCGGAAGGGAGTCCGGCGCAGCCACACTCACCGCGGCTGTGGAAGGCCTCGTGGGGGATCTGGATGAAGCTCTGCCCGTGGGCCGGGAAGCGGTAATGCGAGGAATTCACAGTCTTGGGCAGGACTTTGGCCACGGAAAACTCTGCGGTGGAAGCAGCGAGAGAGTGGAAGTCCCATCAGAGAACTCACAGGCTGCAGGAAATCAGACTGCAAAACCCCATCTGCTTTTCTTTTTTGACAGGACAAGCTCCCCACCGGAAGTATAATTACCTTTAGAAAGCATGACCTCAAAAAAAAAAAAAAAAAAAGGAAAAAGAAATGAAGAGCCCAGGCAGTGATTGCCACGGGGAGGCTCAGCATTCTGTCCCACACACGGCTCCTCACCTGGGGCGCCCTCCGCCCCGGCACAGCCCCGGGCTCTCAAGGCCAGTGCAAGGATGGGCTGTGCTCAGCAAAGCCGTGACATCGGCTCCTCCCCAAGCGCAGCAGGCGAGGGCAACATGGCCCAGAGGAAGAGGTCTGGGCTGACAAACTGCCGCTAAACTAACCCGTGTAGCTTCAGCGCATGTTCCCCAGCTTGGCTCTTGCAGCGAAGTATCAGCACGATAATACGCTGCAGGTGAAGACTTTTAAAATCGAAAGGTCATCACCTCTGCCTCTACAATTAGACAACTGTGACAATTATCCTGCAGCGCCGTTGAGAGCAAGCCAACTCCAGAAACCCGAGGCCGCCCCTTTCATTCCACAGACTCTTGCTGGCACTGCTGCTTCTGCCTCCCACTCTGAACTGAGACCATCACCCCAGGGCAGGAGCTTGGCTCCCAAGTCACTGGGAAAAGCTTATGGGCCCTGTCTGCACATCATGGCCGATCATCCTGCCCTGATCTGACCACGGGTTTTCCTTCCAAATGTGGTTTGAGCGAGACAGAGCAGTCAGGGAGACAGAGCATGGCTCTCTGCTAAGGGTGTAAAAAGGCAGTGAAACGCAGCCTCCAGCCCCCGCCCCTGCCATGTGGCTCACCCTTACAAGCGACAGCTACCTGCCACGGCGGAGGAGCCCTCCATGGTGACCTGGGGCGTGCTGGCGTGCAGGTTGTAGGAAACGTGACCCATGACGGTGTCAATAGTGTGGATGACACTCAGTACCATGGCGCTGTCCTGAAGCAACACAAGAACCAGGAGCCATGAAAATCCACCCCACTCAGCCAGGGGACCAGGCAGGTGCACCAAGCACACAAAATCAAGCTTCCCCACGTTGGCCACAAGGGAGGAAGAAGTCACACAACTGCCCCTTCCCATGGATCAGGAGGTGACCACATGGAGGCCACATGCCTAACTGAGCTCACAGAGCATGGACACAGCCCGGGTGGACCCATCACCCCAGCCATTGCTGGCTCCTGCGTTTCTACACTTAGACACTGGGACTGAGGGGACCCGACTCCTGGTCCTGCCTCCTCCCTGAACTCACAGAGGAACCCTCAGCACATCCCAGATCCTCCCCCTGCCTCCCTGTGCTTCACAAGGAGGGGCTGATCACCCCCCAGGTCCACTCTGGCATGGGGACACCAGCAGCTCTGTCCCCTTCTCCGTGAAGGGTGGCTGCTTCTGAGGTGCCAGCAGCCCAAGCTGCTTCCCACTGCCTCCACTTCCCAGGGGCTTGCTTTCTACTCCGAGAGCCGTCTTTTCTTTCTGAGTTGCAGAGCAGAGGATCCTGGTAGACACTGCCCCCAAGAAAGCAGGGGGTCCCCCCGGCCACCTGAATCTGTAGACAGTGCAGGGCCTGGTACTCAAAGCTCAGTGCACGCGTCCGCTCTCGGGCTGACTGCCCGCATCCTCAGACACGCGTCACCAAGGGAGAGGCCTCTCTTAAGCCCCGCTGAGCTGGGCCACTGAGCTCTGCCTTCACTGCTTCTCTTCTTCCCGCCTTTCTGGGGAAGAGCCTGCATGCTGCTAAGTCCTCAGCATTCTCCCACAAACATGCACTCCAGGAGAGCTTCATGAGTTGGAAGCAGAATGCTGAGGCCAATTTTAGACATTTGCTTTTAGGCCCATGGCCTGACTTCAGTCAGCAGGCCCAGTGAAGCACATGGAAGCCTGTGTTTCTGGCATGCAGAGGCCGGTTCATGTGTTCCCTTTAATGCATACTGGGCCCTGCCTGAGTCCGGACAGTTTCCTGGTTATTCATACTTTGTAACAGATTTGCATATTTTGCATTCAAAAGCAGTTAATTCAAAATCATGCACAAAATACATCTGTCTGGATCTTCTGTCAGCTGTCCTCTGGGTGTTCCCAGCCTGCAGCTTTGGACACAAAGTCCCCTTGAAATCATGAAAACAGTAATACCTTTTAAAAAGGAATTGGTTTCTGGGTAAGACTGTATCCATCTTACATTCTTGAGCCTTTTTTTCTCCCTTTGCCAATGTTAAACCTAATCTCATTCCACTTGAAGTTATTCAAATAAAAGTTTATCAAATGTAAACTCTAACACAATCTTATTAATAATGAGAGAATAAAATGCCACTTCTGTCTCTCAAACTGGCAAACATTTTTAAATAATATCGGGGTTTAGGAGAATGAGCACTTTAATATCATGGTGGTGTGGTTGGGACCCTTCTGGGCCAAGGCAGTTAAGAGTCCTCCTCACCCTTCTCTGGCCCTGCCTGGCAACCTTGGAAACCACATGTTGAGAAGCCAGCACCAGAAGACAGATGGAGCCAGGATCCCTGAGTATCTGGGTGGAGAAGAGGCTCCTCTGACCCACTCTGGACTTTGCATGGGGGAGAAATAAATTTCTACTGTGCTGAGCCACTGAGATGTGGGGATCTATTTGTTACTGCAGCACACCCTGGCCTGTCCTGACTAATACAATGTTGCAGGTGAATACTTAATATCACTGGAAAGTGTTATTGACATAATTAAGGAAAAACAAATTAAATCAAATATACAATATATTTGTTGAATACATATATATATATAAGTGAATTGAAAACTAGACTATAAAGAAATATACAAGAGTGTTAATAATCTCACAGTTTTAGGATTTGAAGTGATTTTTATGTTTTTTATTATCTGCATTTTCTAACTTCTCCACAACTATTTACTTGTTTTCTTTTTAAGTAAGTACAATCAATAGTTATTTTAAGAAATAAAGGAAAAATTATTTCATTCTCCTTTCTAGCTATTTTGAGTACCGAGAACAAGAGAAGCATTTTTGGCACCTTAATCATGAAGTACATATTGTCATGTGTTCTCCTTTTTCTTACTAAATACAGTGGCTTTTAACATGAAAAGCTATTATCTTTCAAGAATGATGTGATGGTAAAAAAAAAAAAAAAAAAGTACATATTATATAAAATGACCAAGATGAACCAAATACACATTTCTCATGGGGGAAAAAAAACATCATTTCCTTCTTCCATCCTTCTTCCATGTTTAGGACAGTACCACATTACTGACACACGTGCATTTCTTTTGCCTTAGAGGACAAAGCATTCTGAATCAGTTGCACATCTACTCAAAATGAGCTCTTGTATCCCAGATGTCAGGACTGAGAGACACATCATTCTTTTTATGTATGTGAACTGGGCCATATTATGCCACTTCTAGGAAGACAAAATGGTTCCCAAGGCACATACGTTTTGAAGATCAAAATGTTCTTTTCTCTCTCTCTCTTTTTTTTTTTTTTTTTTTTTTTTTTTGAGACAGTCTCACTCTGTTGCCCAGGCTGGAGTGCAGTGGCACAATCTCGGCTCACTGCAACCTCCGCCTCCCAGGTTCAAGCAATTCTCCGGCCTCAGCCTCCCGAGTAGCTGGGACTACAGGTGCCCACCACCATGCCCGGCTAATTTTTGTACTTTTAGTAGACAGGGTTTTGCCATGTTGGCCAGGCTGGTCTTGAACTCCTGACCTCAAGTGATCCACCCACCTTGGCCTCCCAAAGTGCTGGGATTACAGGAGTGAGCCACCGCAACCGGCCATGTTCTTTTCTCTTACCTCTGACACAGCAATCCAACCAGGCAATAGAAGGACCTCTCCCACGGCTTTTAAGAAGGTCTAAGGGTGGACAAAATGACACTGCTCAGCACCAGTCCTTAAGCGACAAACTTGAAGACCCTCAGTTTTCCCCACATCTTCCAATGTGTCGCTATCAACCACCAGTTCAGTTTTACGCACAGCAGTCAACAAAAATAGCTGAGTCATGGACCACGTGACATGTTACAAAGCCCTTTTATGGACATTATCTTATGTGCTCCTGTGGCAGCCCTGTCAAGTCAGTGACCAGCACTGGAACATCAGAATGAACACTGCTCAGTGACGGGAGGGGCCCCAGCACAGCGCCTGGGGGACATGGCAGGCCCTCAGCGAAAGCCTGTGGAGTGGAGAGATGCATGGGAAAACCATGGCCTATTAGATGTGCCTTTCTTGGGGTGAGTAAGCAAACTGATGTGGAAGCACTTGTGTTAACTGAAAATGACCTCTCCAGAAAACAGAAGCTACTTGGGCCTTTGGTCAGGTCACCTTAAAACCATGTTTGGTTCGGCTCACTATTATTCTAAGGAAACAATGAAATTAATTTCTACTGCTTCCTAATCAGGAGATTTAAATGAGAACATGTGGATTTTCTACTTCTTTTGAAAAAAGCAGAAGCTTGGACAGCCCCTAGCCCACATTCCCATAAAACCATAATTGACCACAGCCGAGTGGCACCGCCTTAGTAGATGTGTCCCCAGCCCACTCCAGACCCTGCCATCCCCACTGCCTCACACCCTCACATCCGTTCCACTCATCTGCATTATTCACACACACTCTTCACTGTGTGTCTCCAACTACCAGCACCAAAATTAAACTTAGAGGCTGACCAAAATCTCCCATATTTCCACTAAACCGCCATCTCCAGAATACTCACCTTCTTCCACACTCTGAGACACTAAATACTTAGAGAACACATCATCAAAACTCATCGTTCATTCATTTATCTTTATGAGATAAATATTTTTTGAGACCTTAGAGTGCAAGGCCTTAAGTATTAATGAAGTAGGGGATAACCACCATCCTGTCTTCACTGAGCTGGAGCAGGGGCAGCAAACTTCTTAAAGGGTCACACAGGAACGAGGTCAGGCCTCAAGGGCCATGCCCTGTGTCACAAACACTCAACTCTGCCATGGCAGTGCAAAAGCAGCCGCAGACAATACGCAAACAAATGGGCATGCATGAATAAAACTTTATTTACAAAAGCAAGCAATGGACCAGATTTGGCTCAAGGGCCATAGTCTGCTGACTCTTGATCCAGAGCAGTCTGTCACATAGAAACATAATATGGGCCACATTTACCATTTTAAATTTTCTAGCAGCCAGCACCTTTTAAGAAGTAGGAAAAAAAAGGTAAAATTAATTTTAATAATGTATTTTACTTAGCTCAAAAACCTAAAATATTATCATTTCAATACAGAATCCATATGAAATCACTAATTAGATATTTCCCTTTTCTTTGCACAAAGTTTTAGAAATCCAGTGTGCATCTTACAGTCACAGCACATCTCTAGTTGGATGAGCCACACATAGCTAATCAGCACCTCATGGTACAACACAGGAAATGATTCCTTGCCATTTTCCTGTCCAGCTGCTAGTGGACAGGTGAGAAGCCAAGACACCATAGAAACTTGTAGAATGGGGCCAGGCACAGTGGCTCACACCTGTAATCCCAGCACTTTGGGAGGCCGAGACAGGTGGATCATTTGAGGTCAGGAGTTCAAGACCAGCCTGGGAAACATAGTGAGACCCCATCTCAACTAAAAATATAAAAACTGGTCAGGTATAGTGGGGCACGCCTGTAGTCCTAGCTACTTGAGAGGCTGAGGCAGGAGAATCGCTTGAACTCAGAAGGCAGAGGTTGCAGTGAACCAAGATCATGCCACTACACTCCAATCTGGGTGACAGAGCGAGACTCTGTCTCAAAAAAAAAGAAAGAAAGAAAGAAAGAAAGCAACTTGTATCACACTCAGTTCAGGGACCTGCTGGGTGGTGTGGGCCACAATGACACAGTTAACTGCTGCCACTACAGTGTCAGGTGTGAGATAGACCCTTCTAGCCAGTGAGGAAGAGATCACAGAGCCAGGCAGGCGGTGGGCCACAGTGGCTCCAGGCCTGCCCTAGGGCAGGACACACACTTCTACAAGATTCTGAGGGGTGACCTTTAGGACCAGCACCCCACAGGCAGCTTTCCAGAGAACTGGACACGCCCTAGGCCACAAGCCCCATGAGGGCAGGGGCAATGCCCGGCATATCCATCACACATCCCCAGCACCAAGCCCAGCAGCTGGCAGAGAGCGGAGGCTGCACGATGTGCTCAATTAATAAAGTCATCAGTGAACCCACTCATGAGAATGCAACTGTGGCTCATTAAGCCATCCATTTTATAATTAATGAAGCAACCCACACACAAGTGGGTGTTTAATCAACATTCGTCTAATTAATTAATCCTCGCTTGGACTCCCTCCTTCCCTAGACACCCGGAAACACAGAGGGAGCCTGCTAAGTGTCTGCTGCACGTTCCTGAGGATGCTTCAGGGTACCCATGGCTAGTCAGAGGGGAGGGCGCCCATGCCCAGAGTGGGGGTTTATTGAGCGCTGACTGTGTACCACGGCTAGAGGGGAGGGGGCGCCAGTGCCCAGAGTGGGCATTAAGCCCCGACTGCATACCTTAGCTAGAGGCAGAGCACTAGTGCCCGAAGTGTGAGCGTTTATTAAGTGCTAACCGCATAGAAGGCACCGCTTGTCACAGTGACCCCTGGTAGCCCATCTCAATAAAAACAAGAGCGTTAGTATTTATCAAGCACTTACTGCATACCAAGCCCTGTCTCGGTGTCTCACACCCGCTCCTGTGCGTACATGCATAAGGACCTTCCAGCTTGTCTACACCCACTCTTTCCACCCAACACCCAGAGGACCCGTCCCTTCGGAACCCGGAAGTGCTCCCACACTGGACAGCCTTTGGCCACACCCCAGAGCTCCTTCATGATTGGCTGAGCCAGTGGCCAATCACACTCCCCTTGGTTAGTGATTGGTCCAGGTGTGGTCATGTGGCCCAGCTCTGGCCAGTGAGATTTGAAGGGGGTGGTCTCAGCAAAGGGAACCATGGGAAACATTTCCCCCTGACTGGTAGGGAGGCCCCCGACTCGTTCTTTCCCTTCTGGATGTTCTAGGGTAAGGCGAGGGTGCTGGGGACCTGCAGCTGGGCGAGAAAGGGGCCGAGTGCCGAGAGAATTGTAGAGGTGCCTATCCAGCCCCTGCAGTGAGTGAAGACTGAGTGAGTGAATCCTAGGATTCCCACCTCTGGGCTTCCTGTTGCCTGAAGCAAGTACATGGCCTGAAGTCCAAGTCCTCTAAGCAAAGGGCTCTGTAGCTCCCAGCCAGAAGCACCTGAGAGATGTGGGTGATCTCATTGTCCCCATGTCACAGTGGGCAAGCAGGTGTGCTGAGGTTAAATAACCTGCCCACGGACACAGAGCCGGGAGTGGTGGAGCTGGGGTCAAAGTCAGGTCTCTCTGACTCCAGAACTGCTGAGTCCCGCAGCTCCATGTGGTTCCCTTTCAAGGCCCTCTCAGACTCCATGACCTGCCATCACTCCCTCAACCCTGAGCCTCTTAAAAGCAGGGAGTAGTAGCACTTGGTCATCCTGAATCCCCAGAATCTAGCATGTTCTATGAATGAATGAATGAATGATGAATGAATGAATGAATGAATGAAATCTGGGAAGTCTAACTTCTCTTCCGTGGACAGAAAAGCTGACGGCAGCCGGGCGCGGTGGCTCAAGCCTGTAATCCCAGCACTTTGGGAGGCCGAGGCGGGCGGATCACAAGGTCAGGAGATCGAGACCACAGTGAAACCCCATCTCTACTAAAAAAATACAAAAAATTAGCCGGGCGCGGTGGCGGGCGCCTGTAGTCCCAGCTACTCAGGAGGCTGAGGCAGGAGAATGGCGGGAACCCGGGAGGCGGAGCTTGCAGTGAGCCGAGATCGCGCCACTACACTCCAGCCTGGGCAACAGCGTGAGACTCCGTCTCAAAAAAAAAAAAAAGAAAAAAAGAAAAAAAAAAAAAAGAAAAGCTGACGGCAACCTCCCTCCATTCCAAGATGTCTCAAGTCCCTGAACACATTTCTCTGCATGTGCTTCTTTGGGTATGACTTCAGCAAGGAAATCAGTAAGAATTGAGAACACTTGAAAAGTGCTTACCACGTACCCAGCACTGTTCTGTGCACATAGGAACCCACTTATCCCTGATGAAGTGGGCGCTGTCATTATTTCCTCCACATCTCAGAGGAGCCAAGTGAAGCAGAGATGTTATGTCACTTGACCAAGGCCACAGAGTAAGTGCAGATCAAAGGTCAATGCAGCGGTGGGGCTCCATATACCCTGCTCCTAACCCATATGCTATGCTTTCAAGGTGAGCCAGTCTCAAAACCCCTTCTGCCTTCGCATCCACCAAGATAAGCCCTAGCCCTGAAACAGAAGACAGCAAGGCCACGAGAACCCACGATCCACCCTCTGCCTTCACCTGGAAACTATTTGGAGGAGTAAAAAGAGAAAGCATATTGATTTTAATGCCATAAATGTTGCATTCTCTAAGTGTTTAGATAGCTTTGGGGATTCCCACTGTGCACAGGCTGTGGTCCACGCCCCATGGCTGGATCTGCCAGTGAGGCCCCTCCACCTTTTACCTGTTGCCAGGAGGTAGCAGAGTTTATTTAGACTAGGAGTCGCCAACCCACACACCCACGGGGGCCAGGTGGCTGCACAGGGGGGACCAGGCAGGTTGGGCATTGGGAAACCACAGCAAAGACTCAAGTGCCCCTAAAGGAGGCTCCACTGAGCTGTACAGAGCTGGCCAGAAGGGCCACACCAGCTGGTCATTCATGAGAAGCCTGAAACCCAAACTTTTAAGTAAAAGTTCCTGCTTTTTTTTTTTGAGATAGAGTCTTGCTGTGTTGCCCGGACTGGAGTGCAGTGGTGTGATCTCAGCTCACTGCAAGCTCCGCCTCCCAGGTTCACGCCATTCTCCTGCCTCAGCCTCCCGAGTAGCTGGTACTACAGGCGCCCGCCACCACTCCAGGCTAATTTTTTGTATTTTTAGTAGAGACGGAGTTTCACTGTGTTAGCCAGGATGGTCTCGATCTGCTGACCTTGTGATCCGCCCGCCTCGGCCTCCCAAAGTCCTGGGATTACACGCGTGAGCCACCACGCCCGGCCAAGTTCCTGCTTTTTAAAAACTCAACCTAGGTCAAACAGAAACACCTATGGTCCCGGTGAGGGTGCCACCCCTGGTCCACCAGACACAGACATCAAACAGCCTTACCTTGGTGAGATTCAAGGCCGCCTGCTCCGAGAGGGGCTTACTGGGTAAGCTGAGGGACACATTTTGGAGGTGACTCAGGATAACTCCGGGACTTCGGAAGGCTTTTCCGTCTTCTGTCAGGTTGGCTATGATGGAATGGTAGGCATCTGTGGGCATCTGAAAGAAATTGGCAACATGAGTTTCTACTAAGAACTAAAATCTAAATATTATACAGAAGTTTAATGTGTCCTACTCTGGGTTGAACGCTTTTTTTATTTTTATTTTATTTTATTTTATTTTTTGAGACTGAGTCTTGCTCTGTTGCCCAGGCTGGAGTGCAGTGGTGCAATCTCGGCTCACTGCAGCCTCTGCCTCCTGGGTTCAAGCGATTCTCTTGCCTCAGCCTGCCAAGTAGCTGAGACTACAGGCATGCATCACCATGCCCGGCTAAATTTTTGTATTTTTAGTAGAGACAGGGTTTCACCAGGTTGGCCAGGCTGGTCTTGAGCTCCGGATCTCAAGTGATCCTCCTGCCTCAGCCTCCCAAATTGCTGGGATTACAGGCATGAGCAACTGTGCCTGGCTCCTCTTTTTTTATTTATAGAGATGGGGTTTCACTATGTTGCCCAGGCTGGACTCAAGCAATCCTCCTGCCTCAGCCTTCTGAGCAGCTGGGACTACAGGCGCAGTCACCACATCCAGCTGGTCAAATGTTTTTATACCATGATAGTAATATAGCTTCTACTATGTACCTCACACTTTTGTGAATATTTTGCTTGTATTAACATTTCATCCTCACAACAACCTTATGAAATAAGTCCCCATTTGATGGATGAAACTAAGCACAGAGAGGCTTACACAAAAATAAGTGGTACAGCTTGGATTTGAACCCAAGCAGATAGGTCAGAGTCGTGCACTCACTATTATATTAACATTCTCAAGAAAGGACAGTTCTTTGATTACAAACACTAATTCCAGACAAGAATTTTTCTCTATGAATTGAGCTTTTCCTCTCACATCAAACGAAAAGGGCACAAAGAGAAGCCAAGCGGGGCAGGTTCCTCACTCCCCACTCATGGAGCCCACGGCCCACGGCGCCCACGGCATTTCCTTTTGGGCACCTGAGGCTCCTGGTGGCAGGAACTGAGAGTTTTCCCCTCAGTCACTCTTAGCACCAAGAATTAGTACTGCAGTTGGCTTCGCCTCCATTTGTTATTTCTTCCCAGACAATGTACTGCCGATGACAAAGAGCCCAGACACCTGATGGAATTTTCTCTCTCCCAGCAAACAGCCCAAGCAGAAGGATGTCAGCGGGGGGCGGGGGGGGGCCAAGGAAGACGCATCTGCTCACCGTGGGGCTTGCTGTGGGTGTCACGGAGAGGCCTGGCAGCGTTGAAGACAATAAAGCTTGCTTTCCTGGAAAAAATAATGCTGGATTAAGGACTAAAACATGGTCACTTTTTTCACCACAAGGAAGACCTGTCCTCATTAAAAATGCACCGGCTTCAGACACATGGAAGAGAGGCTGAGAACGTTTTGAGTCGGAATGTTGCTGGAGATAAATTATGGCCTAAGAAATCAGCTGAATGGGTCAGCCATATGGATTTTCCCAGGTCACATAACTTTTCTATTTGTATTCTCAATCGCTTTTGAACACCCTTTGTGCAAGTCAGCATATCAAAAGATGATTTTGTACAAGGATTACCAATTTCAAATAAATAAAGAACCAAAAGAAATAGATTTCAATTGCATCCAGACTGGTTGGAAATAAAATGAGGAGGGCTGCAACTCGCTGGGCCAGCACAGACAGGAGCCCTGAGAGCGCCTCCTCCGAGATCGATGAGGTGAGAATAGGCCTCAGTAATGCAGTGGAGAAAACTGTCTTCCTGAGCCCCTTCCAGCCCAAGGATTCCAGCTATCCTTTGCACGCAGCCCGCATGGGGTTAATGATGAATAATTACAAACAATAAAGACATTTAAGATTGAAGACTAAGCCAAGATTTGCTGTTCTCTGCCTGTTCATCCCCAACTATTTCTAATCCTGCTATTTCCTGATGAGAACACAGACTTAACCAGATATTCTACTTCATTTTCGGAAAATCTCTTGAAGTTGCTTTGGATGAGCTGAGGAAATGACATCATCACCCCTGGCTGGCTGCAAGAGTGACTGAGCCCTTGGGTTTGGGTGGGGTTGGGCCGCTGGTGAACGCAGAAGGTGTGACGCTGCCGAGAGAACTGGACCCTAGCACCACTCTGTTCTCCAAGTTAGAGTGACATTCACTCCTCAGGTGCCAATGAGTTACAGAGGAGTCACGTCAAACTCACATTTAACTCGTGTGTGTCCACAAAGCAGAGTGAGGGATGGTGAAAATCGGTCCAGCGATCCTGCCTACCCTTGCAAGCAATGACCATGGAGACTGGAATGAAAATGAGAATCTGCCAGGTCCTCAGTCGATCCCAGTTCCCATGTGCTGAGTGTGCTTCCAGGGCCCAAAGACACACGCTTTCAGATTGCACGGCTCTGAACACAACCTCCTTCCTCCTCTACAGAAAGAGCTGCTGTCCATTCCAGTGGTGGGGGAGAGGGGACACCTGGCCAGGGTGACAGACGGTCAGCACTGTGCCTTTGTATCAGGAAAGGCCACCCCACCTGGACAGACCGGTAAACAAATGGTGCCAGCTCTGGCTCATGAGATTAGAGGAGGGTTCCCCCTCTGGCCAGATCACTCAGAAAAAGACCCCCTCTGGGCACCTACAGCCCCAGCACGGCTTCAAATGCAGACAGATCTTCATGTGAAGAAAGATTTCTACCTACTCGTGTGGCCATGTCCCCACTGAGGCCCGGCCTGGCTGGGAGCAGGCTGGATTGCAGTTCCAGTTGTCACTCTGCATGGCTGCCCTGAACTCGGCTGTGTTGGACTCACCGAGCAGTGGTAGACTGGGCCCCACACAGGCCTTCCAGGGACTTTAAGAGCCATTCTCCTATACATGCTTTACATTATATGCCTTGTCTTCAGGACCAGGTCACCAGGTGAGATGGGATTCTGGTAGATCCAGTTCTGGTTCAGTTCCGGTTCTGGCGAAGAGAGTTTGCTCTGACGAGAACAAGAACCAGAAACAAGGGCCCCTCTTTCCAGTGTTACTAAAACAAGTAAACTGTCAGGAGGGCAGGATTTGTCTGAGGCTTTTCATAACATAAATACAAGTGATAACTTGGTTTCAAAGTGACAACTCTAAACCTTAGGCAATAAAATGCAGTAGATTGATCCCTTTTTTTCTTCTGAAGGACACTATAATTTGCCCTCTGTCAGTGCTGGGAGAGGGAATGCATTCTGTTTTCCTGGGTGGAAGCTGGAAGATGTAAATATCTAAAGCTGTAGTGGACACAGGCTGTTTTGCCCACACAGCATCTGTTCCTTCTGAGACCAGCATCCCTGATTGTCCCCTGGGAGTCCCCTCTCCTCCACATGTTCTGGATAAGGCTGACCTCACTGTCATTTCAAGGGGGCTGAGGGTGGGGGACTACCACCCAGACCGAAGCCAGTCAGCATATTCTGCATACCCAGACACAGAAAATGACTCATGGAAGGTGCATGGGTCAATGTGAGCCAAAGTGAGTCCTGCCCAGCCCCAGCATGGGAGGTGATAAGAGAAAGAAGCTCCCTCTTTTCCACAGAGGCTGCTAAGGGCTGAGGATGCAACCCTAGAAGCATGACAGCCACCTTGGCACCAGGAGGAGGCTAACACAAAAGAGGGCAAGGTCAAATGCAGAGATTGCCACTGACATCATGTGAGCACCTGGACCAAACCAGTTCTGAACCAGAGTTTCCCCTGGAGCTCCCATTGCAAGAAATGAAAAAGAAACACATGCCTTTCTTGGCTAAAGTTATTTCGAATTGGGTTTTCTCTCATACAATCAACAGAGTCCTAACAACAGAGGGACTCAATGTCAGAAGCGGAACGAAAGCAGGCAGCGTCTGGAACTCAGGCCTTTCTCTTCCGGTCCTGACACCCGCTGTGCTGGGTGCCAGTGAAGCAGCAGCCACATGTTTGTGAATGCCTACACGGGGGCTGTCATTTTTTAGCAGATTATTTTATGTGGAACTAAAGAAACCCAGTGGGGGGAAAATGGTGCATTCACTTGTGGACAAAATGAAAATTGAATTGTAGGGGGAAGGTGAATATTGATTTTAAAAATAGCTAAGAGCCCTTGAATTCTTGCCATATGCCAGGCATTGTGCTAATGACCTTACAGACCTTTTCTCATTTTATTATCCCAACACCACCCCCAGAGAGGGAGCAGTAGTATTTTTATCCATTTAACAGAGCAAAAAAAAGCTGAGAGATTAAGACCAAAAGGTTATACATTACACATTTCCGTGTATGTGGAATCTCCAGAATAGGTAAAGACAGAAAGTAGATTAGTGGTTGCCAGAGTCTGGGGGAGGGGACGACGGGGAGTGACTGTGCTCCCTGGGTACAGGGTTTCCTGTTGGGAGGATGAAAATGTTTCCAAACCAGGTAGAGGTGGCAGCTGTGCAGCGCTGTGAATGTACCAAGTGCTACTGAATTGTTCATGTTTAAATGGTTATGTTTATGTTATATGGATTGACCTCAATTTTTAAAAATGACTTCCCAAAATCTCATGGCTCATTATGGCACAATGAATATTTGAACCCCAGTCCACCTACCCACAGGTCCCTGCCCTGAACAATTGCCCTGTGTTGAGTAGGAAGAAGTATCTTGGGGGTTTTCCAAGGGCCCATCAGAGTATAGCCCCTGGGAGGCACACAGTTAACATTTGTTGATCAAAATCACTAATGGACCTGGAATATTTGCTATCCAAAGCCTTCTATAATCCTCCGTCACATATAACTCGAAACCTTGTGATGATCAACAAAACAATATTCATCTCAGAGCATCTCTAGTAAATTATTAACTTGTCTATCTCAGGGAATAGGTGTTCTAACACACAACTGTGTTTATAAGGTTCAGTAGGACACGTCTCATGCCTGCAGTGCTGATAGCTGTAACAGGAGAGTGGGAAGAAAGGAGGCAGATACCCTGGGAACAGACAGCAGATCTGCCCCAGCCCTTCACACTCACTGACCAATGGCAGCAGTGAAGTACATGGCGATCTCATCCGGAGTCAGGGCCCGCTCCCAGATGATGAACTCATCAAAAGCGCCGTTCTCATAACACTTGGCCTGATCCTGCTCAGACCCTATCACGAGGTTGACGTTGGACTCTCCATAGTCACGAGACACTTTTCCACTCGGGTCGGAGGTGTTCAGGGTCCCGTTGACGTAGACTTTCAGGCCTTCCTTGGATTTCCATGTAAATAGGACATGAGTCCAATAGGGGCCTGGAAAAGAGTGAAGATCGCCCTTCTGAGTGCTGTGGGAATGAGCTCCCCGTGCACGGGTTTCTCACAAGGTATAACACAGACCTGACTTTCCCCAGTCCTTTGGAGCACAGGAAAGACATTATCTTTTTATCCCTATGCCCTAAATTCCAAAAGCAGTTCAAGGAGACTCCTTGTTTAACATACTAGTTACAAATTTAAATGCCCACAAGCAAGTGTGATTAAAATATTTGAAAAATGCCAGGACACAAGAGCCAACCAATCAGACCATAAGCTCAGTTAAGAAAAAAATGGTCAGGAGCAAGGCAAGGATGTCCCCTCTTACCACTCCTTTTTAACATTGTACTGAAAGGCCTAACTAATGCAATAAGGCAAAAAAAGGAAATAAGAATATACATATCGGGAAGGATGCAATAAAAATATATTTATTCACAGATGACATGATTGTCTATGTAGAAAATCCAAAAGAATCAACAAAAAAGCTGAAACTAATGAGTGAGCATAGCAAGATTACAGGCTACAAAGTTAATATACAAGTCAATTGCTCTCCATCTGTCAGCAACAAATAAGTCGAATTTACAATTAAAAAACACATTATCATTGTCATTGGTGCCAAAAAAGGAAAAAGAAATACATATATTTTAACAATACATTTATAAGCAATATATGAAGAAAACTATATAACTCTGATGAAAGAAATTAAACAAGAACTAAATAAACAGAGAGATATTCCATATTCATGGATAGAAAGACTCAATGTTGTGAAGATGTCAGTTCTTCCCAAATTGATCTATATCTTCAACACAATCCCAATCAAAATCTCATCAGGTTATTTTGTGGATATTGATAAACTATGTAGAGGAAGAGAGCCAGAATAGCCAATACAATATTGAAGGAGAGAAACAACATTGGAGGAACAACACTACCCAATTTCAAGATTTACTATAAAAAGTTACAGTAGTCAAGACAGTGTGGCATTGGAAAAAAACAGAAGAATAGATCTGTGGGACAGAATAGACAGCCCAGAGATAGACCAATAAAAATACAGTCGACCAATCTTTGACAAAGGAGAAAAGGCAGTACAATGGAACAGAGTCTTTTCAACAAATTGTGCTGCAACAACTGAATATCCACATTCAAAAAAAAAGAGAGAATCTTGGCCAGGCGTGGTGGCTGACGCCTGTAACCCCAGCAGCACTTTGGGAGGCCGAGGCAGGTGGATCACCTGAAGTCAGAAGTTCGAGACCAGCCTAGCCAACATGGCAAAACCCTGTCTCTGCTAAAAATACAAAAAATTAGCTGGGCATGGTGGCAGGCGTCTGTAATCCCAGCTACTCAGGAGGCTGAGGCAGGAAGAATTGCTTGAACCTGGGAGGCAGCGGTTGCAGTGAGCCGAGATCACCCCGTTGCACTCCAGCCTGGACAACAAGAGCCAAACACCATCTCAAAAAAAAAAAAAAATCTTAAACCTGTCATAAAAATTAGTTCAAAATGGACTATAGGTCTAAAATAAAATGCAAAACTATAAAACCCCTAGAAGATAACATAGGAAAAACATCTAGATGACCTTGGGTTTAGTGATGGTTTATTAGATCCAACACCAAAGGCACAATTCATGAAAGAAATAATTGACAAGCTGGACTTCCTTACAACTAGAAATGTCTGCTCTGTGAAAGACACTATCAAAGACAAGCCACAGATGGGGAGAAAATATTTGCAAAAGACATGATAAAGGACTATTATCCAAAATATACCCAAAAACTCTTAAAATTCAACAGTAAGAAAACAAACAATCCACAATTCGGGAGGCTGAGATGGGAAGGTCGCTTGAAGCCAGGAGTTTGAGACCAGCCTAGGCAACCAAGTAAGACCTTAACTGTACAAAAAATAAAAAAATAAAAAAAACTAGTGAGACATGGTGGCACATGCTCGTAATCCCAGCTACTTGGGCAACGGAGGTGAGAGGATCACCTGAGCCCAGGAGTTAAACGCTGCAGTAAGCTATGATTGTACCACTGTGCTCCAGCCTTTTCTTTCTTTTTCAGAAAGAAAAAGAAAGAAGAAAAAGAAAGAAAGAAAGAGAGAGAGAGAAAAGAGGAAGGAAGGGAGCAAGGGAGGATGTAAGGCAAGAAGGAACGAAGGAAAGAAGGAATGAAGGAAGGGAAAGAAGGAAGGAAGGGAGGACAGAAAGGAAAGAAGGGAGGGAGAAAGGGAGGAAAAGAAGGGAGGAAGGGAAAGAGAAGGAAGGGAGGGAGGGAAAAAAGGGAGGAAGGGAGGAAGAAAGGGAGGGAGGAAGGAAGAAAGGAAGGAAGGAAGGAAAGAAGGAAGGGAGGGAGGGGCAGCGGAGGGGAGGGAAGGAGGTAAGGGAGGGGAGGGGAGGGGGAGGGGAGAGGAAGGGAAGGGATAGGAAAGAAGAAAGGAAGGAAGGAAGGAAGGAAGGAAGGAAGGAAGGAAGGAAGGAAGGAAGGAAGGAAGGAAGGAAGGAAGGAGAAAGAAAGAAAGAAAGAGAAAATCCAAGTTTTAAAACGGGCAAAAGATCTACCTCACCAACTCATAGAATGTACAACACCAAGAGCTAATGTGAACTACGGACCTTGGGTGACAATGATGTGTCACTGTAGGTTCATCAAATGTAACAAATGGATCACTCTGGTGGGGAATGTCCATGGTGGGGAAGCGTGCATGTGTGGAGGTGGAGTACCAAATTCTCTGAACTCTGCACTCAATTTTTCTGTGAATCTAAAACTGTTCTAAAAAACAAAGTCTATTAAAATCTAACAGCAATATAGGCATTCTGTGGCGCCCACAAAGCCAGTCTGCAGAGGCCGAGGGCGGGTAAGCACAGCAACAGACTTTTCCTGAGGACGTGGCTTCTGTGCTGACTGCGGTGCATGGAAGGTGGCTGCCCCATCACAGGGAGGTGGCCCCCACTCACCTCCCCGACCAGTAACCTGAGAGATGAACAGCCTGCCTTGCCAGTCTTTTTATTTCCAAGAGAAATTGGAAAATCTTAATTTTAAAATAAAATCATTACTAACGATCGTAAATCATTCCAAATCTTTTTCTGACAAACATGGCCTAGGCAATCACAATATAGGACCATAAAACGCATCTGAGGACCCAACTCAGCCCACAGGCCATCGGCATCAGCCTCTGCTCTAAGCGAGGGCGTATAATGTTAACCAACATGGGAGTGAGTTGGGGGGAAGACCAACCTCCCTGCTCATTCAGGAACCTCCATCAGCCAACTTTTGTGTTACTCTTGTCTCTGGCACAAGAACCATGCTCATCAACAAGAATGTTCATCAGACTTTGACTGTCACTTCCCCCACAAAGGGTCCCCTTCGTTCTGCCAGCGTGTGTGGTAAGCCGTCCTCCTGAGTTTGCTGCTGGAAGGAACAGCACAGTGCTTTTGAAGGACACGCATCGCCTCCAGCCAGCCATGCATCTCAGATCACCCAGAGTGACATCAGGGCTTCTTGCTCAAGATTGTGCAACTTTCTGATAATTTTGAGTCTCTGGAGCATGCTTGGATCCTAGGTTGGTCCAAAGTATTATTATTAAAGCAAGAATAACAAACGCCTCCAATGCACAAAAGAGAGCATATTGCCAGCCAGAAGCGTTTCTAATTCTCACCCTTTCCCTGGGTGGAAAAGCGGCCAGAGTTGAGCAGGCTTTACCTTAAAGCACGTTCAAGGTCAGAGAACCTACTGGGTGCCTGAAACCATGTTCCACCAGCCCCAAGGAGCACAGAGATAAGATGCTTGCAATCGGACTCTGATAGCAAGTGGAACAGGAGGGTCACGGACAAGGTTCAGATGGTTCTGTATCAGGGTAGGGAGGCAGAGATTATTTCTGACCTTAGGGATCACAGAGGGCAAATTCGAAGCAGGTGTCTGCTGAATCGCCCCTCCTTACAGAGGTGGAGGTACAAGCTGGTCAGAGCACACCGAGCATCCACAGAAAAAGGCAAACACCTACTGGGCCCACTGTGTCATCGTTCCAGGCTTTATGCAGCCCACTTAGTTCTCACAGCCACCCTATGATGTGATACTGCTATTACTGTCATATTATGAATAAGGAAACTGAGGCATAGGGTAGTTAGGGAAGGTGCCCAGGTTCACACAACTACCAACGTCCAGAGGCGGGATTTGATCCAGCCTGTTTGGCTCCAGAGTTCACGCTTTTTAATAACTGGGCCATGCAGCCTCCCTTAAGAATGAGCCAGAAAATGGATTTCCCTTAAATACATCAAAGATGTTTCCTGCCAGGAGACCATCCTAGGCTTTTGTGCTTCCCCCTTCACCTCTGCCCTTCCCTTGTTGGGCTCCAGTCCTCACTAGGCCCCCACTCCATGCCACCCTGAGTCCTTCTGCATCCCCGGCCACCTGTTCCCCTTCTCCAGCTTCCACTTCAGACCTTCGTCAGCCTCTGTGGCTTCCTACCCCATGTCCGTGTCTCAACACCCACCTGCAAACTCAGCCAATGTGCAGGGACCCCTGTCCTCTTCCCACACATCCAGGGCCCCTCCCTCCTCCAAGACCACACACAGCCCAGCGCTTCACGCCCTCTCCCCCAGCCCCTTCCTCTGCTCCCTGGATCTTCAGCCTCTCTCTCCAAAAGCTTCTTCTCGTCATGCTTTAAACAATTTCGAGTCTATACCACTAAGAAGAAGGAAGAAGAGGAGGGGGAGGAAGAGAAAGAGGAAGAGACAAAGAATATGAGAGAAAAAGGAGGAGGATGAGGAGGAAGAGGGAAAATGAGAAGGAAAAATGTAACCACTGCTTGCAGTTTGCACACCGCATCTGCAGCTTAATTTCCTGAAAACTGTGAGGTAATTACAGTTAATATCATCTGCACGTCACAGGTGTCGTCACTGAAGCTCAGTGTGGTCAGGTAACCCACAGCAGTCACAGCGCATGGGCAGACGGAGCCCGGGCTCTGCACCACCCAAAGGCGACTTACCAAGGGCACATCCTTGCCTCTCCCCGTGCACCTCCCCAGCAACCTTAAAGGAAAGGAGCTCAGGTGCCAGGAGGCAGCAGCATCCCTGGGCTCCTTGGGCTGTGCTGGGCTCCTCAGCATCCCATTCTGAGAGAGGACTCCACTCCTCCAGGCACAGCCTCCCGGGGCCGACGCTGTCACTCACCTGGGGGCTGAAGGAGGCCTCCCACGTCACCTCCAGGCAGAGCCTCCCGGGGCCGACGCTGTCACTCACCTGGGGGGCTAAAGGAGGCCTCCCATGTCATGGAATTGTCCCGCGTGTACAGCTCCACGGAGCCTCTGCCGTCGCTGGAACAGACTTTGAACCCATTGGAGATGACCTGTCCCCCATACGCAGAAGGGATTGGTCTAGACTGTTCTCCTTGTGTCTTCCAGAAGAAAGAAAATGTGACCCCTGAGGAGAGGAAAGTCACAAAATCAATTATTCCCAGAGAGCAGGGGACTCGACTTCTCAGAAGCACGTGGTTCTCTTTGCTTTCTATTTTTCATTCGAAAAGTGTGTTGTCCCCATTCTAAAGGCAGTGTGTGTTCAGTTCAGAAAATCCAGACAGTAATATTTGCACATGTTTATTAAGGGCTCACATAGCGCCAGCACTTTTCTAGGAGTTTGAAATGAACTCTCGCCTTTTAAAAAGTACAAAAATCCTGCTTCATCCCCATTATACAGATGCAGGAACTGAGGCTAGTTCACTCAAGGTCACCAGTGACGGAGGACGATCGCTGCAGTCCCCACTGGGAGCGTGCAAATGTGAAGACCTACACCCTCCAGGTTTCTCTCCTATTCCTCCAGCAACGTGGTTAGGGTGGCTCCTTCCTAAGCCTTTTCTATAAATAGATTTTACAAAGACACGAACCATCTCAGGCACACTGGTTTATAAACAACATTTCTATAAAATTTACTCCACCGTGAACTTCCTCCAACGTCCATAAATACACTTTCACGTTGTCATTTTTATGTCTGCACAGCGGTGCATTCTAAACAAGCACCACAGTCTTTTTTTAAACAACAGTCCCCTGTCACTGGATCTTAAGGTTTTGTTCCACATTTTGAAGAAATTTTCAAACAGAACTTGAAGCAAATTTTTTTGCATATCTCAGATTATATGCCTTTAGGATACATTCCCAAGAGGGGATTTCTTGCCAAAGGGAAGTACACTTTGAAGGTTGTTGATATCCGCGATTGTTCATTTCCCAGTTGAACACAGAGAGGCCAGCAGCTGAAACCTTTTTCAAGACCCCAGTCTGCACATTTGTGGAAGTCCTGACCCCAGGCCCATGCGGCGGGGAAGGAGGGATTCCATGTGGACCAAATAGTCTGAGTGACGCATGTTAGCATGAATGAACTGACCCATCAGTTCATGCTGCCTCCGCCACCAGAATCAGATAGAACATCCCTCAAATGTGCTGTGGCAGTATATTACGGTATACTATGACAATGAGATATTGTACCTTTGTGGGTCCAAAGACCTACTGTGATCAATGTAAACATGGAAAAACAGTGCAATTTTTATGATCCTGATGTAGGATTTCTCCATCTTTTCACCACAAGAGGAACTGCAGGCCGGGCACAGTGGCTCACACCTGTAATCCCAGCACTTTGGGAGGCCAAGGCAAGTGGATCACCTGAGGTCAGAAGTTTGAGACCAACCTGGCCAACATAGTGAAATGCCCTCTCTACTAAAAACACAAAAATTGGCCGGGTGTGGTGGCAGGCACCTGTAGTCCCAGCTACTCGGGAGCTGAGGCAGGAGAATTGTTTGAACTGGGGAGGCAGAAGTTGCAGTGAGCTGAGACCACGCCGTTGCACTCCAGCCTGGGCGACAGAGCGAGACTCTGTCTCAAAAAAAAAGAGGAACTGCAAAAGCCCAGCTCCTGAGCGTGCCGCCCCAACCCCGACCGCTGTCCTGCACTCACGCCCACTGGTCTGGGGGCCGGGCTCTCTGCTGAAGGGGCAGTTGGGGCAGGGCCTCGCTGGAGGCTCCGTGGAGCTTGGGCCTCCCTAGCACTGCATTTTGGAGCTCTGGTTTTCTCTTTTCCACTTCTTTGCCTCCAGCAGCATCTGCCCACCTGACCTTTCTTTGTGTGTAAAGTCCTGTGTGTGTGTGTGTCTGTGTGTGTGTGTCTGTGTGTGTGACACTAGCTGCCTGCCTGGACTCTGTGACAGCTGGAAATACATCCAGCTGTCTCACCCCCGCCAAGCCCAGCCCAGGCACGTGGGTGAGAGGGTTCAGTGGTGCTGAGAGAGAACACGTGCCCAGAACTAGTCCAAAGAGGCCCATGATGGGATGGTGGGCCGGGGAGAGAGGCAGAAGGGTATTTGCCCTGGGCTTTATTTCTACAAGTGGTGCCAAATTTAGACTTTAGGCCTTACCTTCACATAAGGTTATGGACACAGTCTTAGAGAGTCACTGAATTCAAAGAAGACATTTGTCATTCATGTATAAGGTGGTGTCTCATTGCCCACCGTCCTTTCTGTGATGCCTTATGAATTAACACATCTGTTAGAAGTCCTTCAAATGTCTTGTGACAATATATCAAGACAACTATACCTTTGTGAGTTCAAAGCCCTCGCAGGATTCATGAAAAACACAGCATACATTTTAAAACCCTGGTATGGAATTTCTCCATTTTATTTTTTTAAGAGAAGAAGAACATCCAAAAAATTGGAAGGGGCCTGGACCTTTCTGGACCTCTGAGAGGCTGCAGTGCCCAACTCCAAGCCCTGCAGTGTCTGTCCTCAGGCTCCTGGGAAAGGAAAAAGCCCTCACCAGTGCCCAGTAACGTGGTCACCGCGGAACAGTGTGACTGTGGAGGCTGCACAGAGGCCTGGGGCGGCTGACGCGGGTGTCCCCGGACCTGGCCGGTGCCACCCACACCTACCTCATGAGCAGGCTCTCTGCAACACCTGCCTCGTGCTCTGAGGGGCACAGAGGCCAAGACAAACCCCTGAGCCTCCCACCACTTCCCTCCGCACTCAGAAACAACCCGTTTCACAAGGAAGTCAGCACAGTGCGTTGTGAAATTGTTGTTATGAAACAAATTCCCAGTAGGATTCATGGAAGTTAATTTTTTCCAAAAACTTTGCTGCATTTTAAAACTCCTTTCACTCAATTCAAAATGAGCCTGCTTGGCCAAATATCTTTCTGTTCAGGAAGAGAAATAAAAATTTTAAAATTCCATGTGGTGTTAGGAAAGGGTAGATTGAAGGCCATCCACGGTGCTGGTAACCAAGCTTTTCATTTCGTTCACTCAACCCACAAAACAATGACTTCTACCTGAGCAACAGCTTATATTTAAGTATCAATTCACGTCTTCATAGAGTCATAAAAAATTCACAATGTGCCTTCCATATTAGCCTTTTAAGGAACTTTGCCTCATGGAGTTGGGCCATCAATACAAACAAGGAAAAATCTGAAGGAAAAAGAAACAAGCACAATATTGACAAACTAATGTAATAACTTTTTCTTGTTATAAGCACTGAATCCTAAAACATCCAAAAAATAAAATGAGGAAAGATCTTTCTCGACAAGACAGAAAAAGGAAAAATTAAAATCTAGAAGTCATAAGAAAAGACTAATAAATTTGAGTGCATAAATATAATATTCTGCAAGGCAAAAAAAAATCACCATAACAAACTCAAAGACAGACAATCATCTAGGGAAAAAAATATTTGTCATAGATCTAACAGATGAGAAGTTAATTCCCTTCATATGTAAAGACCACTGCATAAAACAAAGGATGATTTCTAGCAGGTAAGGAGAACTTATATGGGCTGAGGCTAAATCCTCCCAACAACCTGTAAATTAGGTATCTTTACTGTCCCCAGTTCATAGGGGAGAAAACTGAAGCACAGAGACGTGAGGTAACTTGCCCAAGGCCACACAGCTGGTCTGTGACGAGTCAGGATTTGAACCCAGGCAGCCTGGATCTGGAGTCTGCGTTTGTAATCGCTGTGCTGCGGCTACCGCCCTTCCCTTGGAGACCATGCATGGAGCTGCTCTTCCCAGGGCCACAGACTCAGCACCGTGCAAGAGCATGATTCAACACACGCCAAAGAAACAGCGGGCCAGGAGGGCACGAGGTTCTACGGCGTGTGGGCCCGCCTGGCGTCCGAACCGCCCAGTCACCGCAGACCACACACCCGAAGGCTGACTCGGGCTGGGCCAATCGGAATCACCAGGACCGGCCCAGGCATGCGCAGACTCAGCTGACAAAACCAGAACTTGGAGCTTCTGAGCGGCTGCTGCTCCCACACCAGGAAAGCAGCGGTGAGAACCGAGCCGGAGCCAGGCAGGGACGGGGTCTGATGGCCATCCCGGCAACCCGACCAGCCTGTGGCCCACCGCGTTTCCTCGAGAGCCACGAGGCTGCGCGTCCCACACGCTTCCACGCAAGACTCAGAGCCTGTTTCCCGGCTGCCTCGTGGGCCCTGTACCTGTGTGACCAGGAGGAGACACTTGTTTGCACATGGAGCCTTTAAAATTCTCACTCCTCACCCCCACCCCAAAGCCCCACTCTAATCGCTTTCTGAAATGCCTGGAGCTGTAGGGCACCCACTTTCCTCACGGGAATAAGAAATTCTTCCCTTTCCCCTGGCTCTGCTCCTCTAACAAAGCCACACGCAGGCCATCCTGGGGAATGGCCACTGCCTTCAGCCACAGCGAGGGACAGCAGAGAGTCCTGCAGGCTGAGGACGTCTGGAAAATGCTAGCCCTGCCTTAATGGGCGGTCACTCCTTACCCCTGACCGGCTGCTGCCAGTGGGGTGCAGGAGAGCAGTTCTGATATTTTGAGAGAAGTAAATTTTTAAATGAAATTTTCCCATATATAAAGGTTGACTTTTTTTGAGACAGCGTCTTGCCCCGTGGTCCAGGCTGGAGTGCAGTGGTGCAATCATGGCTCACTGCAGGCTTGACCTCCTGGGCCCAAGTGATCCTCCTGCCTCAGCCTCCTGAGTAGCTAGGACGACAGGTGCACACCACGGCACCTGCTAATTTTTTTTTTTTTTTCCGTAGAGACGGGGTCTTCCTATGTTGCCCAGGCTGGTCTGAAACTCCTGGGTTCAAGCAATCCTCCTGCCTTGGCCTCCCAAAGTGCTGGGATTACAGGTGTAAGCCACTGAGTCCTGCCAGAGTTGAATGTTAATTTTAAAAGAAAAACACTGAAAGCACCAGGAGAAATTCCCTTTCTGGAAACCTGGTGGGCTAGGGCATTTGGATCCACCCACCTGGCTGGACACAATCTAGAAAGTCTCACTATAAAAACAGAAGATCAACACAGCACCCACCAAACGAAGCACGTAGAGTCAGCCGCGGCCAGTTCCGGGATGTGGTATCACGTGAGTTGCGAGAATCACCTGGAGACACTGGCTAAACATGCAGATTCCCGGGCCTTGTCCTCTGAGACTTGGAATCAGCACATCCTGGTGGGGGCCTGGGAACCTGCAATTGCTGCCACCCAGGGCCTATGAGCTGTACTTGGAGATGCACTGCACCACAGCAGCGTGCAGCTCAGGCTCATCTTGCAGCCTCTCTGGGCCTCAGTTTCCCCATCTGTTCAAGGAGCGTGCTGAACGAATGCTTCTCTGAGGATCGCCTGCTCCACAGGCCTCCGAGTCCCCTGACCCCGGATCATCTGAGGAAGAGAGTAGCTGGATCCCTGCCAGGCCCGTGTCCTCCAGGCCCCTCCGGAAATTTCTAGCCTAAAACTCCACCTGCAAGTATTTTAGCATATTGTCGACAGCTTTTTAAATTTAGGAAACAAATGCAAAGGGGGAAAAAGCCAACTCAAAGCTGAGAAGATGGAAGTGGCCATGCGGAGATGCTCCAGCTGCTGCTTCGGGACCTGAGTGGCCTCCCTGGGGTTTATAAGCAGAGGAAGTTCTTAATACATGTGAGGAAAAAGCGAAGGAAATATTCACAGAAGGAGGAAGGCGAAGCTGAGGGGCTAATCAGGGAGGCCGCCTTTCCCAGGAGCTGCCAAAGCCATTCACAGTAGAGCTGGAACTAGAAGCAATGGGCAGAAGTTACTCAAGACAGAATTTAGCCCAATATCAGAAATAACACACTAAAAGTCAGAGGAGTCCAACAATGAAATGGGCTTCTTTTTCTCCTGTTGTCCGTGCTTTTACTTGTTACATCAAATAACATTCTCTTAACTGACATAGCAATAAATCAGAGGTAGAAATGAGAGTCAGCAAGGAAGAATTACCTAATAATTTGCACCTTGATGCTGGAGATGGAAAATGACCTTTTTTGAATTTTATGCAATCAGTTTCCTTTCATTTAACTTTATTATGGTCAGACACGTCACATGAGATCCACCTCCTAGCAACGTGCTTGAGTGTAGTCAGTATTGACTGTGGGTTCGATGTTGGAGAAATGACTTCTCTAGGAGTTGTGAATGGCCCTTGCTCAGTATTCATGTGAAGGTACAGCAAAGCCTGGATGGAGATGCGTCCAATGTGCAGTATCTATGGTGTGCCAGGCACTGAGAACTCATCAGTGACAAAGACAGACTCAGTCCTCGTCCTCACTGAGCTGAAGACCAAGTAAGGGAGACGGCAGTGACAGGCCATCATCAGTGGTGCAAGTTCTGGGAAGAAATGTTGGGGAGCAATGAGGGCATGAGACAGAGGACCTCACCCGGACCGCAGCTCATCCCTGTAAGGGTTACACTCGAGCTGAGCCGTCAAGGTCTCCAGGTAGGTGAAAGAAGGTGCTGGGACATTCCAGCAAGTGTCTCTTCCTCTTTTCAGTTGCCCCACCTGTGTGCTCACTGGTCAGGGGAGTTGAAAGAGAGAATCCTGAGTATTGAAGGAACAGACTGTGTTTTCTAACCTTAACGTTCAAGAATGGGCAGAGATCCAAACAGCCTTTTTCTCTCCAATGTCCTCCAAAGCTTCCCCCATTCGCAGCAAGTGACCTTAAGAAAATGTCCCCAGAAGGCACCATTTGCCAAAAGGCAGGACCCACAGTAGCTCCTAAAATGAAGGCAGGCAGACACGCAGCAGAGAGGCTCCGGCAGAAGCAGGGGTGGAGGGAGGGCCCGGAGCGGGGATCCGGAGCAGGGCCGTGGCAGGGACCTCTGCCTTCCATGGGTGCCCTCGGGGGACAGTCATGTTTCTCAGCATCAACCCTGTCCCCTAAAACATTATTTGTTAAAAAATCAGCTGAAAATATGAACAGAGACCACATCAGGATTTGGAAATAAGAAATATAAAAGCAGTGGGCCTGTTAGGCAGGGACTGGAGAGCATTTCTCTATTTAAATGTTGTTTTTTGTTATAAGAATAACAGGTTATAAGCTTGTGCCCACACCAGTAAGTGTGGAAGACTCACTCAACACATCTGAAAAGGCTAAATCAATGCTTCCCACGTTCTAGTCATTCACAATTTTTATCAGATCTGAATACCACCTGAATTATGATTATTAGGGAATGTTTTCCTTTAAATCTACCCATTTTTAAAGCTCGGTGCTTACTGAAATTTCCTCTTAAATAATATATATGAAAATTCGTTTCTGATGCACCCATTATATTAAAATAAAAACAAAACCATTAATTTTTGTTTTAGTTGCTCCAAGTGCCCCCTGAGAAGGCCTCCTCTGCCTCCTGCTACAGGGACTTTAATTTGGAAAATGCTGGGCAGGTCTTCCCCGTTCATGGCTTTTTCTCCCGCACACAGAAGTACAAGCTCATCAGGGCCCCAGGAGAATCCACCTGAGCCAAGGATATGGCAGAGGAGAGCTGAAAAGGCATGCCACGGCCCTGGTGCAGGCTCATGGCCCGGTCACCTTATGAAGCTGAACTCAAGACCCAGCGGGGGCACGATGAGAAATGCCCCACCTGATCTGCATCAGGCCTCACAAGAGCAGCCTCTCACCCAGCTAGCGTTGATTGAAGGTTTCCTGACTTTGTTTCCTTCCTTTTCTTTTTCTTTAAATGAGAGACGAGATCTCACTGTGTTGCCCAGGCTGGTCTCGAACTCCTGGGCTCATGCAGTCATCCTGCCTCTGACTCCCAAGGCACTGGGATCACAGGTGTGAGGCACCGCACCCCAGGCTTTGTTTTATATCTTGCCATGCGCTAAAGAAAGTGGCCACGTGAAAAAGATCTTAAAAGTTCCGCTTAACCACGACACACAAGAAATTGTCAACAGTGGGACATGAAGCCCGAGTTCATGGCTCTTTCTTCCCCCCAGGTTCTTGTGTGTCTCATGTTGGGGGCATGAAATGAGTGAATACATGTTTGGGATTAGAACAAGGAGTGGTGCTGCAGAGTCGGGGCTCAAAACAAGGGTATGCAACTATTATGATCGGCTCAACCACAACGGCCCTCTGTCAGAAGTCACCCTCCAAGCAGGCAAAGTGGGGTTCTTAGAAAATATACTCTGTGCAGAAGGGGAAGTTTGGAATCATTAACACACGAATGATAAATCCAAACGACCCCTCGACACTGGACCAACCGTGTGCCCGGAATACGCTGTAATAGTTACTCCAGTCTTCACAGCAACTCCATGGGAAGGTCCTTTCATTCACTCACTTTACAGATCAGGCTTTTCAGAGGGAAGCAGCGGTTGCCCAAGACCCCCACGAACAGGTCGGAACCGAGAGTGGAACCCACGCCTTTTGGCCCCAGAGCTCACGCTGCGGACAGGCTCTGTTCAACCTGAAGATCATTGGAAGAGTCGAGAAGTCTGGTGGGGGCTGAGGGGAACTGGAGACAGAAGCCCGGGGCCACCACGACTTAGCTCCAGCCAGCCAGAGAAGTCAGGAGATTTCTCCAGAAAAACTGGAAATCTGTGAAAATTTCCTATTTTTCAATGTTGACAGCTAATTTTAAAATTTTAACCCGATGCCCGTCCAACCGAATACAGCCACACGCCAGAATCAGCTCAGAGGGCTCTCACAAGTGACCTCGGCGTGCAGACAAAACTTGTCCAGTAGCTTTGATTTCCCGCTGGTCCCATCACAGTCTCCTGTCTTGGGTTCGTGATCTGTGATAGTCCCAGGCCTTGGGACCCCTGGCGCCTGCCCCATCCTTGTCCTCAAATGAGATTGATTCCAGTGTGGCTGCTGGAGCTTTCGGGATGCCTCTACTCCCAAGAGAAGCTGTTCCCTAGAAACCCAGAAAAAGCCACCGCAGAGATGCCCGCGCTTCCCAAATCCAACGAAAGGAAGGAGCACACATTACTCTCCTGTCCTCCTCGCCCCGCCACTGAGCCCACGCCGAGCCCATGGTTGTTTTTCACTTTGTAAAAACAAATAAGCCTGGGATGTTTATGGAGCTGTTTGAACTCAGGAACAGCTCAAACTATGAGTTTGTAAACCTGACTGTGGTTTTGGGCCTCATAACCATTGCTCAAAATTCTGGTTTCCACAAAGCCCAAGATGTGTCCTCCCACATGTTTTTGCCTTGCTAAGCTGTTGTTTATTTTTACTGGAACATAGTCCGTATTGTCCTACAATCATGTACAATGAACTCATCACAGAAGGCCATCTGATGTCCTAAATGCCTCAGAGCTTCGTACAAGGCCTGCAGTCAGCTTTGTTCCTCCCTAGAAATCATAATTTTCTTTTTGCCTAGGAGAAAGGAACTTGAAGGCTACAAGCTGGTTTGGATGGCAGAGAACAATTTCCCAGAAAATTTGCAATGTGGTCCAGACGTGCATTGCCTGAAACCTAGATACGAGAGAGCAGGTTACACTTCACACAGTAAAAGCAAACGAAAGCAAGTCGATTCCCGGTGTTTCTTTTGCATCTCTGCTCTGTCCACGGCACGACGTTAGCCACAGGCCTGTGACCGCCTGCCAGGACAGGTCGAGCCATGGCCCAGCCCCTCTCCATGAATGTAAAAGAACCAAAACCAGGCACGAGTGTTCGAGGGTATGCCCTGCCCGCTCGCTGTCAACATCCCAGAGCCAGAAATCACACCGCAGGTGCCACACCATCAATTTCCTTCCCAGAAACGCCGCGACCCTGTCCAATCCCCACTGTGACACTGCTGTATCTGTTTTTTAGGAAGGGTTTTTTTCCCCTCCTTTACAAGATTAAGTATTTTGATCTCACATCGCTGTAAGAGGATGTTATAACTTCCAGCCACCAGGACAAGTCTCTGCTTAGTCACCTCCTTGCCTGTATTCCTCCCTCCCCTGCCCTCCAATCTGTCATTGACATTCTCACGCATTCTGCAATTGATGAGAACCTCAGGTTCACATCTGCCAGTTGCCAGAGGAGCAGGTGCTCCCTGATAATGAAATGCATGACAAAGATGCCGCAGGGATCAGCTACTCACCTTCAGGGCCACACTGCTCTGGCTTGCTAATGCAGGAGCTGTTGTACCTGCCGTAATAGAGAAGCGTGACTCCCTTTTCCTCTTTCAGGTAAATGCCTTTGTTGACCTTCCCTTCCACAATATCTAAGGAAAAAAAATGACAACATTATATGTTAATAACCTTCTGAGATTAAAAGTCTGAAGATGTGTGTCAGACCTACAAATAACTTCTGTGTAAGTATGCGGTATTATTGATCTTTCTAATTATATATTTATAACATATATTATTCTATAATATGAATATTCATAGCATCAGTAATATTTAATTAGTAATTAAATTGTAAATAAGTTACGTGTATGTGTCAGGTAAAAATTTAACATTAAATAATATTAATATATTTGTACATAATATGCAGGTATTATGTACAAATATAGATTTCATATTTGCATATAGATTTCATATTGCATATCATATCGTATGATGATGTGATAATTGTGGTATTTGCCAACAGATGGGTTACCAAGCGTGGCGTGGCAACAGCCTCCTGTCCTGGAGTTTGGCTGTGCCTACCTGCTTTTTGAGTCCTCCCCACTCCCGTCCTCATGCTGAGCATTCCAAGTGGAACATTTCAGTGCAAGTGTGAACCTGGAACTACAGCTGAACTCCTTCTCCTTTTGAGTTTTAATTGAAATCCCCTGAACCTGGACAGGTAGATTTGGGATTTTAGCAGAACCCATTTTCAGGCACTAGGAGGAAAACCCCAAGTAACATTTTGCATAGTCCCAGGAGAACCTGCAGGTGACAAGCCCAGCTGGCCACAAATCCCGAGGGGCACTGCCCCGTCCAATCATCCTGTTGTGTCCCGTTCCCATGGCCAGGGGATCTGATGGTGAGGGTGTGGGGTAAACGGTTTACAGAATAGATAAGTGAAGACTATAAAAATCAGGAGTAGGCATTTATTGTTAACTGGGGTCACAGTCGCTCACAGATCTTTGCTACCACATGGGCTGGGGAGAATGTCTGAGCCCCTGGCAGCCGTCAGCCCAGCTGAAGACACACGGGAGAGCTAACAGGGTCTGCGGACCTGACCCCAACCCCAGCTCAGGCTTTCCAGCTACATTGTCACATGGATAACCAATTCAAGGGACCTCAGTGGTTTTCCTTACTGTTTTTAAACTCATTTTTTAATTTTATCTCATTTTTGCTGATGGAGACCTATGTATTGCAAGGTTAAATGGATCACTAGTAGTTGCATAATTGAGCCAGGCTGTATAAACCCCTTGACTGGCAACATTAATTTTGGAAGCCAATCACCTTACAGTTGAAAGAGCAGACAGTTTCTGTGTTGAAAAGGATCACAGGGTAAGATCGACAGGGTCAGAACTAGCTACTATGCTGATCTAATAAATACCTCAGTTGCTATTACCCCTTTTGCTTTGAGCTTCATGTTGAGCCATGTAGGCTCTGGAGGTTATCAAATAAGAAAATAATTTAACCATGATTCTCGTGGGTATATGTTTCACAAACAGCTTCTGACGATTTTTTTAAAGTCCAGCTACGGACGAAAGGCTGATTTTAATGTTTACAAGAAATCAAATGTTTGATGAGGTATTTTTTTAATTAACTTTAATTTTCCGTTAAAATGGCCTGCTTTCCTCCCCCAAAGAAGACAATTCATTGAAAAATCCAAACAAACTCTATGTTTAGAAAAGGTCTCATCTTGTGTCTGTTTTGTTCTGAAAACAAGCAGCTGGCTTAGAAGATCCTGGGAACCTGAAAGAATGTATATACCTTCTAGTGCAGTGGTCCCCAGCATTTTTGGCACCAGGGACCGGTTTCACGGAAGACAATTTTTCCATGGACGGGTTGGAGAGGATGGTTTGGGGATGATTCAAGTGCATTACATTTATTGTGCACTTTATTTCTATTATTATTATACTGTAATATGTAATGAAATAATTACACAACTCACTATCATGTAGAATCAGGGGAAGCCCTGAGCTTATTTTCCTGCAACTTGACAGCCCCCTCGGGGGGTGATGGGAGACAGTGACAGATCATCAGGCATTAGATTCTCATAAGCAGCGTGCAGCCTAGATCCCTCGCATGTGCAGTTCACAGTGGGGTTTGTGCTCCCAAGAGAATCTAATGCTGCCGCTGATCTGACAGGAGGTGGAGCTCGAGCAGTAACGCAAGCGATGAGGAGCAGCTGTAAGTACAGATGGAGCTTCACTCACTCACCCACCACTCACCTCCTGCTGTGCAGCCCAGTTCCTAACAGGCTACAGATTGGTGCCAGTGTTACGGATTGGTAACAGGGACTGGGGACCCCTGTTCTAATGTATTGCAATCTTCCTTTAGACTTAACCCTAGTGGTTATTTTTTAACACCTTGGATCTGCTCTCTTGACTGGGACATTTGCTCACTTGCTAGCCAGGACATAGTGAATTCAGATACTACCAAACAGAATTGGCCTCAGAATTCATCGTAGATCCAAACTTGACAGAACGAAGAACAAAAGTACGTAAATGCTCACCTACGGTTGCAGAGAGATTTGAGTAGGCAGAGTCATTGGAATACACAAAGGTAGCATTACGGGAAGGAAGCACAGTGAGCTTGTGGGTTCGGGACGCTGGGTGAAACAACAAAAAGAAAAAGCACAGCGAGTGAGTGAGACAAAAGACAAATGGGACCAACATATCTCTCAACCTGCAGCAGGCAGCAGGAGGATGATTCTTTCATCCAAGAGCACCTGGACTTTCTCTTTGGACCGCACATCTCCCAGCCTCCACCACCCTTGTTAACTTTGGTCAGCAGCTCGGCCACTCCAATGACCCCACTCAGCTCACACGCCAGGGCGTGATGGCTGCTGAATTTGGCCACGTGTGATAGTTCTAATTTTCCAGCTTCAACCCCTATGCGGATACTTAGTTGAGAGATATGAAATTGAACTTGGCCACTTATAACACAGGCTCAACAAAAGGATGAATGGTTATGATGTCACAAGAACTGATGAGACACACACTCTGCATGGAAACAACTGCGTGAATGATGACAAATGGACAAAACGACGGAGAATTCGGCAACAAACGACAAAGCTGCACATCCTCCAAAGGCTTGCCAAAGCCATTCGCCTGTCCCCAGCAGCTAAATGTGCTGATGGGGTCGACTCTTTTCTTTTTTCCCTTAAGAAGCCTGTAATCAAATTGAAATATGCCAGCATCGCATTACAACCTAGAGAATGCATCCAGCAGGGAAGTGCAGAGAAACCTTCCACATTGCAGTGCTCCAGGACAAACACGGATCTATTAGAGCTTTACTGGAAGTCGATACATTCAGGGAACAAAATGCAGCCACAGTGTGTAACTGTATCTGTAATTGTATCACCTTAAGAGAAGAATTTTTCATAGGTAAAGGTTTCAAAGCACCAAGAGTTACTGCTTTAAGCCACCACAGTGAGTTCAGGTATAGGGGTGAGGAGAGCAAGACACTGATAGTTATTCAAGCTCTTGTTTGAAAAAACTCCTGGCATTTTCATTGCTGGGTCCTGGAACAGTGAACTGTTTCAAGAAGACAGCTCCTCTTGATGAAATGACCCCCCTTCCACGGCTTTAAAATAAAGGCCTTCGAAAAAGAAAACTAGAGGCCAACAAGGGAACGTGGTTTGTTTGAACCCGAACCGGTCATGAAACAAACTTACACAGGGGCTTTCTCTGCCCTGCCAGGCCAACCGTTTGGAAAAGACATCTGGCTCTAGGGTGGTTTCCAAATGTGACCATATTGCCGCCCTATAGGCAGGCGGATGAGAGCGATGCTGGGCAGGCAGCGTGTGGCACCCACGCAGGTGCCCTTCACGGAGTGCGTGCTCAACTGCACCTCACTCTGAGAACACCAGCAACAGAGGCAGCACTGATGGTTCTCAGTGTGCAAATTTTAAGGAAGCATTTCAGAAGCTTCAGCAGTAATGTCCAGCAACACATTAAATCATAGGAGTAAGGAAAATGCTAGTGTGCCAGTGTGGAAAGCACAGTCACCGGCAATACATGGTTTTAAAAATAAAATGCCTCCCACGGAACCAGAACAGGGACGACCAAAGCACGTGCTAGGATTGCTGTACGGCAAACCCTCGCCGCACACATCAGCCATCTGACATGATCAAGAGCAATCAGTAAATAAAAATGAAATGGAAAACCGTCCTAAGTCATACAAAGCTTACAGTTTTTAAAAAGTCCTTATTAGAAAGAGAAAAAAAAAATACCCAGGAAGGTATGAGGTTTCTCTTACCAACAAATGTCTGAATTAACTCAAATACAGACTATTTGGAATTGGGTCTCATTGGAAACGTCTTAGGTGATGCTCAATCTTTTCCAATGGAGCTGATGTGTGGAGAAGCTGATTGGTAGATGGGGATGCATTTGCTGAATGAAGCATAGGCCCTTCAAACACGTGAGTTGGTCTTTGTTGGCCTTTGACATCTGCTTCAGATAGGCCCCTGCTGTGGCCAGCGTGCAGATGACGCCAGTCCATTCAACCTAGAAAATAGACACCTGGACTTGCATATAGAGGCATCCTCAGGCCAGCTTCTGTTTCAAGGTTGTTGGGGAAAATGCACATTTTAATCATATTTTGAATCAGGAATTCTGCCATTCAATATGTAATAGCTCTCTCTATAAAAATTCTAGTAAAATACTTTGCGGCCTGGCACAGAGGCTCCCACCTCTAATTCCAGCACTTTGGGAGGCCGAGGCCAGAGGATTGCTGAAACAGGAGCTTGAGACCAATCTGGCAACATAGCAAGACCCCATCTCTACAAAAAATAAAAAGCTTTGAAATAGTTATTATGGGAAGTTACACAAGTATTTGTTCATCTCTATCACCCTGGCTTGAAAGCAGATTCTGTCCACATCTGTTCTCCTGATGGCCCTGGGATTCCCGGGCCCACAGCCGCTCTCAGCACCCATGTCCCTCAGTGGCCCTGGGTTTCCCAGGCCAGCCGCTCTCAGCACCTGCATCTCCTGATGGCCCTGGGTTTCCCAGGCCCACAGTCGCTCTCAGCACCCGTGTCTCCCAATGGCCCTGGGTTTCCCAGGCCAGCCGCTCTCAGCACCTGCATCTCCTGATGGCCCTGGGATTCCCGGGCCCACAGTCGCTCTCAGCACCCATGTCTCCCAATGGCCCTGGGTTTCCCAGGCCAGCCGCTCTCAGCACCTGCATCTCCTGATGGCCCTGGGTTTCCCGGGCCCACAGTCGCTCTCAGCACCCATGTCTCCCAATGGCCCTGGGTTTCCCAGGCCAGCCGCTCTCAGCACCTGCATCTCCTGATGGCCCTGGGTTTCCCGGGCCCACAGTCGCTCTCAGCACCCATGTCTCCCAATGGCCCTGGGTTTCCCAGGCCAGCCGCTCTCAGCACCTGCATCTCCTGATGGCCCTGGGTTTCCCAGGCCCACAGTCGCTCTCAGCACCCATGTCTCCCAATGGCCCTGGGTTTCCCAGGCCAGCCGCTCTCAGCACCTGCATCTCCTGATGGTCCTGGGTTTCCCAGACCCACAGCCGCTGTCAGCACCCATGTCTCCCAATGGCCTTGGGTTTCCCAGGCCAGCGGCTCTCAGCACCTGCATCTCCTGATGGCCCTGAGTTTCCCATGCCCACAGCCACTCTCAGCACCCATGTTCCCCAGTGGCCCTGGGTTTCCCGGGCCCACAGCTGCTCTCAGCACCCGTGTCTGTACCTCCAGTTGTATCCTGAAGTTCATGGATCCCATCCACATTCTCCAGTGGCCAGTAATGGGAAGCAGACGCCAAGACCTGAAATCCTTGGGGAAAAAGAATAAACGTTTTAAATCATCATTAGGGAGGAAAGAACTAAAGGGTAAGAACCGCTTAGCATACGCATTATGGGGGAAGAGTAGAAGGATCACCATGGCTATGGGAGATACTGAAAGCGTATGTAATAACATTCAATACACACTCTTGGTTAGAAAAAGAAACTCTTAAATTAGAAGCTGGTAAATAGTTCCTTAACTGGACAAAACAGGGTAAATAGGAATAGATGCCTCTTGTTGCATGAAAACAGAAGCCACTGTGCTTACTTGTGACACACTAGAAGCTTGCCCATTCATGTCCGGAACAGATAAGAATGTTCCATATCCTTCTGTTATTTATTATTGTTTTAGAGTTAATATCTAATGCAATCACACTATAGAAAAAAATAAGGGTAAAACCATTTTAAAAGAGGAGAAAACTAACATGAATGGTCTGCCAGGCACTGAGGTCCTCAACAAACACTTCCTCATTTCATGCTAACAATAATCTGTAAGAGAATTGAATTCTTAACCTATTCGAAAAGACAAGAACTGAAAGTCTTGCACAAAATCACACCGCCAGCTCGTTGTAGACACAATACTCACAGAGTAAGCCTTTCTCAATTTAGTCTCGGTCATTCCATTTTCCCTCTATGCTTCCTCCAGACTCAGCATTACTCAGTTCGAAATTTCCTTCATCATCCTTGTACTTGGAGTAAACATAACTTTATGCAGGTATGTTATTTTCTATTCTGGTCTTCTCTTTGAATGCTCTATGAATTATTTCTTGGTTTCTATCTAGCCCTTATAATTTGACTTTGGGTCACATTCTCTTGAGTGGCTGCCCCATAACAGGTGTCACCATTCTTCTACTAATGGACAATCAATAGCTTCCATCCTTACTCGTACAGGTGGCACTGATATGAGTGGCTTTATGCAAACAATTTTAGTCTTCTCTGGGATTAGTCTCCGGGATGCATTCCCAGAAATGGGAATAATGGTTTAGATGACTCAACAATAATCAGCTGCCCCAGATGACTGCTAGATCATAGAAAAGTACCAACTAATAATCTTTATGTTATTCCTTGTTTAAAAAAAAAAAAAAAAGCTGGGCGCAGTGGCTCATGCCTGTAATCCCAGCACTTTGGGAGGCCGAGGCGGGCAAATCACAAGGTCAGGAGATCAAGACCATCCTGGCTAACACGGTGAAACCCCCGTCTCTACTAAAAATGCAAAAAATTAGCCGGCGTGGTGGCGGGTGCCTGTAGTCCCAGCTACTCGGGAGGCTAAGGCAGGAGAATGGCGTGAACCCAGGAGGTGGAGCTTGCAGTGAGCCGAGATCGCGCCACTGCACTCCAGCCTGGGCGACAGAGCAAGACTGTCTCAAAAAAAAAAAAAACTTTTTAAAGAGGAGATAATAAGATAATTATTTTCAAATGATGTATGCCTGATAACCAAAGTGGAAAACTATTACAAATAAGAAAAGAATTTCGTAAGCGAAACACTATTACAAACAATAAAAGAATTTAGCAAGGAGGCTTGTACAAATTTAATATACAAATGTCAATTGCCTTTCTGTATTCCAACAATAATGCTACAAAAAAAGAAGAAAAGTTCTCATAAGTGTAGCCAACAAAAAGAAAATATTTATGAACACAAGAATAAGAATTGTACAAGATTTTCATGAAGAAAGCAAAAAATAACAATTCTGAGGGATATGAAAGAACCCTTGAATGCATGAAGGATTCAACCCACTGGAAAAGCCGACTCAATGTCATCAACTATCCTTTAATCTATGCGTATTAGGAAATCTGTTGTGAAAATGCTGAGGGAATTTCTGTGGGGGAGATATATGATTATGGAGTTTATATAAAAAATAAGCTAGAAAATCTGGAGAAGAAACAGAAGAGGATAAAGAGAGAAGATTCACACTCACAAGGACACACACATAAAACTACAGCATAAAACTACAGCCATGAAGATGGCTCATTGCGACACACGGATACACAGTTCAGTGGGAGAAAAATCCGCAAAGACGCCTACGCACCTACGGAAATTTAGTCTGTGATAATGGTGGTCCTTTATTTTTTATTTACTTATTTATTTTTTGAGGAGGAGTTTCACTGCTGTCGCCCAGGCCACAATGCCGTGGCGTGATCTCGGCTCACTGCAACCTCTGCCTCCCAGGTTCAAGTGATTCTCCTGCCTCAGCCTCCCGAGTAGCTGGGATTACAGGCGCCCACCACCATGCCCGGCTAATTTTTGTATTTTTAGTAGAGACAGCGTTTCACCATGTTGGCCAGGCTGGTCTCGAACTCCTGACCTCAGGTGATCCACCTGCCTCGGCCTCCCAAAATGCTGGGATTATGGGTGTGAGCCAACGCGCCTGGCCCCAAAGCTGGTCTTTTAAATTAGAGGAGAAATATTATTCAACAAAGGCATTGGAAGCAGTTCACCACCTGGAAAAAATTAAGATCCCAACCTCACTCTTTATACCAGAACAATTTCCAGATAGATCAAAATTTCCATGTAATAAAATAAAACACAAAAGCTTCTGCAGAAAACAGGCTATACATGTGACAACATACCTTTTTAAAATTTCTGTGCAGAAAAAAAAACATCAAGCAAAATCAAAGCGAGGAGTGTTGTTTATGTAATACATATTACAGAAGGGTACTGATTTCTTTTTAGAGGTATTAAACGATTATATTGGTAAAACTCCTACTATTAAAAAGAACCAACCGAATATTGAGGCAAAGGAGATAATCAAATAGTTTAATGAAAAAGAAATAAAAATTATGTATAAATATATCAAACGATGCCCAACCTTGCTCATAAGTTTTAAAAGTATATTAAACAACAGTGAGTTTATCAGAGTTCACCTATCAGACTGGCAAGCAGTAAGTTAGCTATACCAAGCTGGCAACTTCCACCACATTTTTGATGAGAGTTCAAATCAGTACACCCCTTCTGAAGGGTAATTTGGCAATATCTATTCCAATTTTACGTATACATTCCCTTTGATCTAGTAATTCCACCCCTAGGAATTTATTCTAGAGATACACTCATACACATGATCAAAGACCTCTGTGCAAAGGCTTGTTTGTTGCAGAATTTTTTAATAGTATCAGAAACCTGAGAACAGCCTAAATGCTCATCTACAGAGAGCTGGCTAAATAAATATGGCACATCTACACTCTGGACTGGAATACAGCTGGGACGAATACTAAGGTTCATCAGTGCACTGAGACAGCATGTTCTTTCATTGATATTGTCTAGTTTTAAAAAATTAAGGTGGTAAAAATGTGTATACTATGAGCTATTTGTGTAAAATATAGTTGGTTCAGGGCAGGCATGGAGAAGAGAAGAGGAGAGAGAAGAAGAGAGAGATGTCTGGATAGATACAGAAACCAATACTGGTGTTTTAGGAGTGAAGAAATCGAAAAACTGAGTGCAAAGTGTCAGCAGAAGGTTCGTGTTGCATTATCTTCCTGTTCTATTTGAATTTTTCAATCTGTATTCCTTTAGAAATATTTTAAGGCTTGCTTTCACAACTGAAGTGCCATAGGTAGTTAGGAGCATACCACCATTTTCAGATAAGAACTGATACACCCCATCTCATATCTGAATTTTTGTCCACTGGGTGCCAAACGTCCGCACACATCCCGTTCATTGGTTCCGCTTTTCAGTTTGCATCTGTCCCTCCAGTTTTATGTACACAAGTTCAAAATGTAAGCCAAGAACAAAGTTAACTCTGCAACATGAGCTAAGGAGAAGTACCTAAACAATAACTTCAGGGTCGTGTTACTCTCCAAATAAAATAGCCCTATCTAAATAAAGTAGCATGTTAGAAAGCAAGACCTGACTTCAGCTGATTTCCAGTGAGGACAGTCCTACTATTGTAACGCAATACGAAGAATCTGAAATGCAAAAATCAAAAATAATCATTTTCATTCCTACTGTGCTTTGTTTTCCCCCCTAAAATCTAGGATATTCATTTCGAAGAGGACAAAACCTCATTGACTTGTTATTCCAGTCATCCGGGAAAAAAAAATTGTAAAAGGAAATAACATCTGTTATACAAAGAACAGATGTGTCTTCAGAATCCTCGTCTTTATAAAATAACCCTGTGGACGATAAAGCCCTTCCTATTCTTTCCATTTACAAATGGTCACAATCAGTCCTGGCAGAAAGGCTAACAGAGTAAAGTGATGGTGTCTCGTTCACCCCAAAGTCAGCCAGGGCTCATAGGCGGCCAGTGATGAGAAGAGGGGGGCTGAGGCCAGAACGCTGCCTTCTCTCCACACCACCGCACTTCAGACAAGTGTACAACACCTCAGTTGCCACAGATGTTTTGCAACTAGCAACACTGACTGCAAACAAGCAATGAAGGGGCTGCAAGCTGTAACACCCGCAGGGGCCAGCGAGTCCTGAAAAGTGACTGGACAGAGTCCAGGGATGGCATCCAAGGTAGTTAACAAGCTGGAAGGCACAGTCCAGACTCATCAGAGCAGATGCTGGAAACCATCAGCTGGTACCACCAGAGTCGTAGGGCGGGAGAGGCCGAGGTGGCGCGGAAAACTGTGCTCTGTCTAAATTAAGTAGTGCCTCCTGATGCCGAAGCATTGCGGCTCTGCGGGAAGGTTTGCCCAGGATTGTCAGGTCTTCCTTTTTTTAAAGTGGAGTCAGAAATCCAGATTTTTTTAAAGCAAAATCTATCAAAATTTTAATGTTCATATTTTTTTAAAATAAAACATTGTGTGGTGCTAATGGGATGGGCTGAACTCAGCCCAGAGGTTTCTTTTCCAACTCAAGGAGTAAAATAACTTGTAGTTCTACAAATTTCATCAGAGCAAGAAAATCTCATTATTTTGGGAAAAAGGCACTCTGTGGCACCTTCCCATTGAGAAGGTGGCGTGAGACCACCTAGCTCTGCAACCACCTTGATTTTCACCAAACTCTCCTAAAGACTAAACGTCTTCTTAGACAGGTCGGCCAGCCAAGCAAAACCATGGCCCATTTGAGGACTCCAAAACATCCCCAGCCTGGAAAACAAATAGCAGGGGACAGAGCCAGAGAGAGAAAATGGGAGGGTAAGGAGGAAAAGAAAGAACGGGAGAGAGTGAGAGAGAAAGAGAGAGAGAGAGAGAGAGAGAGAGAGAGAGAGAGAGAGAGAGAGAAAGGGGTATATTCAGGCCCACATCACCATAGTTCTTCAGAATTAATTTATCATCCATATGTAATGTTTTATTGAGTTTGGGGTGTGTGTGTGTGTGTGTGTGTGTCACAGACATAAGACAGAGATGAGAGACAGAGTATTAATACTCAAAACAAGGTAATAAAACCTTTAATTTTTCCTTTTCCATTTTTCTTCCAGATTTCCCTATTCTTCCCCCTTGCCTGTTACTTATTCCTTGTGTGAGTCCAGGGAAACCTTTATCCCTTGGTTTCCTGTAGGGGAATAATCTTCGGTGTTGCACTGACTCGGTCCAGCTGGAATCTATACCACACAGAGGAACACCGGCCCCTGCTGATGGTTGGGCTGGCCTTCGTGGCTCCATCCTCCTCGGCCTCCAACACATGGAGCTCATTTTTCCTGCACAACTTTGCCTGCTGTTCCCACTGCCTGGAATGCTCTTCCCCACATTTTGTGTAGCTGGTTCTATGATTCAGGTCTCAGTTCACAGGACCCCTCCCCTCATGCCACGCCTTCGTCGCCACCACCGTCCGCTCTTTCTTTCAGGTCCTTATTTGGTTTTCTCATGGCATTTACTATTGTTTGGGATTTTTTGTTAGTATATGTGTGTTGTCTCCAAATCAGACTCTGTTCCTTGAGTGTTCTATTTACATTGAATCCCCCATGTCTAAGACAAGGGGCCTGGGAGGGGTGTGTGTGTGTGAGAGAGAGCGAGAGAGAGAGACAGACAGAGACAGACAGAGAGAGAGACAGAGAGAGAGACAGAGAGAGAGAGAGATTTTTGCATTTGAAATCTCCCAGATTTTTAATGTTAGCGATTTAAAAACTAACTATACAGGTAGAATGAATGATAAAATGCAAAAATAAATAAATAAACATAGACTATAATTATCTATATAATTCTAGTATTTAGAAAATCTCTATTTGCCAAATTTCCATTTCTTCAACTGGATCTAAATGTTGTTCTTTAAAATTCTATTATAAATACCATGAAGATGAGGAATCAAGTTTCCGCCATGGCCTAGCGGTTCCGACAGTTCGTTATAAACTCCACGGCACGATGGAGATCTAAGGAATGATAATTACTGTAATTATCTGCTTGGCCTCCCAGACCCCTAAATAGAGCGGGTGAAGTGAACCGCCCCAAACTTCTGGAGACGGCTGGAGCCAGCTGTGCCGTGTGCCCCAGGACCAGGACACTGCTGGGTAATGACAGGCTTTGGGTTTGTTTTAAGTTCCCTTTTCCTCATTACAAATGTCATCTATACAATGGCATGCTTATAAACTTTTTAAGAATGGCCTGCAATTTATTGGCCAGTGGCATTTATGGATTCAGATTAATCAACCATCTCGGCTTCAGAAGGCTGTCCCTGGGGAATAGAGGCAAGAAATCGGGCAGCCTGGGGCCCTGGAAAAGCTTCCAGATGCAGGGAGGGGCCCGGACTCTGCCGACCCTGGATTTCCCTCTCCAAACCTACCTCCTGGCTTCCCTGTAAAGTGGGAAGGGGCTCAATAGTCCCTACGGCACCCCAGCTACGCCATTCTATAATTCCTCCAGAATGACAATCTATGGTCACAGATAAGCACAGAGTATGCAAAGGCTTAAAATGATTTCAAGTTGTTTGGCAATTACTTACAAAATGAAATACCTCTCTACATGGTACACATAAAGATCTGGCAAATAGCTGGCTACCTCTGCCAGTGTAGACAGGCAAAGCAGGTGATACAAGCCAAAGCAGCCTCCCGTGAGGCGAATGCCTGCTGGTTGGCTGGCTTTACTGATGCGGTTTACCAGATGACTCGCAAATCTTCAGTGACTGTGCATAGACAAGTCAATAAATATACAGATATTTTTTGAGACAGGGTCTCACTCTGTCACCAAGGCTGGAGTGCAGTGGTGTGATCATGGTTCACTGCAGCCTCAAACTTCTGGACTCAAGTGATCCTCCCACCTCAGCCTCCCAAGTAGCTGGGACTCCAGGCATGCACCACCATGCTCAGCTAAATGTTTATTTTTTATAAAGGTGGGGTCTCACTCTGTTGCTCAGGCTGGTCTTGAACTCCTGGGCTCAAGTGATCCTCCTGGCTCAGCCTCCCAAAGTGCTGGGATTACAGGCGTGAGCCACTGTGCCAGATATGTATTGGATGCCTCCTGTGCATAAGGCACAGTGCTGAGTGCCAGAATGAGAAAACAAGAAATGATTAACAGTTGTGGGAACCTTTAACAAAATAATACAGTTTGGTGTGGTTGTGGTGGAAAGTAGGCTGGCCTTTGGAAGACCGGGTTCTGCTCTATACTGGGGACTCCTCCTTAAGGCTCCCCTAGCACCTGAGGGAACCTGTGTCCCGGTACTGACCACGCGGCTGCTGTTTTCCAAGAATCTCTGTCTGCGTCTGTCCCCCCTAACTCCCCTCACGCTGTGAGCTTCTTGGGCTTAATACTGTGTCTTCTGAGCCCTGTGACCTTGAGCAAATCGCTTGGTCTGTCTGAAAGACACGCTTCTTCACCTGCGGTGCGAGGGCATGACACCACCGCAGGGCTCTTGCGAGGATGATGTGAAATCAGTGTTTCGAAAGGCCCAACGTGCAGACAAACTGGCCGGTTTTCAGAGCTGTTTAGCACTCTTTAGAATGAAATACTACACATTACGGAGCTGTTCTCTCGCGATGGAAACAGGTTGGTTCTGTTGGTGTGTCTGGGGCGCCCGTGCCCGTCATGAGCACTCCTGAGGAGACACTCCAGGGCCAGGCTTCCTCTACCAGGGCTCCCCAGGGGCAGGCGAGCCTCAGGGATGGAAGCTGGAACATGCAGGAGTCCCCTAGATTCTGGTTCACACAGACAGCCAGGGATGGGGCTTTTCAGCAGGAAATGGGGTGAACCGAGTCTGAGATGTGGGAAAAGAAGACAAAAAGAGAGGACTGGGGCCAGGCGCGGTGGCTCACACCTGTAATCCCAGCACTTTGGGAGGCCGAGGCAGGTGGATCACCTGAGGTCAGGAGTTTGAGACCAGCCTGGCCAACATGGTGAAACCCTGTCTCTACTAAAAATACAAAAATTAGCCAGGTTTGGTGGCTGGGGCCTGTAGTCCCAGCTACTCAGGAGACTGAGGCAGGAGAATCACTGGAACCCAGGGGACAGAGGTTGCAGTGAGCTGAGATCATGCCACTGCACTCCAGCCTGGGCGACACAGCAAGAGTCTGTCTCAAAAAAAAAGAAAGGATTGGATAGGATGGAGGGAGACAGGGAGGGAGGGAAGGAAATGAGGGAGGAAAATGGAAAAAAGAAAATGAGACAGGAAACAAAGTGAGAGAGAAGGCAGGAGAAGGGGAAGAGGGGGAGGAGGAGGGGAGCAGTGAGGAGGAAGGGGAGAGAAGGAAGGGAAGGAAGGCAGGCAGCAGGATGTTTTGTTCATAGAGGACACCTAAGCATTAAGCAAAGTGTCCACCTTCACCATTATTCTAAAAAGGAAGGAAGGAGGAAGGAAGAGAAAAAAGGAAAAGGTCAAAAACATTTTGCAGTAAGAGGAGGACAAGGGAGGATGAGGAGAAAGAGAGGGACTGCCAGAACCTGGAAAGCTGAGGAGAGAGAAATCTTTCGGTTTCAAGAGCTCAGGAGGCGTGGTCGCCTTCACCGTGCTTTCCCACACAGACTCCGGGTCACCACGCCCTTCCATCCCTTTCTACCATCATCAGCACGGCCATTGTTTCTCTTAGACGGCGCCTTGATCAGGAAACATTGATTTCTACCCTAAATCCAGAGTTGGAAGAACAAAGGTTCTATATGGAACAAAGACTGAGTTCAAACTGCTCCTTCAAGTTTAGAGTCAAGAATGCAAGTGCATGTGTGTGTACATGTGTATACATAGGTGTGCATGTGTGGATGTGTGAGCTGTGTAAATGGGTGTGCACGTGTGTGGATGTGTGTGAATGTGTGAGGGTGCATGTGTGCACATGTGTGTGCACATGTGTGAGTATGTGAAGACATGTGTGGACACGTGCATGCGTATGAGTGTGTGTGGACATGTGTGTGGGGTGTACGTGTGTGGGTATGTGTGTATGTGTGTGCATGTGTGTGGACATGTGCAAGCATGTGCAGATGTGTGTAGACACGTGGACTTGTGTAAATGTGTGCACATATGTATGCATGTGTGTAGAAATGTATGGATGTGTGTAGACGCATGTGGATGTGTGTGGTCTGTGAATGTGTGTGGTCATGTGTGTAGACATGTGGATATGTGTGGACATGTGTGAACGTGTGTAAATACATGTGTGTTGATGCATGTCAACAAGCATTGGCACATGTGGGTGTGGGTGTGTGCATGGATGTGTATATTGTGCATGTGTATCTACACATGTGAAGTGTGTGGACACTCATGTGTGGATGCAAGTGGACACATGATGCATGTAGATGTGTGGATGCTTTTGCATGTGTATGCATGTGTGTCAACATGTCTGATGTGTGTGGATGTGAGTGATGTGTGTGGACATGTGGCCATATGTTGACACATGTAGACATCTGGGTATGTGCGTGTGTATGCATATGTGTCAACATGTGTGGATGTGTGTGATTTGTGTTGGTGTATGTGGGCATATGTTGACACATGTAGACATGTGGCATGGGGGCATGTGGACACATGTGCATGTGTGAGGATGTGTGTGGGCTCTGTATCATAAGCAGAAGTCTGGGGAGTATCCGCACAGCTTTCCTCAACACTGAGCAGCAGCGAGAGCCATGCTGGGGCCTCAGGGACCACCTGCCTGCTGCAGGACCCGGGTGCGCAGCTCTGCCTGACCGCCCTGCAGTTCGAGGGGCCACCTGTCCCCTTCTCTCAGTCCTCTCCCGTACTGGGAGAGCCCAGCCCAAGCCAGGAGGCCTGCATTCATGAGAAGCAAGGTGTCCAAGGCAGACACATCCTCTCTTTAACGCAGCGCTGCGTGTGTTTGTTCATTCCCAAGCCACAGGAGCCCTTGTTTCTTTCATTCAGTGAGTTGGCTGAGGAGAGGGGAACGAGTGGAAACGCACAGCTTCCACACCTTTTTAAAAGGAGCTCCTTACGCATGTGGACGAAAGAGAAGTGGCAGCGTCCCCACCCCTGCGTTGGTGGATGGAGGTGGTGGCGAGGTGACGATGCCTGAACATCCTGGCTTGGGGCTGCCGGGCAGCCGGAGAGGAGACAGAGGCTGAGGGCACAGCCCGTGGCCCTAGACCCCAGCAGGCACAGCCCCTGGCCCTAGACCCCAGCAGGCTCAGCCCCTGGCCCTAGACCCCAGCAGGCTCAGCCCCTGGCCCTAGACCCCAGCAGTCTCCTGGTGTTCCACCCAGGAAAGGGGCTCTCCCTGGAGGCCTGGACATCGCCCTGGGATCTGCCCGCAGGGCTGGCCTGAGCCCATTTCTGTCTGATCGTTCAGGGCTGGTTCCCAGCCAGGCGCAGTGGCTCACATCTGTCATCCCAACACTTTGGGAGGCCGAGGTGGTGGGATCACCCGAGGTTGGAAGTTCAAGACCAGCCTGGCCAACATGGCAAAACCTTGTGTCTACTAAAAATACAAAAATTAGCCGGGCATGGTGGCACGGGCCTGTAATCCCATCTGGTTGGGAGGCTGAGGCACAAGAATTGCTTGAACCCGGGAGGCAGAGGTAGCAGTGAGCTGAGACTGAGATCTCACCACTCAACGCCAGCCTGGGTGACCGAGTGAGACTTTGTCTGAAAAAATAAAAATAAAAATAATCTTTTTTAAAAAGGCTGGTTTCCCATCAGAGACAGGCAGGGCCATACAATAGTGCTCAGGGAGGTGCCCAGCCAAGCTCTGGTGGGGCTGGGGCGGTGGCTGTGCTCACAACAGGCTTCCCAGCAGGGGTTCAGGCACTAGAGGGTCTTCTCCCCATCTCCTGCAACTTCCAGCAGGAAGCAACTACCCCGTGACTGCCCGCCACTCCCAGAAAGCCTGGTCTTCCCATCCCTGCCCCTGGCTGACCGGAACGTGCGCCCACACTCTCAACAGCAAAGGGCGTGTGCCTCCCTGTGCTCCCAGGAGAAGCCCCATCCTGATGCTTCCTGGTTGGTGTCACAATGGCCAAAGGAATGTGGCTCTGGGGCCAGACCAAGGGTGGCCCTCTGTCTTGAGTCCCACTCATGGGCTGCTCCAGGCTAAGCTGGTCAGCACTCTGAGGCTGGAGGTCCCAAGACCCTGCTATGGGCCAGAGCTCCAAGTGTCCCCCAGTGAAACTGCCCTGAAGACATGTGATGGGTGCGGTGGCTCACGTCTGTAATCCCAGCACTCTGGGAGGCCAAAACGGGCGGATCACCTGAAATCAGGGGTTTGAGACCAGCCTGGCCAACATGGTAAAACCCTGTCTCTACTGAAAATACAAAAAAAAAAAAAATTAGCTGGGCGTGGTGGTGCACACCTGTGATCCAAGCTACTCGGGAGGCTCAGGCAGGAGAATTGCTTGAACCTGGGAAGCGGAGGTTTGGGCCACTCTAGCTCGGGCAACAGAGCAAGACTCCATCTAGGAAAAAAAAAGGAAGGAAGGAAGAAAGAGAGAGAGAGAGAGAGAGAGGAAGGAAGGAAGGAAGGAAGGAAGGAAGGAAGGAAGGAAGGAAGGAAGGAAGGAAGGAAGGAAGGGAGGGAGGGAGGGACAGACAAGGCATTCAAGTGGAGGAGATCCTATTTCCTGAATCACGTTTCATATGACCCAGCTCAAGGGGCCCAGAACCGCTTCTCCGTCCACCACTCGGCCGGTGAGGGGTAGCGGAGCTGCCCAGGGCCACAGCGTGTGGTGGGGCAGTGAGGTCGAGGACCAGGAGCCCAGCAAGGGCCATTCGCTGAGGCCTCAGAGATGAACAAGTGGGCTGTTCCTGGGATACCACATTAGGCAGGGAGGGGAGGGCGGTGCTCAGCGTGAGAAGGAAACACTCTTACCTGGATGGTCCTGCGATCTGGAGTAGACACCACGCACCTGCACACAAAAGACCACAGTGTGAGAGACGCTCGGGGAAAGCCTCCAGAGAAACCGAGCCCGTCTCCATCCTGGCCACTTGGGGACATTACCTGAAAGTTGTAACAAAATAGCAGCAGGCGGGAGTACCAGCAGCACAGCCGCAGCAGCTTTGCCATGGCTTTCTGGGAGGTCAAAGCTCGGAGCCAAGTGAAATTCCTGAGGGTCTGTGAGAACAGGACCTCTTAACCTTCACTTCCTTGGAAAAGGGACATTTTCACAGGTTCCAGGGGGGAAAAAAAAGTTCTGTCTCCTTAAAGTTTGTGAAACGCAGCTGTTTTGGAGACCTAATGGGTGTTTCTTCCTTGTCTCAAAACTTGAGATTCTTCAGTGATCAATAAACACGTTGCGATGACCAGAGCAGCTGTGGAATGCAGGGAGGAGAAACCCAAATCCGACTCACAGTCCTGGGAAAGCAATCCCAGGTCACCACTGTGACCGCGACCTGCGCCCGGGGATGGGAGGCTGTTTGTCCTGCGGTGTTTTCTTTTTATTTAAAAAGCCTCCGTTTGTCTCGGTCAGGTTTGGTGCTTCCCTTTTCTCTGAAGAAGGTTTTGTGCGTGGTTTTTCCCTGGAGCGCCCGCCTGCTCCTCGGACTCGTCCTGCGGCCGCTCTGGAGCTCCTTCTGGTCTGGCTCAAGTTCACACCTCCGTCCCGCTCTCTGGGTGGAGAGGGAGTGAGTGATGTAAGTCTCTCTCCTCAAACCTTGTTCTGTTCTCCTTCTCTATTTATATCCCCACTGCTGTGTCCTTCCTGGGTCCTAACTCCAGCCTCTTAACAACAACTGAAATATTTTCAGGATCTCAGGCTCAGAATCAAGCCAGACAGACACGGGCTGTGTGTGTGTTACTGATGCCTTCTGGTCGGCACCCTCGAAGTCAGCATAAATATTAATAAATACAAAATGCAAAACAAACCATAAACTCTGTTTAGATCTGAGTCTTGTTTGCCTCCGAGAAAGAATGAAGTTGATAGAGGGATGGAAAAGAAAAACCAGCACACCCACTGTGCCCTCCATATTAAGTGTTTACCACATTTTTCTCTTTAATCCTTTCAGACGTCAGTGAAAGCTACAGAATTAATTACAAGGTACGCTGCCCAATTATACCATACCGCATATCCCCCCACCCCAGCACCAGGAGGATGTTCTCAGTGTGACAGAAAAGAGCCCCTTCTCCAGACATGCCTCAGTTTACCCAAGACCAAAGTTTATCCTATCTATTCCAAATCCACGTGTACACACAGAGACACACACCCTATAATTGCAATCACAGCTATATTTGCTATGTGATTTCAGTAATACTTACCCTTCATAGTTTCTCCCGCATTCACCAGCTGTGTTTCTAGGCAAACTACTTAATCTCTCTGTTTTCAAATTCCTCATCCGCAAAATGAGGGTTAACAGTTCCTCCTCCTCGGGGCTGTAACAATAAATTAGAGGACAGATCCAAGGCTCTTCAGGCAGTACTTGGAAAATATGTGGCACTCAATAAATGCTGCTATTTTTTATTAAGAAAAATTATCACTCAGTAAATGTTAGCTATGATTATTATTAGCAAGTATAACACAACACCCAGTAAACGTTAGCTGATACAGTTATCTCAATCGTCCTGACTTTAAATGGGAATTAAGAACCCCGAATCCAACATGCTTCCTAAAGAGGATAAGAAATGACTTCCAATCTCTGTGGGATAGAAAAAAAGAAAGTGCTGTCAAAACGTTAGGTGATTATTTTTAACTCGTGCCTGCAGCCTATAACCACTCAGATCCTCTGATAGCCTGAGCCTCTCTGTGGAGCTGGAGAAGGTTTCCAGAGAGTTCCATCTCCTAGCACTAGAGAAACTGTGAACTCCAAAGGCCCAGGGCTGTCTGTAATAACGACCTTTATCCTGTTGCTCAGGCTGGTCGGCTTCAGGGAAAACTAATTTACAACCTTTATCTCTGCCGTTTCATCAGCTCTCCAGTCCCCCACTGCCTCTAGCTGGAAGAGGTGAAGGGAGGGACAGGCAGTTGCAGATTCTTCTCAGCCCCAGTTTTAACCTGGAAGAATTCAACAGATTGCTGAATATGTGGACCTTTCCCATCTCCATGAACAAACAAAGCCAGCATGGTTTCTTTTAATCATAAAATTGTCATCAGATAACGGGAGACACCCCAATTCAATGGCTGTAATAAAAACTAGATAGAAAACCAATTCAGCAGAGCTTGCCCTGCAGGCGTCTGCATTCATCCGCAGACTCACTCTGGCTGTCCATCCTGGACTACAGTCGAGTGAGTGCCTCCTGCCTCATGCTATTTGCCCGTGTCCTGTCTCATACCTTGTTCAGAGGCCCAGAAGGAGAACCCACCTCCATGTAAAGCAGCGTGTCTTAAAGCCTGGAGATTTGAGACAGGGCCTTGAGTGGTCCATGGGCCTGGAACCAAGCACCTCTGATGCCTCCGTGTGTCTCATCCCATCACCCAAACATCGGGGTGTTTGGTTCCAAACATCACCTTGACAGCAGGTCTCCCTATCCCTAAAGCTCGCCCCTGCTGTATTTTTTCAATCCCACTAACCACGATCCAATGTACTTCATATCTTAGACGTTTATTTCACTTACTGTCAGTCTCTCCCCACTGAGGCATAGGCCCCATGAGGGCAGATAACTTCTTTCTGCTTGTTCACTCTGCGCCCCAGCCCTGAGGACAGGGCTTGGTACTTGGTGGGTACTCAGCCTTTCTCACTGAACCCAGCGTGGCTCTGCCTTCCCGCAGCATCGCCAAACATGCACGTCAGGATTGCAGCGAGAGGGAGTGAGGCACTTAGAGGAGGGCGCCAGGCGAGGAGAACCTGGCCGCTCACACTTCAGACCTGAACTCCTGGATAGCTGATGGGGGAGGGTTTTTCAAGGTGGAGAGGCAGCGGTTACAGGCTAAGTCCCACATGAATAATACCTGGAGGCCACACATTGGTTTGACCTAAAAAGCCAGGACAGCTTGAAGTGGGGACCCACAGGTCGTAGAGTGGGAGTATAGATTTTCTGATTTGTGACTGGTTAAGAAGGCAAGCCTTTGTCCAAAAATTCGACACCAGCAAAAAAGAATGTTAGCTCTGGCCTGTGGGCATGACCTCCTCCGGGCCCCTCAGGAAGAAAGTTAGAACAAAGAACAGTGGTGGGCCCCGAGGGGTGGATCCCAACACTTTGGGAGGCTGAGGCAGGTGGATCACCTGAGGTCAGGGGTTCAAGACCAACCTGGCCAATATGGCAAAACCCCCTCTCTGCTAAAAATACAAAAATTAGCTGGGTGTGGTGGTACATGCCTGTACTCGGGAGGCTACTCGAGAGGCTGAGGCAGGAGAATCGGTTGAACCCAGGAGGTGGATGGAGGTTGCAGTGAGCTGAGATTGAGCCACTGCACTCCAGCCTGGGCAACAGAGCGAGACTCTGTCTCAAAAAAAAAAAAAAAAAAAAAAAAAAAAGAACATAGAATGGTGGTGGAGTTCAGCTCTCCACTCCCCCATATCTGAGGTCTGTAAGTCAACAGATCCATTTGATGGGGGTCCAGGTTCTGAAAAACAACTCTGGGACGTTTGTTACGACGATGTTATCTTTAGTTTCTATAGGGAAGCAATGAATTCCTGACTCCAACTCTCTCGACTATTGTTTCACGCTACTATTACCTTCTTGCTTCTCAAGTTGTTCATATATTTCTCAGGGCTAGCTAGGTGGCTGGAAATCCCCTTGAAGGAACCCAGGATTTTATTGTATTTGTTTATTTCTTTATTTATTTTGAGATGGAGTCTCATTCTGTCGCCCAGGCTGGAGTGCAGTGGCGCGATCTCGGCTCACTGCAACCTCTGCCTCCCAGGTTCAAGCATTTCTCCTGCCTCAGCCTCCTGAATAGCTAGGACTACAGGCACCAGCCACCACGCCCGGCTAATTTTCTTGTATTTTTAGTAGAGAAGGAGTTTCACCATGTTGGCCACGCTGGACTCAAACTCCCGACCTCGTGATCTACCCGCCTCAGCCTCCCAAAGTGCTGGGATTACAGGTGTGAGCCACAGCACCCGGCCCAATTTTGTTTTCTTTCTATGCTTGGGTGGGGAGTGCCCGGCAGGCAGCCTCACATTTAACATTCAAGTCATAGTTTTTGGCCACATGCATGTGTACTGTACTTAAGGAATGCAAAACATTGTTACACTTTGGTAAAATATATCAGACTTCACTGGCAGGATGCTAATTAAACATTAAAAATGAGACCTGGCCGGGCGTGGTGGCTCACGCCTGTAATCCCAGCACTTTGGGAGGCCAAGGCGGCTGCATCACAAGGTCAGGAGATTGAGACCATCCTGGCTAACACGGTGAAACCTCATCTCTACTAAAAATACAAAAAATTAGCCAGACGTGGTGGCGGGCGCCTGTGGTTGCAGTGACTCTGGAGGCTGAGGCAGGAGAATGGTGTGAACCCGGAAGGGGGAACTTGCAGTGAGCCAAGATAGCGCCACTGCACTCCAGCCTGGGCGACAGAGCGAGACTCCTTCTCAAAAAAAAAAAAAAAGATAGAAAGAGACTTTACACTGTGATTAGGCTCCACTCAAAATTGTACAGGGACAAAAAGTGTGACGCCAGCTGCCCATGGGAATGTAACTGGATCATTTGCAAAGCTGATGGCCTGTGCACGACAGAGGGTGTTTCCTGGTGCTGAGCAGCTCAGACGTCCCAGGAGGACAGGTTGGGCCTGAACAAAGAATTCTGTGGCGTGGCCGAAATGCTGAGGGAGAGCTGGACACGCTGTGAGCACAGGAGTCCCTGATGCCTGATTCACAGCACTCCAAGGTGCGCCTCCCTCCAGCTCAGATCCTCCCACACGCCGGCATATCTGTGAGAGGCAGCAAGAGCTGTGTGTCCATCACGTTTGCTCCTGTGGAGATGAGCAAGGCGGAGCAGTAATGCTTCAGCAGGGTGCTAGGAGGGGTGTGCAGCACGCAACGTACGTGGAAATGAACGGTGTTAGAAGCCTGGGGGTGAATTCACTGAGGAAGTCACGTCAAGGAGTTCGGGGATTCTTTCTCTGAGGGGTTAAGGGATGGAACATTCTGGAAAGAAGCCATGGAATGGACTAAAGCTCCGACGCAGCGTGCCATGGACCGTGGACGCGTGTTGTTTCTACCGGCCCAGCCTCCCCTCCGGCTCCCACCGGCTTTCCTTTTGAAGGGCGTTTCCTCCGCTGACCCGTGAGCTCAGACGGGGCTGTCAGAAGCTGCAGGTGTTGCGGGGCACTCGGGACCCAGTGGGAACGCCTGCAGCGCTTCCATACCACAGGCACTGTGATTGGCCCAAAGGTGTACACGTGACCCACTCAAAACCAATCAGTGTCTTCCCGGGGATCAATAGACTGACCGTGGGAGAGAAAAGCCTCCCTCCCCCACTGCTAATCCAGAACGGTCTTCGGTCAAGGCTGGTGATGCCCGTTTTCCCCACAACAAAGAAAATAATTACACAGAGCTGAAGATAACAAGCAAACAGAGAGACTCTAGCGTCCTAGCCTTGGAGAGGGGCAAGAGAAAACCTGATGCTGTCAGCTGAGGCCTTGGATCCTACAAGACCTAAAGCCAGCATTCCCTGACAGGCACCGAGAAATTTATGTTAGACTCAAGCAAGTTTGAGCTTGGTTTCTGTCCCTGGTGATTAAGAGTCCTGGTCAATGACACGTATTTGAGAAACCACAATTAATTATATAATCAATGAAGAGTAGGCACAAGTAGGAAAAGTGGCAGGGGCTGAGGCTGGAGAGAGTCAACAACATCATCAAGAGGGCCTGTGTACGGGGCGCCTCTCGTTCACCTCTTTAAATCTTCTCTGCCCTGCTTCTTATCCACCTACCAGTAGGATGATCAGCTCCACACTGGCTTGCACAGCTTTGATCCTGACGGTGATGCCCTCAGAAGCCAGAGCGTGCTCCACCCTGGGGTCTCGGACTAGGCAGATGGGAGGCCCAGGGAAGCCCTGCAGCCTCAGGCGTAAGCACCCAGAAACATAAGGGACTCATGCCCATGCAGTGCAGGATCCAGTGGACAAACACCCGCTTTTCTCCCTCCAGCCATCGTGGTTGCAACACAGTAGCATTTCCCTGCATTGCCGCTTCCCCACTTCTGTGTCTGTTGCCCCCGTCCCCCACTTTGACCCCCTGGACTCACACTCTAAAGCACTGCTCCCATGTAAGTGTTTGCACTGGGCTCTCCTCTCGGAGAACCAAGAACGAGACACTCGTGTGGGTTAGTCCCAATGAAGCAGCGTCTGGGGAAATCCCCGGGGTCTGTTGTCTCCTGCTAAGGAAATCAAAGGCACACAAGGAGTAGGTTTAAGAGCAGGAAGTTTGATAGGCGAAAGAAAGAAGAGCTGTTCCTCGTGCAAAGGAAGGGGGACCCAGTGGGTTTCCGGGTTTGGGGTGAGATGTGCTTGGTTTTACAGACGAGCTTGAGGAGGCGGTGTTAGTGGATTGGTTGGACCAGATGTGCCATTTACATAGCCCGATAGAGGCTGGCTATCCCACTCTAACCTTCTATTATGCAAATGGAGTCTTTACCTGGCTGGAGCCATGATGCCCGCACACGTGGCCACAAAGAAAAGGGAAGAGGGAACCTCCATGTTGAACATACCTGGCTTCCAGGTTTCCCTTTTCTATTGGCACAGCTGCCAGCGTTCACCTATGCAGGCTTCCTTATTTATACTGGCAGCTCGATTTTTCAGGCTGCTTTTTGTTAGAAAAGAAATGACTTGGAGGCTGCTTTCGTATTAAAAGGAAACCTTACCAAGGACTCCCGTACCCTCACTAACTGCCTAAACATTTCTTTTTAGCTCCTGGATCACCAAGGATCCCAAAGGCATTCACGGATAGACTTCAGGAATCATTAAATGCTCTGGATCACATGAACTTTTTTTTTTTTTTGAGACGGAGTCTCACTCTGTCACCCAGGCTGGAGTGTAGTGGCGCGATCTCTGCTCACTGCAACCTCCACCTCCAGGGCTCAAGCGATTCTCCTGCCTCAGCCTCCCAAGTAGCTAGGATTACAGGTGCCCACCACCACGCCTGGCTAATTTTTTCTATTTTTAGTAGAGATGGGGTTTCACCATATTGGCCAGGCTGGTCTCAAACTCCTCACCTCAGGTGATCCGCCCACCTCAGCCTGCCAAAGTGCTAGGATTACAGGCACGAACCACCGTGCCCAGCTCATGTGCACATTTTGAATGTGCATATGTGAATTTTAGGGGGAGCAGGTCCGTAGTTTTTATCCAGTTTTCAAAGACGATAAGAGCAAGGACGAAGGTGTAAGAAACCGCTTAGTTTGTAAGGAGTGTTTTCAGCATGAATATGCACAGGGGACATTGCTAATTGCCTACCCAAAATCTGTTCTCTTCCTTCTCTGTATGCAGAATTGCAAACATATTTGGGTGCCAATATGAGCAGGTAAAAAGGTTACTTCCCTTTCAGCTAGGGGTGGCCATGTGACCTGCATGCAAGGAGAGACAGACAGAAGTCTCTTGAATGGGCTTCTGAGAAGACATTTTGAAAAGGTAAACTCCTTTCCACCTTTGCTCTTCCTGAAGGCTTCTGACCTTGACCTTCTTTCTGGCTGGAATGTGGAAATGCTAAGCTGAGGTGGAGCAGCTGTCCTCAACCATGAGAATGAAAACCACAAGCTTTTCCTCCTGGGATGTAAAAGGCTGGAAAGAACATCACTCTCATCATGAGAAAAAGTCAGTTAATCTACAAAATCGTAACTTTTCTTGAACCCATCAGAGAGCTGAGGTTCAAGGAAACCACCCTGCCCGAAATCTTAGGGGAAGATAGGTCTAAGGAGAAACGGGACATGAGCGTCATCTCGCAGGTGGCAGAACATGAGCTCAACAGGTAAGAAGCATTCAGCAAAAGCTTTTAATGGATTTCTAAAGGCCGGTGTAGGCTGGAGTGAGAGCATAGACTGCTGGCAGCTGGACACCGAGGAAAGTTTGTTCCCATCTCAGCCTCTTCTCCCTGGATGCCCAGCAGGTACAGAAGAAGGATTGGGGGCAGGCAGGAGGCTGGAGAGAACCGTTCTGCACAGCTGGAGAAGTGAATGGCCACCACTGTGCAAGGGCACGAAGCCCTGCCTGGACCTTTCTCCCCAAGGAACAAAGTCCTTGTGCTGCTGGGGGAAGGATAGCCAGCCCTGCCAGCCGCAGGGCACAGGGAAGAACTTCTGGGATGCAGTGGGGAGAAACTACCCTCTATTCCCAGGGCAGGGGCAGAAACTCTCCTGGGCCCAGATCATCAAAGATCTCCTTCAAATGGGAAAGGGGCAGGGCCACCAAGAAAATCCATCTCAAGGCACAGAGACACAAGGTCCACCCAAGACTGAGGCTGGGCCTCAGAACCTTCTCTGTTCCCCATGAGCAGGCTTACAAGATCCAGCGTTCTAGGATTGAGAGGGCAGGAGCCAGAGGAGAGTCGCTCTGACATTCTGGCACACAAGAAATGCTTAAAACTGAAAGCAGAGCAGAAACACTGAGAAAAATCTTCGGCCAAACCAAACCCCACCCAAAGCACAAGATTCTGCCAGAGGAATGTGAAGCTACCAGTGGACTGAAGGCAACCATAGCAACAGAACCCAAACCCAGCTCAACTCGCCTGATTGACTTAACACACATATCACACACACATGTACATATACACACCAACACACATACCTTACACTCATGCACATAAACACACACATCTGCACACACACACACACACACTCCCATGCAAGCACACACATGCATTAATGACCTAGCAGAGACTTTTCCCCATTTCCTGGCATAAATACTATTTATCTTAGTCTCCACTGTCTTATGTGTGATGTCCAGCACTCATTCTAAAATTATGACACGCACGAAAGAGAAAGAAAAAACAACCCACTGCCAAGAAACGAAGCCATCAAAACTAGAAGATAGACCATTTTAAACAACTATGATTAATATGTTAAATGTTTTACTGGAAAAATGATGACAACACTGATGAGCAAATGGAGAATTTCTGCAAAGAGATGGAAATTATACAAAGGAGTCAAATGGAAATGCTATCACTAAAAAAGGGCAGATAACAGATGAAACATTCCTTCTCCGGGTTCATCAGTACACTCTACACAGGCAAGGAAATGGAAATGCTATCACTAAAAAAAGGTAGATAACAAATAAAACATTCCTTCTCTGGGTTCATCAGTACACTCCACACAGGCAAGGAAATAATCCGTTAACATTGTCATTGGTCAATTAAAATTATCAAACTGAAACACAAAGTGAAAAAGAAAATATATATATTTTAAAAATCAGAGCATGAAAGAACAATGTCACAATAGCAAATAATCTAACATATGTGTAATTGAAACTGTAGATGTAGACATGAGAAAATAAGACAGAAAAATGCTTTGAAGATATAAAGTCTAAGAATTTAAACAGAAAGAAAGAAAGATATTCAATTACAGACCCAAGAAGCTCAGACAATCCTAAGCGAGATAAATATCAAACACACACACCCCTAGAAACATTTAGACACTTGATCATCACACTGCCAAAAATCAAACATAAAAGCAAAATCATGAAGGCATCAAAAGGAAAAATATACACTATGTACAGAGAAGCAAAAATCAGAATTACAGTAGACTTCTTATCAATAACTATGTAAGCCAAAGGATGATGTTGTGAAATACCTAAAGTGCTGTGGGGTCAGAAGGATGAGGAGGGCCCTGTCAACCCAGAATTCTATATCCAGTAAGAATATCTTTCAGAAATGAATGACAGATCTGGGAATGGGGGGAGGGAGAGTGACTGCTACTGGATACAAGCTTCCTTTGGGGGTTGATGGAAATGTTCTGAAATTAAATAGTGATGATGGTTGCACAACCTTGTGAATATACTCAAAACCACTGAATTTTACACTTAAAAATGAACTTCATTGTGTATGAATTATATCTCAAAAAAAGAAAGAGAAATAAACTATTTTTCAAACAGAAAGTGACAGAATTTATTATCAGAAACCAGAACTACAAGAAATGTGAAAGAAGCTCTTTAGACAGAGCACTATGACACCACCCAGAAACTTGGATCTACACATAGAAATGAAGATACCCAGAAATGTTTAAATTTGAAGTAAGTATAAAAGGTGTTTTTCTTATTTTCAGTTGCTGTAGAAAGAAAAAATTGACTGTCTAGTGACAAAAGAGTAGAAGGTGCTGTGAGTTTATAGCATTTGTAAAAGTAAAATTTATGACTAAATATAATAAAACGTGGGAGGGAGGAAGTAGGAGCGCCCTGTCCTGAGGTGCTCACACGATACATGGAGTGGTATAATATTAGTGGAAGATAATTTGAAGAGACAGATTCTATAACAACCCTGGGGGGTGGAAGAAAAGCATTTGGTAAGCCTTAGGACAACCCCTGGGAGAAAATGTTATAGAGGGATAAATAATAAGCCAATAATAGACATGAAAAGGAATCTAAAATTGTGAATTAATCAAAAAGCAGATGGAGAAAGAAGGAAGGAGAAAACAAAGGACAGATAGAACAAATAGAAATTAACTGGCAAAAATGTCCAATTTTATTCCAATCATATCAATCATTGCACTGAGTTTTAATGATCTGAACACACCAAAGAGAAGATAAAGATTCCCTGGATGAAACAAAAAGACCCAACTATATTCTATCTACAAGAAACACATTTTAAATATAAATACATAGTGAGGTTAAAAGTACAAGCAGAGTGAAAAGATATACCATGAAACACCAAATAAAAGAAAACTGGAGTGGCTGTCTGGAGTGGAAAAAGTGGACTTCAGAACAAGAGAGACCATTAGGGATAAAGAGGGTCATTACATAAGGATAAAGGGGTGAATTCACCAACAACACATAGCAATCCTCAGTAGGTATCCCTTTAACAAAAGAACGACAAATACATGACAAAAGCCACTATAGCTGAAAGGAGAAATGGACAAATCCAGTTATATTTAGAGACTCCTCTCTCAGTAATCAATAAAATAAGTAGACAGAAAATCAGTAAGGATACAGAAGACCTCACCAACATTATCAACTTACTTGACTTAATGACATTTATAGAACACTCCGTCCCACAACAAAGAAATGACATCCTTTTTCAGTGCACATAAAATACACACCGATTAGACCATACTCTGGCCCATAAAACAAACCTCAGCAAATACAAAATTTTGAAATTCTATAAAGTATGTCCTCTAATCATAATGGAATTGAACTAGAAGTCAAAATGAAAGAAAGAGAACTATTTGGGTGATAAAATGTTCTAAAATTAGATTATGATGGTTTTTACATGACTGTCAATACAATAAGAAACATTGAACTGTACACTTTAAATGAGTGAACTTTATAATAAATAAAGTACTAGAACTAATAAGTGAGTTTAGCAAGGTCACAGAAACAGGTTCAACATGAAAAAAATAATTTGTTTTGATACAGTAGCAATGGATGATTGGGAATTTAAATTTTTAAATATCATTTTACATATGATATTAAATATCTAAAATGTAATTTTTAATTACCAAGTATATTAAACTTCCTACAACACCAAAAAATTAAATACTTCCCTTTTTAGGGAAATTTTTTTGGAGTGTTGGACAAATTTTGTGTCTTGTTATGATGGTGGTTACATGACCATGTGTTTATCAAAACTCATGGAGCTGTACTCTAAAAAGAGTGATTATTTTTGTATATGAGTTACACCTAAATACACCTGCCTGAACTATCCCATAAGCTAAGAATGGCAGAGCCACAGATTAGAAGGTGCTCGAGTCCCTGGTGACACTGCAGAACTGCCATATTGCCCCTCTACTTGCCTAAGTCACTGGAATCTTGTGTTTATTACATGTACTTGAAAAATAATCTCGGCCAGGCACAGTGGCTCATGCCTGTAATCCCAGCACTTTGAGAAGTCGAGGCGGGCAGATCACAAGGTCAGGAGTTTGAGACCAGCCTGGTGAACATGGTGAAACCCTGTCTCTACTAAAAATACAAAAAGTTAGCGGGCATGGTGGCAGGTGCCTGTAGTCCCAGCTACTCAGGACACTGAGGCAGAAGAATCACTTGAACCCGGAAGGCGGAGGTTGCAGTATGCTGAGATTATGCCACTGCACTCCAGCCTGGGTGACAAAGTGAGACTCCATCTCAAAAAAAAAGAAAAAAGAAAAGAATCTCTAACTGACACAGTATGACAAGTGGATTGGGGCCTCATCTTGATTACTCAGGTGATTTCTCAGTCCCGAGTGGCTTTTTTACTTTGCCTCTGAATTCAGCCAAAGTCATGGGATACCTACCTATAAGTCCGTTTTTATTTTCACCCACTTGTAACTAAGGAATAAATAACTCTAGGTATTAAAAGGTGGAATTGTATTAGACAGTGAGGTACTACATGTTCATCTGTCATCACCACGACCATCATCCCATGACCAATTAATAGATCATCCAGCAAACATCATGATTTGCCATTTGGAAGCAAAACCAACTGCAGGGGAAAAGACAATCAATTACCTTGCACCTTTTAGAAAGTCATGCTGAACCACTGCAGCAAAACTAGCCATTAATTAATACCTCACTCACTGTCTCAGTGAATAACAATGTGAAGCTCGAAAAAACCTCCAAAAAGAGAATTGCATGTGAACGGACGTATTCTGGGGAGAGCCTATACCAACAAGTGTTCCAATACTGAATTTTGTGAAGGCCCTAGAAACAGAATTAAACTAGAAATCAAAAAAGATATCTGGTTTGAAAATCAATTGAATTGTACCGCAATTTTGTGATGTATGAGCTACTATAACTTAACCCATAACAACAAAAGGAATTTACCATAATATCCTTCCACAAAACCTTCTTCAGGACAATATCAATCAGGGTGCTCTCTGTTGCAAGAAACAGAAAATACAACAGACTTAACCAAAAAGGAGGAAAGTATGTATTTACACTCAAGCTATTAAAATCCCAGAGGATGGTATGGCCACCTTCAGGGCCTAGTCAATGGCATCAGGAATTTATTTTCTATTTCTCAGTCTCCACTTACTTCCTGTTGGCTCCATTCTCTATCAGCCTCATGCCTCACTGTCACAAAACGGCTGCTGAAACATCTTCCTACGCCCTGGCATCTGCAGAAAATGTCCACTGCATTTCACTGGGTCGTGTGCCCATCCCTGAACCAATCCCTGTGGTCAAGGGAATGTGTTGAGCTGACTGATGCAGTACTGAGTCAGGTGTTCAATCCCTGGGTCCTGGGCAGACCCACATGCAGGCTGTAAGGACTGATAGGAAATAGAGCAGTCATTGATGCTGTTCAACAAATGTCTCTAGTTCTACTTCCAGGCACGTGCAAGGATTTCATTTCCTGCTCATTTGCAGTTAGTGTGACTATATGCCTTGCTGTGCCTGACAATAGGTGAGTGGAAGTGATACACGTCACTTCCATATGGAAGATCATACTCAAGTTTTCACTGCCTCATAGGCTGCAGAAACATGTGAGTGAGTGGACGAAAACTTCAACTGAATGGCTCCAATGAGCCGAACCCCTCCAGCTGTCCAAGTTTTATACATAATATGAGCAAAAACAAGATGAAATTTTGTTGTCTTAAGCCACTAAGATGTTGGAACTGTTATTGCTATAGCATATACGTACAACCTATACTGACTGATACAGCGGGTGGGGAGTAGAGTGAAAATCAGAATCTGGAACTCAAGAAGGGGGAATGAATGTTGAACAAGCAATCAGTCAATTTCCACTCCACAATGCTAAACTGCTGGTTAAGCTTTCATTCCTAGCCAGTGGTACCTCTATTCCTCTTGTCCCTGGGCTCAAAACATCAGAATTTTCTTCCTCACCCTTCTCTTTGCTGGAAAATTTCCAGCTGGTCACAAGGGTGGAGCCCTCATATGTGGGATTAGTCCCCCTACAAGAAGAGACATGAGGGAGATGATCTGTCTCTGCCATATGAGGACAAAACAAGAAGGCATCTGTCTGTAAACCATAAAGAGAGCCCTCACCAGAACCTGAGTAAGCTGGTACCTGATCTTGGACTTCCCACCATCCAGATGATGAGATATAAATTTCTGTTGTTTAAACCCCAGTCTATGGTACTTTGTTATGAAAACCCAAGCTAAGCCACCATGCTCCAGAAACACTACCTCAGCACGGTCGTTCCCTCCTGGAGGACTTTGCACATCTTGCTTCCCCTGCCTGGAATCCTCTGTCTTTATTACTCAGGTTTTAGTTCAGTTGCCACTTCTTCAGAGAGAACTTTTCATGACCAATAATAAGATGATACAGATGTTGAAATTATCTGACAGAATCTAAAGCAGCTATTATGAAAATGCTCAAATGAGTAATCCAAACACTGTTGAAATAAAAGTTAAAATAGAAAGTAGAAAAGGTCTCTAGGATTAACATCTAATCTGCTTTTGTCCCATTTGCTTTTGCAACAACATCAACTGTACCTGTACCATAACAAATGTCTCTTAAAGGAGAAGTTAAATTATGTTTACAACACCTTTTGATAGAATTGGAAACACACACACACACACACACACACACAAAAGTAGAAAAAAATTAAAAATATAAAGAAAAAACAAATGGAAATTTTAGAACTAGAAAATACAATAACAAATAAAAAGTGATGTTGGACTTGAAGCTAGATCAATAAAGATTAAGCAGTCTGAACAATAGAGAAAAATGATTAAAAGAAAAACAACAGAATATCAGGGACCTGTGGGACAACAAAAACAGCCTAACATTTATGTCTTTGATATTCTGGTAGAAGAGGAGAGAGTGTGGTGGTGCTAAAACAATTTTTTTAAGAAATAATAACTGTAAACTTTGCAAGTTTGATAAAAAACGTAAACTTACATACTCAAAAGCTGAGCAAATCCCAAACAGAAATCCATGCCCAGAGACATCATAATCAAACTGCTGAAAACTAAAGGCGAAGGAAAAGTAGCTAAAGTAGGCAGAGAGAAAGAGCACATTACCTACAGGCAGACACTATTCAAAATAACTGACGATTTCTCATCAAAAACCATGGAGGCAAGAAAAAAACGTTTTTCAAAAACTAAACTAACAACCCGGAATTCGACATCCAGCAAAAATATTCTTCAGGAAGGCTGGGCACGGTAGCTCACACCTGTAATCCCAGCACTTTGGGAGGCCGAGGCAGGCAGATCACGAGGTCAGGAGATCAAGACCGTCCTGGCTAATGCATTGAAACCCCGTCTCCACTGAAAATACAAAAAAAATTAGCCGGGTGTGGTGGCAGGCGCCTGTAGTCCCAGCTACTTGGGAGGCTGAGGCAGGAGAATGGCGTAATCCCGGGAGGCAGAGCTTGCAGAGAGCGGAGATCATGCCACTGCACTCCAGCCTGGGCAACAGATCCAAGACTCTGTCTCAAAAAAAAAAAAAAAAAATATATATATATATATATATACACACACACACACACACACATACACACACACACACATATATATACACACACACATATATATACACACACACACACATATATATATACACACACACACATATATATATAAAATATCCAGCAGACGTGCTCTAAAAATTTGTATACAGCAGACGTGCTCTAAAAATACACTAAAGAGGCCAGGTACAGTGGCTCATGACTGTGACCCCAGCACTTTGGGAGGCAGGAGGGTCACTTGAGGCCAAGAATTTGAGACCAGCCTGGGCAATAAAGCAAGATCCCATCTCTACAAAAAAATTAAAAATTAGAAGGGTGCGGTGGCATGCACCTCTAGTCCCAGCTACTTGCAAGGCTGAGGTGGGAGGATCACTTGATTCCAGAAGTTCCAGGCTGCAGCGAGTTATGACTGCACCACTGCACTCCAGCCTGGGGAACAGAACCAGACCTTGTACCTTAAAAAAAAAAAAAAAAGATACGGTAAAGAAAGTTCTTTTGATACCAGAAGATAGAGAAAGAGTAACCAAAGTGGTAGATATCTGGGTAAATACGATAGATTATTCCTCCCTTCCAGAATTTTAAAATATGTTTGACAGTTGAAAGGAAAAAATATAACATTGTCTAGTGGAATTTTTAATATATGTAAATGTAGTATGTAAGGCAACTATTGCATAAAGACAAGAGGACAAAGGAACTTTAGAGTGACAAAATTTCTACATTCAAACTGAAGTGGTAAAACCAGGCATGGTGGCACAGGCCTGTAATGCCAGCTGCTTGGGAGGCTCAAGGGGAAGGAGAGTTTGAGCCCAGGAGTTCAAGGCCAGCAGCCTGGGCAGTATAGCAAGACCTTGTATCTAAAACAAACAGAAGAAACAAACTGAAGTTGTAAAATATTGATTCTATATAAAATGTGAAAAGTTAAGACTGTATTTTGTAATCCCAAGATTAACCGCTAAAAAATATATACCAAAAAATACTCAAAATCAAAACAAGTTTAAATGACCTGCTAAAATATGCTTCAATAAACGTAAATAAGTTAGAAAAGGGGAAGCAGAAGAACCAAAAAATCCAACAAACAGACAACAAATATTAAAATGATAGACCTAAATCCAAACTTACCAATAATTAAATTTAATACAATGTCAATTAAAAGATACAAATTGTCAGATTAAATTTTATATAATGATGTAAGTATATGCTGTTTATAAGAAAGTCACTTCAAGCACAACAATAGTGGTAAGTTAAAAGTAAAAGAATGGAAAATATATATATATATATCACATAAACACTAATTTTATTTTTTTATTATTATACTTTAAGTTCTAGGGTACATGTGTACAACGTGCGGGTTTGCTACATAGGCATACATGTGCCATGTTGGTTTGCTGCACCCATTAACTCATCATTTACATTAGGTATTTCTCCTAATGCTCTCCCTCCCCCAGCCCCCAACCTCACGACAGGCCCCAGTGTGTGATGTACCCCGCCCTGTGTCCAAGTGTTCTCACTGTTCATTTCCCACCTATGAGTGAGAACATGTGGTGTTCGGTTTTCTGTCCTTGTGATAGTTTGCTCAGAATGATGGTTTCCAGCTTTATCCATGTCCCTGCAAAGGACATGAACTCATCCTTTTTTATGGCTGCATAGTATTCCACGGTGTATATATGCCACATTTTCTTAATCCAGTCTATCACTGATGGACATTTGGGTTGGTTCCAAGTCTTTGCTATTGACAAACACTAATTTTAAAAATCGGACTGGTTATATTAATATCAGACAGGATAGACTTTAGAATAAATAAAATTATAAAAGATAAAGAAAGATACTATATAAGCCAATTCATCAAGAATATAAAACAGTACCAAATGTGTATGCACCTAACTACAGAGCTTCAAAACACATAAACAGTTGACAAAATTGAAAGGCTTAATGGACAAATCCACAGTTAAAATCAGAGACTTCAGCATTTCTCCCTCAGTAACTATGATGGTTAATTTTATGTGTCAACTTGACTGGGCAAAGAGATGCAGAGATAGCTGGTAAAACATTATTTCTGGGTGTGTCAGTGAGGATGTTTTGGGAAGAGATTAGCATTTGAATCAGTAGATGAAATAAAGAATATCCACCCTTATCAATGTAGGTAGCCAAAATCCAATACGTTGAGGAGGGAAGAATTTGCTCTTTTCCTGGGTTGAAATATCCATCTTCTCTGCTCTCAGACATGAGAGCTTTTGGATCTTGGGCCTTCAGAATCCTGAACTTATACCAGTGCCCTGCTAAGTTCTTAGGGCTTTGTACTTAAACTGGGAGTTACACCATTGTCTCCCCTGGTTCTCAGGCTTTCAGACAAACACACACCACCTGCTTTCCTATTTCTCCAGCTTGCAGAGAGAAGATAGTGGAACTTCTCAGTTTCATCATCACATAAGCCAATTTCCATATCAATCTCTCTTATTTATAGAGAGGTAGGTAGATAGGTAGACAGATAGATAGAAACATATCCTATTGGTTTTGTTTCTCTAAAAAACCATGTCTATTAGACTAATAGACCATACTATGAGGCAGAAAATCAGCAAAGGATTTAGAAGAAATGAACAGCATGATCGACCATCTGGATCTAATTGACATTTATGGAACACTCCACCCAACAACAGCAGAATACACATTCTTCTCAAGTGCACATGAGAAGCATTCCCCAAGATAAAACAGACCTTCATCAATTTAAAAGAAGTAAAACCACACAAAATATGCTTTCTGGACATAATGAAATTGAGCTAGAAATCAATAACAGAAAAATAGCAGGCAAATGTCAAATCACTTGGCGATTAACAAACGTACTCCCAACTAATGCATAGGTAAAGTATTAACTCTCAATGGAAATTAGAAACTATTTGGAACTAAGTGAAAATGAAAATACAACATATCATAATTTGTGGGGTATAGCTAAAGCAGTGCTTAGAGGAAAATGTATAGCATCAAATCCATATATTAGAAAAGATAAAAAAGTCTCAAATCAATAATCTAATAAGTTGCCCTGTTAAGAAACTGGGAAAAATAGAGCAAAATATATTAGAAAAGAATAAAAAGCCTCAAATCAATAATCTAGTAAGTTGCCATGTTAAGCAACTGAGGAAGATAGAGCAAAATAAACCTAAATCAAGCAGAAGGGAAAAAATAGGTTTCATTACGTTATTTTATGTTGCCAGTGATTTCTGAGGAAGATAATTGTTGGAGAAACTAAGCCACCTCAACATCTTTCCTGCTTAGAGATCTTCGGTGGTATATGGTTACTCACCAAAAAGAGAGAATGGTTACTAATGTTCTTCCCCATTATGATCCCACATAACTTCCCAAAATTATCATCTTCTCATTCCCATTTTCTCAAGTCAACTGAGTTTTTCAGCTACTGCCAACCACGCATTCCTGCTCCTCATGCTTCTTTTGTTGACATGGTTCCATTTGGAAGTTCCTTGCCCACCTTTATCTTACAATCAAATTCTATTCAACCTTAAGATAAAATGCCTCTATCCTTAGTCCTGCAAATTGAATATTTAGCAGTAAGATGCTGTTTTATATATGTCTTATGTGCATCATTTTATCTAATATTTCTGAAAATTCTAAGAGGTAGGTACTAATAGTTTCTGTATCTTTAGACAGTAAGGAGACTGAGGCACAGAACTATTAAATAACTTACCAAAGAGTACACAAGTAGTAAAAAGAGAAGCAGAAAATTGAACCCAGACATGCTTCCTCCTGCATTAACGCCCCTAATCACTTCAGGGCCCTGCTTCCCTTCTCTGAACTTCCCAAGGATCATGTCTACACCTATCATGGCACTTATCAAACTCTGCCTGGAGTTTCCGTCTTTGTGTCCTTATCTTAACTCCCTTAGTAGATTCTTAGTCTCCAGAGCACAAAGACCAGACCATACCAACTTTTTATCGAATTAAATTAAGGCTCTATACATATTTGTGGGATGGAGGGAGGGAGGCCACCAAAGCCTTCAGGTGGTGCCCTAAGTGCTTTAAGAGAACAAGTGATACTGACCCTTATCCGATGGAGAAAATTCTCTGAACTTGCACAAAATTCTAAAGATCTGATATCATGAGATTGTTCTGTGTCAGCCTTTCTTCTCACAATCACCACCTCCCTCCCTGAAACAAAGTATGTTTTAATAACATTTGTGTTCTAAAGAAGCTTCAGCTATCACTGGGTAACAGCAGATCAGCAAAGAGTTACACATCACCTGTCAGCATATCAACGTAGTCCCTTCAAGTTGTAAAAATTGTAAAAAGCAAATCAACCTACAAAACAAAAGAAGGAAGGAAGGAAGGAGGGAGAGAAAGAGAGAAAGGAAGGAAGGAGAGAAAAAGAGAGAGATGGAGAGAAGGAAGGAAGGAGAGGAAAGGAAAGGAAAAGAAAAGGGAGAAAGTTGAAGCAAAGGAAGGAAGGACAGAGAGAGAGATGGAGAGAAAGAAGGAAGGAAAGGAAAGGAAAAAGAAAAGGGAGAGAGAAGCAAAGGAAGGAAGGACAGCAAGAGATAGAGAGATGGAGAGAAAGAAGGAAGGAAAGCGAAGGGAAGGGGAGGGGAGGGGAGGGTAGGGGAGGGAAGGGTAGGGAAGGGAAGAGTAGGGAAGGGAAGGGAAGGGAAGGGAAGGGAAGGGAAGGGAAGGGAAGGGTAGGGAAGGGAAGGGAAGGGTAGGGAAGGGAAGGGAAGGGTAGGGAAGGGAAGGGAAGGGAAGGGTAGGGAAGGGAAGGGAAGGGAAGGGAAGGGAAAGGAAGGGAAGGGAAGGGAAAAGGGAGAAAGAAGCACAGCTGGTGTTCATGACTTGGGTGAAGGGAAGTGTTACGGCAGTTTGAGGGCCTGGGAAGACTCTGCTGAACTGGTAATATCTGAGCTGAGCTCGGACATGCAAAGATCTGAAGAAAGAGTGTGCTGGCCGGGCACGGTGGCTCACACCTGTACTTTAGGTCAGGAGTTTGAGACCAGCCTGGCCAACATGGTGAAACCCCATTTCTATTAAAAATACAAAAAATTAGCCGGGTGTGGTGGTGCATGCCTGTAATCCTAGCTGCTCTGCTCAGGAGGCTGAGGTAGGAGGATTGCTTGAACCTGGAAGATGGAGGTTGCAGTGAGCGGAGACTGCACCGCTGCACACTCCAGCGAGACTCCATCTCAAAACAAAAAAAAGTGTGATGGATGAAGAGATCTTTACATTCCCCATCCCATGGCAAGAATGAACCTGGTGTTTATGAGAGCTGGCAAAGTTGGCATGACCAGAAGCAGTAGGCAACAGGGGAGGCTGAGAAGGGGCTGGGGGTGCACAGGGGCCAGGCATGAGCAGCTCCACAGAGCACGGGAAGGAGGCTGGACTGGACTCAGAGGGTAACGGGCAGCCCAGATGCATTCGCCAATGGACACTGCCAGAAAATTGCTCTGACTGCGCTGTAGATCCTCGGTTCCCGGGGTGGAGGGGAGCAACCCTGGAAGTCAAGCTGAGACGCCTTTGAGGACATCCAGCCACGAGTGATGGTGGCTTGGACCAGGGAAGTGGAGGTGGGAGTGGAGCAGAGAGATGTGGGTAAAGTCAAGGCATCCTTTTGGAAACAGAGCTGACAAGATGTGATGATGGATTAGACGAGGCCAGGTGGAGAATCTGCGGGACGGGACTGACTCCCAGACTCCTGGATAAGCAGCTGGTGGGGGCAGCAGGCATGCCCTGGACAAGAAGCAGGCTGGGGAGGAGCAGGCTGCGGCCTCAGACAGCAGAACCTGGAGGAAGGAGGTCCTGACCCCACAGGGAATCAGCATCTGAGGTCCTGCCCGCCCGAGTCCACGTGGGTCTTGACAGGCACCTGCTGTGACTCATGAGAGCAGGTTGCAGTCATCCCAAGCCTGCCTCCGTGTCGGGGCCCTAAGGAGTGTCCGGACACTGGGAGACTCACAGGTGCAGCGATGAAGTCAAAACCCGGGGAGTCACCCCCGGGGAGCCTGGATCCTCCATCTCAGGCAGGCTCCCATTTCCCAGCTCTCTGGGCCTATCCCGTGTTGGGGACTGTGAGGCTCCGGAGAATTCCCACAGTGCCCACAGGAACCACTTCAGAAGCCGCTTGCACAACCAAAAACGTCCTTGTCTACTGTGGGGCTTGTCATTGAAACAGGGGGTGACACCCACGTCTGGGCTCGCCGTCTGACGCGTGTTTACGTCCACTTCAGTGGTGAGAATCCCCCTGCCTCCCTGGGGGGGACTGTCTGACTGCCCCGTCCCGAGCTGCTAACAAAAGAGCCCTCATGCCCCTTAGATGTTGCCTGTGTATCTTTTCTCCAGGGCTCATCCATATTTATTTGTTTTCGATGCGGTGTTTTGCTAAGTGTCCGTGGATTGTGTCTCGGTTGCCAATTGAGCTGGAATAGAACAGAGAAGGAGGCGGCCATCAGTGTCGTTAATTCCTTAAAAAGCATTTCTTAAAAAAAAAAGAAAGCAGCAGCACCCTGTCGGCGTCTCTGTCAGTTTCTCTTCTGTCCTCAACTGTCATTCATCCTTCCAGAATGAAAGGCACCTGCCTACCTGAGTCCCTAGAGCACAGCTAGACCCCGGCTCTACTCCAGAGCCCTGAAACCCTAGCCACGCTCTGTCCTTTCATGATGCCACCTGGAAGGCAATAGATCAGATGTCACTTTTGACTCCTAGTTATGATAAAAAGAAGGGGAATGGACTTAGGAGACTCTCCCTGGCTGGCAGAAAGTTCATCAGGGTTGATGGTTTTATCTTTTGCTTTCATCTGTAGTTTCATTTTACTCGGAGGTTAGTTGATAATATAGCTAAGAGATCGCTGTGCATCTCTGGTGCTAAAATATTTAGTAAATCTGGAAGAAAATGGTTTCATAAACTTCCCAGCTGTTAGAATGCATTTCTAGTTGGCCTCATTTCCCATAAAGACTTACAACCCATGGAAACTCCAGAGGAGCAGGGTTATCTCACATCGTGTTGTTCTAAAATAAAGTGGGAAAAGCTATTGGCTGTTTAATGAGTCTGGGACTTCTGTCATTAGAAGGGGAATAAGAGGGATGCCATAACGGGGATGACTTTGCGGATGGGGGTTTTGGGTTTAGGGGAGCACAGTTTGCAGTCACCCAGGGGCTCTCCTGCTGTATCTATGGCTCGGGGTACAGGGGACAAGGAGGGGAGCGGGAAGCGTGTAAGTGTGTATCCCAGCATCCCAGCATTCAACCTCGCTCTCGAAGTCACAGGCAGCCTCCCAGCCTCAGGGGGAGAGGGACAACAGAAAACATATGTGAAGGGATGATTTTATTTATTTCCTTGACCCTAAATTTTAGATGTCTATAAACCACACTTTAAAAAAATTCTCTAACTCAGAATGTGAGGAATTTGGGAAATTGAAAACGTTTATGCCCTGAGCTCATTCGTTTGCCTCCCATTTACCAACTCCAAGTGGTTCCACATCACTGAGGAAAAATACGCTATTTAGGCAATTACCAAAGATCATATTTCCTGAACTCTGATCCGGAGCATAACCTCTTGCATGTCACTTTAAACTCACTAATTACCATTTTTAGTAGAAATGCAGTGGCTGCAGGGGCTTTGCTTGTGTGCCTCACTCCTTTTTTTTTTTGGAGACGGAGTCTCACTCTGTCGCCCAGGCTGGAGTGCAGTGGTGTGATCTCGGCTCACTGCAACCTCCACCTCCCGGGTTCAAGCAATTATCATGCCTCAGCCTCCCGAGTAGCTGGGACTATAAGCATGCGCCACCACTCCAGGCTAATGTTTGCATTTTGAGTACAGACGGGGTTTCGCTATGTTGGCCAGGCTGGTCTCACACTCCTGACCTCAGGTGATCCCCCCGCCTCGGCCTCCCAAAGTGCTGGGATTACAGGCGAGAGCCACCATGCCTGACCCTCACTCCTTCTCTGGTTCTTTGTTACATTATTCCTATAATGGCATAAACTATTCTTTTTGTTGTTTGTTTTCACTTTTCAGACGGGGTCTTGCTGTGTTTCCCAGGCTGGAGTGCAGTAATGCAATCCTGGCTCACTGCAGCCCCGACCTCCCAGGATCAAATCCTCCCACCTCAGCCTCCTGAGTAGCTGGGACTACAGGTGTGCGACATGACACCCAGCTAACTTTTTATTTTATTTCTATTTTTTGTAGAGATGGGGTCTCACTATGCTATCCAGGCTGGTCTCGAACTTCCGGGCTCAAGGGATCTGCTCCCCTAAGCCTCCCAAAGTGCTGGGATTAGAGGCGTGAGCCACCATCCCCAGCCCAGAAACTATTCTTTTTAAATGTATTTCTTTTGTACATGTGCTCAGAGATTATTAAACACAAAGCATGCCAAGTGGTAATGATAAATGTAGAAAGTAACAGTTTGTAATCCATTTACATGAATCACAGTAAGCTACAGAACAGCACATTCTTCTGAGAGCCTTTGGCCTAGGATTCCGATCATATCCTGTTAGGGGTGATGGATTGGAAAAAGTCCCCTGGAGAACTGGGGCTCGCAACCTGTACACTGACAATTTCAGGAAAATCTTTTCAAAATTATTTACAAAAATCAGAATAAAGTATTTCTAAGGAGTAAAAAAACCCTGGGAAAGATGTGTGTGAGAGACAGAAGGAGAGGCCGGGCAAGGTGGCTTGCGCCTGTAATCCCAGCACTTTGGGAAACCGAGGCCGGTGGATCACCTGAGGTTAGGAGTTTGAGACCAGCCTGACCAACATGGAGAAACCCCGTCTCTACTAAAAAATACAAAATTAGCTAGGTGTGGTGGTGCGCACCTATAGTCCCAGCTACTTGGGAGGCTGAGGCAGGAGAATTGCTTGAACCTGGGAAGCGGAGGTTGCAGTGAGCCGAGATCTCACCATTACACTCCAGCGTGGGCAACAAGAGTGAGACTCCATCTCAAAAAAGAGAGAGAGAGAGAGAGAGAGAGAGAGAGAAGGCTGAACCACTGATTATAACCAGCAGAGCCAGTTGGCAGTTACTGCACAGCCGGCCACACATCTCATTGAGACCTGCGGGAACAGCCACTAAATGAGTGGGAAGGGATGACCCCTGCACGCGGCCCTGCTCCAAAATCAGCACTGTGTCCGTGACCCACCTTGTTTCCCTCTGCAGAAAAATAACCTTGAGCCGTGCAGCTGCTGAGCTGAACATCCGGAGGACCCGGGCACATCCGAACCTGTGAGTGCCAATGAAGCAGCACTGGAATGGGGAAGTTTTAACTCATTCTGGGAGATGAGAATGCACACCTGAAACCATGATCTTTCAGAGATTTTTAATAACAAGCATACTTTTAGACTGCTCTTAGGTGCTGTTGTCTCTGAATTTATAGACAGAGACTCCTCAGTCAGGCAGGCTGTCCAGGGGCGCCAAGTCTTGCTAGAAGGCTAAATCACCATCCCCTTCCTTCACCATCTTCATCTCGTGATCAGAGACAACGTCATCATCATCCTCAAAGGGATCAGTGGTAGGGCAGCCGCCAACGCCTACCCTGCCCCGAGTGCCTACCTGCAGGCATCCGCTGATTCCTTAGGACAACCCTAGCAAGTTTACGCTATTTTATTTTTACTTTGTGGAGACCAGGTCTCGCTCTGTCACTCCCGCTGGAGCGTAGTGCTGTGACCACAGCTCACAGCAGCTTTGACCTCCTGGGCTCCAGTCATCCTCCTGCCTCAGCCTCCCAAGTAGCTGGGACTACAAGCATGTGCAACCATGCCCAGGTAAATTTTTAAAATGTTTTGTAGAGACGAGCCACTATTTTTAAAACCTTCTTTGCAGATGAGGAAACTAAAGTTCTGAGGGGTAAAGTAAGTTCCCCAAGGTCAGTTTGTGAGTGGAGGATTAAAGATTCCAATGCAGGGAGCCTCACTCCAGCACCCGAGTTCTTAACCACTCCACCACGTACTTTCTGTATGTCCTAAACATTCTGAAAGAAAACCATCTTACAAAAAAGAAGTGCACAAGTAGGGTTTATCATTACCTTGATATTATATTCTGTGGTGCATGAAGACGTTATCGTCCCCAGACACACGCCCTGTGGTCACCTCTAACTCAATTCTCTCACACCCACATCTCAGACAGACACACAGGCTCACAATCACGTGCACCACCAAGAGGATTATTTTTACATTTTGATGATGATTTCATGTGTAGCTACTCAAAGGCTTTGGAAACCTTCCCGTCTCATAGCATCTTCAAGAGAATGTTTCTTTCTTTAACCCATGAGAAAACAACAACAACAACAACAAAAAACCTTCCTAGTCCGACCTTGCTCAAGGCTTTTTAATGGTAGACCCTCTTCCTCCGCCGCAGTAACGAAGAATAAAACTGGGTGGTCAAGACACCCAGCCGTGTCCTCATGAAGAGAGAAGCAGCACCACTCACACTCCACCCTGCTTGACACCATCAGAGGCATCTCGGGAAGAATTTCCAATTCCACAGTCATGTGGAATGAGGAAACAAATGTGGACGGAACATGTTTGTAAGAATTTACATCCAGCCTGTGCAACATGGCAAAACCCTGTCTCTACTAAAAGTATAAAAATTAGCCAGGCATGGTGGTATGCACCTGTAGTCCCAGCTACTTGGGAGGCTGAGGCAGGAGGATCGTTTGAGCCCAGGAGAGGGAGGCTGCAGTGAGCTAGATCACATCACTGCACTCCAGCCTGTGTGATAGAGCCAGACCCTGTTTAAACAAATAAACAAACAAAAAAATTCCAGGACTCATAGTTTTTTCTATTCGAGGGGAAGGAATGATGCGTTGGGGCAATTAGATGTAAATTTTGGCAGGAACTCAAGAATGACAAATACAAGAAAACTCAGGAAGGAGTGAAACTTCTCCATATGCCACTCCCCACACACTAGGTTAAAACCACGGCAAAAATGTGTTGCCAAATAAGTTATGCTATTGCCGCATAAATACAAGGCATTGCTGGGTTTGTTGTTTTCTGTGTGTGTGTCATTTTTTTGTTATGTTACCTAAGCCAAATATGAACTAATCCACGAGTACACACAGTAACCATGAATGCAGTCAGACAAGTAATGATTTATGTTGTATACAGATTGTTGATGTTTTTGGTTCTTTGCAGGGTTGGAATAAATAGAGAACAGAGGCAGAGCGTCCAAGAAGGAAAAATAGAAGCTCCTGGCAGATGCGGAAACCAGAAAGAGTCATGAGAAGATAGCAATGGGATATGACACTATGGCACTGTCTGTCAGGGCTGTGTCAGTTACCAACCCATCTGATAGAAACAGAAGGAAAACAAACTGGTCCATGGAAGGAAAGGCCAGTGGTGATACTGGCTGCAGGCACAGCTGGATCCAGGGCTCAGGTGACATCGTGGGGTTCAGCTTTGTCCTCCCCAATGCTGGCCTTCTTTTCAGACCCTTTCCTTGCTGTGGATATTTACAAGCAGTGCCAAGCCTGGACTCACTCTCTGACTTGTCTTAATTATGTCATTAGACAGCTCTTCTCTTCTTTTCTCTTTTTTTCTTTTCTTCTTTGAAACAGGATCTCCTTCTGTCACCAAGGCTGGAGTGCAATGGTACGATCACAGCTCACTGCAGCCTCGATCCTCTGGGTTCAAAGAATCCTTCCACCTTAGCCTCCCCAGTAGCCAGGACCACAGGCATGCACTACCACACCGAGCTAATTCTTTCATTTTTTGTAGAGACAGGGGTCTCACTACGTTTCCCGGATGGTCTCGAACTCCTGACCTCAAGTTATCTACCCGCCTCGGCCTCCCAAAGTGCTGGGATTACAGGCATGAGCCACCGCGCCCGGCCTATTATTACTTTTTTGAGACACAGTCTTGCTCTTTTGCCCAGGCTGGAGTGCGGTGGTGTGATCATGGCTCGCTGTAGCCTCGACCTCCTGTCTCTACGATTTTTTTAATTTGTAGAGACAAGGTCTGGCTATGTTGGTCAGCCTGGTCTCGAACTCCTGGACTCAAGTGATCCTCCCACCTCAGCCTCCCAAAATACTGGGATTACATGTTTGAGTCAGGCCTCATTAGACCAGTTTTCTGACAAACATGGTAGAGAAATCATAATCATTTTCTTGTTGGTTAGTAAGGAATCAAATAGAAAATAGCAACTCATTAATTCAAGCAAGTGAATATGTAGAAGGGGGGCCCACACAGGGGAGAAGGTGGCCATTTTTCCAAGAAGGAACTCTGACTTGCTGCAGATATTTAGGAGAAAATTCTTAAAATAATGGGGATTTTAGGAAGCTTGGAGAAATTCAAGATAACCTATTGCCAGCTAATGGAAGGAAGTTGTCAAAATATATGAATTTGAGGCTCTAGAATTCTCCAAAAGCTTTAGAGTGGCCTAAATAACCTGATTAATATTTTTCAATCCTGGGTGGCAGTTTATAGAATGCACGAGACTAACATGGGAAGAGCTCCAAGATATGCTGCATGAAAACAAAAACAAAACAAAAAAAACAAGTTACAGAACCATTAAGAGCATGTGATATCATTTACGTAAAGCATATGCATAAATGACACCTGGGTACATATTATGTAAAGGCATAGGGAAAGTTCTGGAAGGATAGGATGCAGACCAAAAGAGAATATACTTCTGGAGAATGGAGAGAAAGGCCAGAAGTCACAGGTCTTTACTGCCCGGGGGCGTGCCTGGGACTATTCCACAGTCCCAGCTGCGGGAGGCCAAGGTGGGAGGATCACTTGAGGCCAGGAATTTGAGATCAGCCTGGGCAACAAAGTGAGACCTCATCTCTAATAAAAATAGAAAAATTAGCTGGGCATGGTGGGGCCTCCCTGTAATCCCAGCTACTCAGGAGGCTGAGGCAGGAGGATTGCCTGAGCCTGAGCCTGGGAGGTTGAAGGTGCAGTGAGCCAAGATCACGCCACTGGCACTGCAGCCTGTGTGACAGAGCAAGACCCTGTCTCAAATAAATTAATAAAGTTTAAAAAAAGAGCTCTCTAGCCTTGTTGTGACATTTTACATCTTTACAAGAAGAATGTATCCAGTCAATGACTTAAGTAATAAAAATTCTTTGTTTTTGTTTTTTTTTTTTTTTTTTTTGAGATGGAAGCTTGCTGTGTCACCAGGCTGGAGTGTAGTGGTGTGATCTCGGCTCACTGCAACCTCTGCCTCCCAGGTTCAAGCGATTCTCCTGCCTCAGCCTCCTGAGTAGCTGGGACTACAGGCATGCACCACTACGCCCAGCTAATTTTTGTATTTTTAGTAGAGACGGGGTTTCACCATGTTGTCCAGGATGATCTCGATCTCTTGACCTCATGATCTGCCCACCTTGGCCTCCCAAAGTGCTGGGATTACAGGTGTGGGCCATCGTGCCTGGCCAAAAATTCTGTTTTATAAAAGTTTCAAGCACATCTTAAGGTTTCTCATTTTAAGAAGCCAGCCTGTGGCACTGTTCTTTATTATACATTCAATTCTTCACCCGTCTTTTGTGTTTCCAAATCTGTGTAATTCACCCTTAACAACATCTCAGCATTTTGCAGAGCGAGAAGCCCGGCGGGAAAGCACGCTCCTCCCAAACCACATCAACCACACGTAGCCCTTACTTCCACGCAGAACCAGAAAACAAAGAGTGTCCTTTACTAAGTCAGAGACTTTACAACAGCAGATGAAAGAACGCTGTGTCCTTCAGGACTCCGACCGCTCTCCTCCTCTATCTTTAGCGTGAGTTCCTAGGATGCGTGAGTCACTGCTTGTTTGGGGCCAGCGTCAGCTGACCTGTTGAAGCAGCTGCCTTCTGTAGTAAGAAACCAGCCTATGTTTGGAAAACCACAAGTCTCCTATTTTTCATTGCCTGGTTGGCACTTGTTGCAATTAGCCATGGGTCAGAAATAAGGATCAAGGACGGTGCGTCTCTTGCTGAGAGCCAGAAGGAACGGAGATGGCACAGTCTCTGACCCAAAGAATTCTCAATCTTGCTGGAAACACAAACCCGCAGGGAACTCCAGTTAAGAACAAACACAAACATGGTGTGTGATTAGCAGCCACAGCAGGGACTAGCTGTCAGCTGGAGGGCACCCCGACCTCACTATCAATTATCTGCAGGAGGAAACGGGACAGATCTATAGGCAGTGGGGACGGGCTGGTTCGTCTCATCTGCTCTATTCATGAGAGTCTAGTGGGGGTTTCATCTGCCAAGTGAGCCCAACGCTTTGGTGGTGTCGCGCTTGAGGCATTCGTCGGCGTGTTGTTCCCAAGGTATCCCTTTTTAGCGTCCATCTAAGCGGTCATTTGGGGTGTGAGGATCTTCACTCACTCACTCCCGCCCCGAGCCCAGACTCGAAGGCTCATGTCAGCTGACGGAAGCCAAGATCGGACTCACACACATGACGCTGCACCCTCCCCTGTGCTCTGTGCACCAGGAGGCTGATCTCCCCAATGACTTCAACAAGGAACTCTTGCCCTCCGGCTTCTGATTGGCTCTGCTTGGAGTCAGACCTCCAGGAAGTAGGGCCTGCCTCACCAGGGCTGGGCTCTCTGAGAGGGAGATTAAGAAGACTGGTTCGGCCGGGGGCATGGTGGCTCACACCTGTAACCCCAACACTTTGGGAGGCAGAGGCGAGTGGATCACCTGAGGCTGGGAGTTCGAGACTAGCCTGGCCAACATGGTGAAACCCGGTGTCTACTCAAAATATAAAAATTAGCCGGGCGTGGTGGCGGGCGCCTATAGTCCCAGCTACTAGGGAGGCTTGAGGCAGGAGAACAGCTTGAACCTGGGAGGCAGAGGTTGCAGTGAGCCGAGATCGCACCATTGCACTCCAGCCTGGGTGACAGAGCGAGACTCTGTCTCAAAAGAGAAGAAAGAGGAAGAGGAAGAGGAAGAGTTCTATAAAGGCAAGAAGAAGCTGAAAATACCAGGATGGTGACCCGTTTCTGGGACAATGATACCTCGTGGAAGAGTTCCAGGTGGCCAGTAAGTACAGGAACAATTGCTCAACATCACTGGTCACTAGGAGAACAAACTCACAACGACTGTCCACTGCACACATCACACACACACCAAGCAAGGCTAACATACAAGACTGAGGAACCCAAATGTCAGCGAAGGTATGGAGGAGTCAGAACTCTTTCTCCGTTGCTGGGAGCCCTGGATGTTTCTGCTCCAGGTGCTCATTGGAAGAGAGGACGGTTGGCTCTGGAAGCCAAGAAGTCATCAGTACCTGCTCTAGAGGCACCGCACGTGTGTGGGGATCTTGGGAATACAGTCCTTTCTGCCAGGCAGAAACGAGGACTCAGTTTGGTAAGATCGTCTGATTTTTGTGGGGTTTTGGAGAAGCTGAAAATTCAGAATTGTGTAAAACCTTTTGATGTTTCAACACTGACCATTCAAGCGCTCTGAAAAGATGCCCTGGGCCAGGCACGGTGGCTCACGCCTGTAATCCCAGCACTTTGGGGGGCCGAGGCGGGCAGATCACCTGAGACCAGGAGTTCAAGACCAGCCTGGTCAACGTGGTGAAACCCCGTGTCTACTAAAAATACAAAAATTAGCCAGGTGTGGTGGCGGGTGCCTGTAATCGCAGCTACTCGGGGGGGTAGGGGGTGGGGGACTGAAGCAGGAGAATCACTTAAACCCAGGAGGCAGAGGTTACAGTGAGCCGAGATCACGCCACTGCACTCCGGCCTGGGCAACAAAGCAAGACTTTGTCTCAAAAAAAAAAAAAAAAAAAAGGATGTCTTGGAGCCAAGTAAGTCCTGGGGACACTCAGTGCTCTACCCCTATAAAGATAGTGAAGCTGACCTACGTACAATACGGATTTGACAACAAAAATAATAGTAAGTGGGTCAAAGATTGTTTTAGTCCATCCTGACTGCTATACAAAACCCCATGAGCAGGGTAAATTATAAACAGCAGAAACGTGTTTCTCACAGTTCTGAGGGTTGGAAGTCCAGGATCAAAGCATGACAGATTTCATGTCCAGTGAGGACCCCCTTCTTGGTTCGTCCAAGGCACCTTCTCACTGTGTTTTCACCTGGTGGAAGGGGCGAGGCAGCTCTCTGGATTCCCTTTAATAAGGGCACTAGGCCGGGCGCGGTGGCTCACGCCTGTAATCCCAGCACTTTGGGAGGCTGAGGCGGGCGGATCACAAGGTCAGGAGATCGAGACCATGGTGAAACCCCGTCTCTACTAAAAATACAAAAAAAAAATTAGCCGGGCGCGGTTGTGGGCGCCTGTAGTCCCAGCTACTCGGGAGGCTGAGGCAGGAGAATGGTGTGAACCCGGGAGGCGGAGCTTGCAGTGAGCCGAGATCGCGCCACTGCACTCCAGCCTGGGGGACAGAGCGAGACTCCGTCTCAAAAAAAAAAAAAATTAAGGGCACTAGTCCCCTTCTTGAGGGCTTCACCCTCATGACCTCATCACCTCGCACAGGCCCCCACCTCCTAATACCATCACCTGGGGCGCTAGGTTTCAACATAGAATTTGCGGGGAGAGCAGTAACAAACATTCAGACCACAGCAAAGATCATCGCAGGTGTGTAAGGCCAGAAGAGACATCACAATCGCCCCCCATCTCACGCCCAGTTTTAAATAATTGTTATTACAGCTGAACACTGCAGAGCATGGCTGCGGGTCAAGGGATCTGCCTCAGACGCTTTTTCTAAGATCTATTAACCAGCAGGGAGTTTTGGAACTTTATAAGCACTGCCCCATAATCTTGCTAAGTGATACAAAATGGTGTTCTGTGAACCTTAAAACATCTATTTTCAACCAGGAAAACAGAACTTTCAACTTAGAAAAAGACTTTTTCTTCTTTCAGCTTTCTTGGTAATTTTGCATTCCCTAGTGGTGTTAAATGTTGCTTAGATTTATAATGGAAAGCAATTACCAGACAAATTTACCATCTCCAGCTAATATGGTTTCCTTCAAAATGCAATGCGTCTGAAGAAACAGATAAAAGCCAGGCTTACGTGATCACACTGTGTGAGGCAATTCCTTTTATATCTTTTTAAGAGTGATTACAGACAAATTTGCTTTGCCAAAAAAGCCAACGCCTAGTACACTTGTACTTTATGTTTTTGGCATCCTTCAGTCTCTTAATTTTTTTGCAATTAGAGAAATATTTGGTGACCATAACTTCTCTCACTCGAATGAGGTTATCCCCCTTCCCTTCTTCCTCCCTACCCGGCCCCTCCAAACTGTACAGCTTTTCCCAAAATTCCATCTGTGGGAAAACCCAGCCTCCAGCCCCTGCAGCTTACTTTCACTGCCTGTGGCTTATCTTGATCCAAATTGTAGCGTTTCATTCCAAACCCTCCCAGTGCAAAGTAGACTATATTTCAAGCCAAAGCTGGAGCCCAGCGACCCTTAAGGTTGGGTGGTGAATGGAACGTGTGAATCCTAGCTCTGTCACTGCCTAGCTGAAAAAAATCCCTCCACCGCCTATTAACTGAGTTTTCTCATTTGTAAAGTGGAAAGAATAGTATTTATGACAAAAAGGTAAACTAGCACCCCTAAGGATTAAGTGAGCTTACATCTGCGAAGTTCCTAATGCGTAGTAGCCATTCAACAAATACTAGCACCCATCCCTCTCTCCTCACAGCTCAAGAAAGGACCACATTCTCAAGCTCCCCATCCCCACATATATCAATTACTTTTTTATCTGTCCAAAAACCAAACATCCTCTGCTCCTGTAAAGGCTTATAGCAGAAGTCGTTGGCACCACACAGCATCCTTCTGCTTCTGTGTCTCTCCCAGCATCCCTTGTAATTATGTTAGCCTTGTAATGAGTTATGGGAATATGAGCAAAAGTGAAGCATATCATTCATCCCCCTCCCCTGCTCTATCCAGGCCAGGGGGCATTTAAGATGCACTGGAGGTAACTCGCCTCCTTCTTTTCTGTTTGAAAGCAGAGGGCTCTGAAATGGAGCCCCAGGTTGGAAGAGCCTGGATCCCTGAGTCACTGCATGGAAGGGAACATACTCACTAGGAACACCAGAAATTGGACTCTGACACAGAAAGTGAACTTGTATCAGGTGAAGCCCCTGAAATGTTTGGAGGAATTTGCCTTTGTGTGTGGGTGGAGTAGGAGGGAATATTTACACCTCCTGTGAAAGCTGAAGTGGGTAAAATCCTTCCTTTCCCAATTGATATGGTTTGGCTCTGTGTCCCTGCCCAAATCTCATGTTGAATTGTAATCCCCAGTGTTGGAGGTGGGGCCTGGTGGGAGGTGATTGGATCATGAATAGTTTATCAATTACTATAGTAGTACTAGTTGAATAGTTTAGCACCATTGGGGCTGTTCTCGTGATACAGTTCTCATGAGATCTGGTTGTTTAAAAGTATGTGGCACCGACCCCCTTCCTCCTGCTCCTGCTTTGCCTTCCGCCATGAGTAAAAGCTCCCTGAGGCCTTTCCAGAAGCAGGTGCTGCCAGGCTTCCTGTAGAGCCTGCAGAACTGTGAGACAATTAAACCTCTCTTCTTTGTAAATTACCCTGTCTCAGGTATTTCTTTACAGCAGTGTGAGAACCGATCAACACACCAGCCTTGGCGCAGCTGGGAGCAAGCCTGTGACTCAGGCTCTACGCAGATGGCCCTCTCCCCTGGCACTTTGAATCTCCAGCAGCGATGAACAGTCTGTACCTGCATCCTGGCC